>NC_072373.2:95294722-95626944 GCF_028885625.2 Pongo pygmaeus | reverse complement strand
CCATTTCACCTTCACCCATTGGCCCTGCCACCTGGGGTTTCTGCAGCTCCTTCACCTAGCCAGCTTTACTCCTGCCTCAGAGCCCCTCACCTGCTGTTCTTTCCAGAGATGGCCCTGACTTACAATGGTGCCACTTTACAACAGTGCAAAAACAATACACAGTCAGTGGAAAGCGTACTTCAAATTCTGAATGTTGATCTTTTCCTAGGGATCTGTGATGCAATTCCCTCTCCTGATGCTGGGCAGCTCGCAGTTAACCAGGTGACTACGAGTACTCTACAAGGTCCTCTACAGGGCACTGTGCTGCCGGGTGATTTTGCTCAGCGGCAGGCTGACGTAAGTGTTCCCAGCACGTTTAAGGTAGGCTGGGCTAAGCTATGATGCTCAGTAGGTTAGGTACATTCAGTGCATTTTCAACTTATGATATTTTCCACTTACTGTGGGTTTATTGTGAAGTAATCCCATCATAAGTCACGGGACATCTGTACTTAGAAGGCTCTTATCCCAGATAATTTCAGGCCTTTGCACAAATGTCAGCTTCTCAGTAAGGTGTTCCCCACCCACCCGGTCTCCAAGTGCACTACTGCCCCATACCCAGCAGGCCAGCTTCTCCCAAGTCATTCTTCTCTACAGCACTTATCACCACCTGACATAACAGATACGTGGCCTATTTTTGTATTTATTGACTGACAACCCCTATTAAAATATAAGGTTCATGGAGGAAAGGACATTTTCTGTTTTGTTTACTGCTGTATCCCTAGTACTCAATAAATATTTGTCCAACGAATGAATGAATGAATGGCCCCACTTCGTCTTTCTCACAAGCCAGTGGGACAAGACCAGCAGGATAAGAGCTGTTACCTGATTTTACAGTGAATCAATGCAAAGCTCCAGTGTGTAACTGACCTAACTAACTTCTCACAGCAACTAAGCGAAAAGACTGGGACTGAAACCCGTATTTTTTCGGCTGCTAAAAATGGCAATTGCAGTGAGCTGGGCACAGGGTGGGGCGTGGAGGCAGCACCTGTGCGCCTGGGCAGGAACCATTCTAGCTTGGCAAAGTACCCGCTCAGCCACTGCCAGTAGGTGATGGCTGGGAGGCTCTGTATGTGACTGGCATTTGAAGCTATTAGAAGCCTGAATTAGAAGCTATTATGAAAGGAAAGAGACTTTCATGGAGTCCTGGGTTTTATTCCCATTCCCAGCTCTGCCTTTGTCCAGGTCCCCAATATAATCAACTTCTAATCATCAAGTACCTTCAGCATGCTAGGGCATGTGATTCCAGCTTTATGGAGAAAATGGGGTGAAATCATCATTTCTTAAGGGTATTATGAGCTCCTTTAGTTTAGGAGCATTTCAGAAATGCTTGAGGCGTGTGAAAGAATCCCATTGAAATTCAAAGGTAGCTGAGGAATAAATGGCTTAGGGTGACTTCAGGGCTATTACTGCTTGTGCCAGTGGGTGAATTCACATCAAGGCAAAAAAAAAAAAAAAAAAAAAAATAGTTCGTTCTTTTCTCAAAAACAATTTCCCTTATAAACATCTTAAAATGTAAAATAAATGGCTTTGAAGACTCAGGGCTGATCACAAGCCTATCAAACCACGTGCCCAGGACACCATATGCATATATAAAGTCACCCCTCCATCCACTTCACCTCTGTGTCCTATTTTTCAAGAGTTGGCTTTGAATTTAGGAAAATAATGACGTTTTCCTCTACCAGGTAATTCAAGGTAACAGCTCTGGATCTTTCCAAGGCAACTGTAAATCTAGTCTTTTATTTCCAGCCCTAAGAACTAACAGCATGGTGCAAGGCCTCCAGTTATTTTTAAAAGGAGAGAAAACCAGCACCACCAGAGCACAACGGCTCCAACAAACAAATGTGACTTGCCGCCAAACAACCACAGCTTGTTCTTGCTCTGTGAACACGAGGGTTTGGTTGGTGTGGCTTTTTCTCACCAAGGTGGTGGCATCTCTGTCTCCATTAGTGGTTTTCTGTAGAAGCTTCTGAGAAACTCTGGAAGAGGTGGGACAGCTGGCTGGTGTCACACAGCTGGATGCAACCTCTGCAGGCCTCAGCGGGGAAGCTTCAACATCAGCACCGGCCAAGCTTTTCTTGGAGTGTGTTTCTCTTTTCTTGGGTCTCTTGGTCTTGCTCAACTTCTCCACCTTGCAAATGGATGCACCATTTGAGGGAAGCCAGCTGCCATTCCTTCCACAGTCCATTTTCTTCTTAGAGGGAAGCACTGTCAACCTCTTTGAATGGTTATTAAATTAAAAACCAGATGGCTCATCTGGCAAATCCTTCTGAGTCAGTTTCTCAATTTGCAATGTTTTCTTTATTCTTATTAAAAAATATTTCCATGTTTCCTGATTTGGAAATGTTTAATAAAATGCATGAAAATGGAGAAAAACAATATGCTTGGAAGAAGCACTGTTCCCATGGGAAGCATGTCTTCCACGGTATCTGGAGGTGGCATGGCAGAGACGGCATGGACAGAGAGTCCAACAGACGGGGGTTTGGATCCCAGCCCTGCCACCTGTTAGCTGTGTGGCCTAGGGAAGGCGCTTACCTGTCTGTGTCTTGGGCTTCACTTCTGTAAAATGTAGCAGTAAAACCTCGCACGGGACTAATGAAAAATATAAAACTCTGCATAGTGCCTGGCACAAATTTTGGAACTTAGTAAATGAGTTCATTTGGTCAGCAACAGGAATGAGCTCCCTACTGTGTGCCTGGCTTGGTGCCTACTTGGGAACTTAGAGATCTAGGAAGGAGGCAGACACCAAGCAACACCAAGGCAAAAAAGGGCCGCGTTACAATGGAGACAAGTGATGCCAAGTTGAGGCACGGGGCCAGTGCACAGGGGACACAGCCATCTCAGAGGAGCAGGTATGGGCTGGGATGACAGTGCTGCGGGTGGAGCAGCAGGCTCAGGAGAAGGCTGAGGTGAGTTGGAGGGAGAAGCAGGGCGGGGAAAGAACTCTGAGCATCTTCTCAAAGTTGCCAGTGCTGGGGTTTACTAAGCAGAACACCATGAACTCACGGGCACAGCTGGCCTGCACTGTTACCTTCGCCCCAAACCCCTCCGTCTTCTTCCTCCTTCTCCTCTATTTTTCCTGCCTTTGCCCCTCTCTGTTCTTTCTTCTTCTCTCTCATGCTTCTTTTTCTTTTTTTCTCCTTTGAAGCACTGTCTCCACCTCCCTCTCATCTCTCCTCTCTTGTTTTCCCTTTCACTCGTTCAGTCTCTCTCCCACCCTCCCCTGTGAGGACCCACAGAGGAAGCTCTGCCCTAGAAGGAAAGGGTTTCTGCCTCCAAGGAGCTGGCTATCCCTTGGGGACACCAGTCTTTGTTTGCTTCAGGTTGATTTTGCTTAATCAGCAAACTTGCATTTTGCACCCACTGGGTGGCCAGATACAGATGGCATCAAATGTCGCCAGGCAGAATCCTGTGCTGTAAAGTGGGGAGGGTAACATCTGGAGTAGGTGCATGGGTCCCCCCAATGCGGGACATCTCTGGAGGGGTGGCAGGTAAACTAAGCTCAACTGATCCCCAACTCTGCTCATTACCTGCCCTCTCCCTGCTGCCCAGGTCCCCTGCAACCCCGGCCCTCTTCCTCCTGCACCTCCTATTTGTGGGCAGTCCCACCAGCTATCCAGCCAGCCATACTAGGACACCAGGCACTGTTCCTGAGCTTCCTCCCCATCACTCCACATCCAGCGAGTCAGCCCGGTGGAGGTTGGCTCCTCTAGCTCTCTCAAAACTGCCCTTGCTCTTCATCCCAGCCACCACTGTACCCAGGGGTGGTGGGGGCAGCATCCTGTCACAGCTCTGTTACTACAGCAGCCTCTCCAGCTGGTGTCCCGTCTTCCCCTCAAATCCCCCTTCCACACTGCAGCCAGGGAAATCTTTCTGAAACTCCAGACCCTCCTCTGCTCCCAATCTACCAGTGGCTCCCCGTCTCCTAGGTGTGGGAAGAGGAGAGGGGACGTTCTCAGCCTCTGCACAGCGACACACTGGGGTAGACAAACAATCTCTCTGGGGCTAACAGTAGTTGAAGGATTGACATTTGTGAACGATTTATTTTTTTTGTTATGGCAGTTTCAAGGCTATCCTGTGATAATATCACTCTCGCTATCTGGTACTCTGATTTGCTTTCTTCAGTGGAAAGGAAGGGCTGGGACTCCAGCTAGCCTGATGGAAATGATTTATAACCTGGGGCACACCCACAGCAGAAGTTGGGTGTCTGAATATCATCTCTCCTGCATCACTGGAATCAAAGAAACAAGTACATAAATAAGGTTGGAAACTGTTGGCTGATAGAAGAGTCATTCCAAAATCCTTAGGCTGGTGAAAAAGGCCCCTGCCTGCTCCTGTAGCCTTGAGTGCACTGTGGCATCTTATGACACCCCAGCAAGCAACTGCTTATTCTCTCCTCCAATCCGTGCTCCCCCACCTCCGAGCTTCGCTCATGCTGGCCCCTCTGCCTGGAGGCCCCTGAGGCCTAGGAAATCACCTCCTCCGGAAAGCCGTCCTGGATCAAGTGCCCTCTGTGGAGCCCCTTCTTCCCCATTCTCCCTCACTTCTCACCATGGGCTTTCGGCCATCTCCACCCCCAGCACCAGCCTCCATTGGTCGGTTGGTTTGTCGGTCGGCAGGCGCTGAGAAAGCTGGTCAGAGCTACTGAAGGAAGCTGTGAATGAACAAGGACTTAGGGGAAAGTGACGTTTAAACCTGGTCTCATCTCACTCCCTGCTGTGGGCCTCTGCTTTCTGTTTAAAGCCGTTCTGGGTCTCTGCTTTCTCTCACAGCTGCTGTCTGTCTGTGGTTTTCATTCAGCTCCACCCGCCCGGGGCCCTCAGTCTGCCGCCCGCGACTACAAGCTTTCTCTCTCCTGGTTGAGCCTTTCCCGACATCTGCCATCAGTCACAGAGCGTGACTCGGAAGCAAAGGGGCTTCACAGTTCATCGCTTTTTATATACAGAGAGAAGAACAACAGTAGTTGGGATTCTTGCAAAATACTTCCTCAAAGATCTTAGAGATGATCTACTTCTCACTTCATTTTATTTCTGGGGCTATCTCTGTGTGGTAGGTAGTACTGGATGCTAATCTTATTTGAAGAGATAACAATAATCACTATCATTTCTCAAGGGCCAATCACGTGCCATGTGGGCTAAAGCTTTATGTGCATTACTGAATTTAATCCTCAAAAAACAAGACTCATAACTGTCACTTCCTATTTTATTGAATTGGAAAATTAGACCAGGTGCAGTGGCTCATGCCTGTAATCCAAGCACTTTGGGAGGCTGAGACAGAAGGATCCCTTGAGCCCAGGAGTTCAAGACCAGACTGGCCAACATAGTGAGATGCTGTCTCTACAAAAAATGAATAAAATTATCAGGGCATGGTGGTATGTGCCTATAGTCCCAGCTATTCTGGAGGCTGAGGTGGGAGGATCACTTGATTAATTACTAGATTAGGAAACTTGCACAAAATAAAACATCAATTGAGTGGCAGGGCCCGAGTGTGTGCTTGGACTTGCCTGCATCCACAGCCCTGTCTTTGACCATATTGCACCTTGGAGGAGCCCTGTCTTTGACCATATTATACCTTGAAGGAGGTGGAGACCTAAAAAGGGAGGGGAGATGAGTGGAGAGACTGTTGGGGATTCTCTCTCTCTCAGGTATCTGATCCTGGATCTGTGTTATAATGAGCCATGCTTCCCAGGAGAGTAAGACAGAGCCAGGGCTGCCCTGTTCAGCAGCATACGTTGTGTACTGTGCAACTCCAAGGAGTGCCAGTCACGAAGACTTCAATGTGAATGGCACCCCCTGGAGGGAAGTGCTGCATAGGCAGTGCTCCTGGCAAGAGCCCTAAAGGAAAGAAGGGTGTCTTGCTCTTCTCAGTTATGCTTTCCAAAGATAATTAAAGGCAGGCAGCTCCCCAGGCAAGCAAATGTTGTGGAAGGCACACAAAGCTGCAGCCTCACCTAGGCAGGGTTAGTGTGGGAAGGACGTGGGAATCACCCTGTGACCAAGAACAAAAAGGAACAGCACAGAAAAAGTACCTTGGGAAGGAATTTTCTTGTTTTTGTTTCCCAGAGCAGTGGGGTTCCCAGGGCAGGACGTGGGAGCTCTGGTTGGGTGTCTTTCCCTGCCACAGAGAAGACAGGGTGCCAAGGAGGAGCCTGGGACGTCAGAGCGAGTGGGAAGAATTCTGATTCAGCAGAGGTTGCAAAGTAGCCCCCAGGGAATCAGAGAGAGAGGAAGATAGAGAAAGAAAGAGAGAGACAGGGATGGAGACAGAGACAGAGGCTGGACGGGGAGGAGTCTGAGGGCAAGGGCACCTGGGAGAGGGTCTGGCCTGAGCATGAGGGGCCTGAGGACAGGGATATGCACAGTAATGCCCTGACCCGGGGCTCCACGGCTGTGGGGCTTGGGGAGACTGCGGGATGCTCCCGGACCACAAGCAGCCTGCCCAGGGAGTGCAGCTGTCCCCGACCTCTCGCCTCTTTCCATAGGCCTGGGCTACCCAGAAAGGCACATTTCCCTGCTTTCTGGGAGTGGGCTCTGGCCAAGTGAAGCATGACGAAGTCTAGGATGGGAGTAGTTTCTCAGGGGCTGGTCCGGCCCCACCTGCTCACAGGCAAGTCACCTGTGCCTTGGTTTACATGATTAACTGAAAATTCTGATACACATCAGAAATAAAGCTAATTCTGAAGCTCGATACTATATGGAGAAAGGAATGGAGACAGCCAGTCACACACACTTTTCCCTCAAGAGGGCCTTTCTTGCTGGAGAAGCTTCTAAAGCCTCGAAGCTGGTGCACCCCAAGCTCTGGAGAGCAGCGGCTGGAAGGGAAGGCTCCAGGCCTGGTGCTCAGGCCAAGGGCCTCCTGCACCCCCTCCTCACCCATTTCCTTGGCCCCAGGAGCAGAATGAAAGAGATATGAAGAGACAGATTGCCTTCAGCAATCCTTTTCTCTGCCTCTTGAACTGAGAGATTCTTACTTGAGGAAAGGAAGGAGCAGGATAAAGAGATGACCCATCTAGAGATGCCTTCTCCTCTGTGGGGTCTGAAGGGAAAAGAGCAAAACCCCCTTCGCATCAACCCTCATAGCTCTGGGCCTCCCTCTCCTCATCTGGGAAGGGTGGGGGGCTGGGTCCACGTGCATTAAGGCCCCTTCCAGCTCTAAGGAGCTGTAATTCTCAGAGAACGTTTTCTTACCCATTTCCCACATAAGATGGAGAGCTACTTAGGTAGGGGAGTGGGCAGCTGCAGCCCTGATCCTTGATAAGGGTCTTAAGAGACCATCTTTGAAGACACAGATGCCCAGGAGGCTTGCCCTAAATCAGCCTGATGGTGATAAGTGTCATGGCTGTGCTTGGGGTCTCTGCACACAGTGGGATTCTCCTGGGGAGCATCAGCTCAGAGGCCCAGGACCCCCTCAGCTTCTGGGCTTTCCTGGGGCGGTGACAGCAGCCCTGGACATGTGGCTGAAGGCCTGGGCAGCAGGGGCCTGCCTGCTGGGTCAGCTTTACCATCAGAATCACTGAGTCTTGGAGCTCCCTCTAGCCCAGTTCACCTCATTCTTTTTAGATAAGCAAATGGAGGCCAGAAAGCTGAGGACTGGGCATCTGGTGTACTTCTCATCACATGCTGCCTCTTTCTAGCCACAGGGCATCAGATGTGTGAGCTTGGCAGAGTCCAGTCCCAGGAGAGAGACCCTTGGCTGGGAGCTCAGACCCGCCCAACTCACGGTGTGACTCTGGACAAGTTGCTTCCCTTCTTTGGGCCTTGGTTTCCTCGTGTGTACAATGTGAGGATTTGGCTAAAGAAGCTCTAGAGCCCCCTCCAGCTCTAAGTCAGGTGTTTTTTTGGATCACATTCTGTCCCCCTTCTGTCTCCCACTCCCATTCTCGGGAGAACTAGCAGCTGGGCTGACTGCAGAGGCAAAAGCCAGGTGTCTTTCCAGACAGGATGCCTGTGGCATCCAGTGTGAACAAGATGAAGCAAGAGTCAGCACCAGTGGAAACCACCTAGCAGCCTTCATCCAGGCTGGCCATGCCTCAGTGAGCTGCAGCAGGTGACTCTCAAGTTACACAGAACTTCTGATGGCTCCTAACCCAAGGCTTTTCACCACTGGACACCTGGGGTGCCTGAAATGGGGCAGGAGAGGGCGTGCCAGTGCCAAGGCTATTATAAAAGAGTAAGAATGGCAACACTCAGAGTCACCATGGAAGCCAACCTGTCTGTCTGTCCTCCTCCCCTAACTCCTCCCCATGACCCCAGAGAAGCTCCCAGAGACTCCTTCGTCCACTGCATCCCCAGCCTGGCTCTGTTTTAGGGGAAGCAGCCACCACAGAAGATGCTTGTTACACGTTGCCAGGCAACAAAAATGCTGCCTGAAAACTACAACCCACCTCTGACTCTTCATAGGACTGGAAACTGGCAGATGAGAGGAGCCTGCCAGGGAACAAAGGAGAAGCATCGAGAGGGAAACGATGAAGTTGAGCAACCACAGAAGGCAAAATGAAAGAGCCCAGACAGTTGTGTAAAGTGCCAGAAAGCAAACAGATGGGGAGGAAAAACTGACTCACTGAAATTAGGAAGACAGACAGAGAGAGGAGGCATGGAGGAAAGTCCTCCGGGTGTTAAGTCCTCGAAAGGCCTCCTTTATTTTTTTTCTTTTTGGCCAAATCTGTCATGAGTAGAGACGAGGCTGTTGATAAGGAAGATGACGATAATGATGATGATGATGATTCCTTAGGTGAACTCTGGTCTACTGCTGACTTCTACTTTTATCCGATGGGTGATTTTTATTAGATATCCCTCAAGCAATGGCACAATTCTCCACAGACTTTCAGAAAACATAATTATCCTCTAAAACGAAGATCTACACTGCCATTAGCACCATCAGCTCACCCAAATATAGGGCCATCAGCTTGTTAGCTGAAGTGATCTTGGGCTCTGGGATCTTCAAGCACTGAGCAGATGAAGGAAGGAAGGAGTGATGTTCAGGCTGGACAGCCATGCCCAGCTGGCAAGGGGACCTCGGAGAATGGGAGTGCTCCAGGTGGAGGACTCTCCAGGCAGCAGCCGTGGGTCAGCGGTGAGACCCTGGCTCGCTTACCTCCCAAAGCCTCCATTTCCTAATTTCTAAAATGGGAAAATTGCTCCTGCCTTGCTTACCTCACAGAGGAGAACCTGCATAGAACGAATGGCCATGAACGAAGACAGTGCTCCTTATTTATTAAAAAATAATTCCTAGCCTCCTACAGAGGCTGGGCACTGTAGCAGACATTATCATACAGACATGCCCTCTGCTGCGGGTGATGCAATTAAGCAACTCCTCACTATGGTGGGGGAGTTACCCCACTGCTCTTGGCCTCAGTTTTTCCATCAGGGAAATGGAGATAACACCACAAAGCATTCCTATGAGGACGCTGCATGTCAGAAGTTTCTCCTCCCTTGGCCTGTGGTCACCCTTGACTAGGCTCCGAGCACCCGGCTCAGACTCACCTGCCTCCAGTTCTGCATCACGTGGCCTCAGGGACAGGCCAGGCACCTCGGGAATCTATCGTCTAATTTCTGAAATAATGAAAAGCCTCCAGACACATTTACTCTCTAAATAAAATCCACAGTTTAAATTATAAACAAGACAATTTAAGAATACTGGTAACTAAGTGGGAACAATTTCACATGTTAAACTTGACAAAATAATTATAAAACTACTACTCAGTTAACTATATTCACATCTACTTAACTCAGTAAGTTTGACAACATAGATGTTTACTTTATTAAGTTTGTTATACATTTTCTCCAAAAAAGTCTAGCCAGTCACCAGACCCCACCCTACCCCTCGAAAACAGACATCGTGGCATTCAAGGACAACGAGCCGCTTCTGCCTGTACTTACTAATAGGCAGTGGCTTCCCACTAAAAATCGCTGTTTTTCTAGAACACCAATCACAATTCCTTTCCTAGGTACCAAACAGCATGACCTCAAAGAAATTAGAAAATGACTGCACAGCCCAAACTGAAAGAAAAACTTTGCATCTTATGTTCTTTCTCCTTTTGTCCCAACATAGCCTCACTCCGTAACATACCTCCCCAGCGGAACACATACCCCAAGAGCCCTGCCACGGGCGATCGGGGTCCCAAGGGCCCAGGCCTCCTCCACCGCCCTGCAAGTCAGGGCCAGGGCAGATCATGAGCCTCCTTGAGTCACCACATCCTCATCCACGAAATAGGGACCGTGGGTTCCCTGTCCTGCCTGCTCACTTCATAGGGTAGTGGTGAAAAACAGAAGAGGATGTCCAGTGTTTTATGTTTCCCCCAGCTGTTCAGGTCTCCTCTTGTTTGAACTTCATAATCCCCTGGGAAGCAGGTAGACCAGGCTTACTTCCAATCTACAGATCCCAAGAAAGAGGCCCAAGAAAGGAAAGGGCTCAGGGTTTATCAGGAACCAGCCAGTCGCAGGCGCTTATTTAATAGAGGGCAGGTGACTTGCCGAGGATCGAACAGCTGGTCCATTGTCAAGCCAGGCTATGAGCGCACGTTTCTGACTCCAGGTGCCATGTGCTGTCCCTTCTATGGGCAATAAAACCTTATATGTAGGAATGCAAAGTATCAGTATTACCATTGTTGCTGATGTTACTAAAATTGAACCAAACTGGTTTTATCATGGGTTGACTGGAATTGCATGATGGAGGGCCTTGGTCACTAAATTTAAAAATATGGACTTAATTTTCTAGAGGTAGCAATTGAAGGTTTTTGAGGGGTAATAGTAGGAACGGTAACTGGAAGCCAGAAAAGCTACTTCTGTAAACTGGTGTAAGATGACAGGGATCTGTGTCAGGGAGGTGGCAGGAAGAGATGACTTTGAGCGACATCGCAGAATAAGAACTATAGACTTGGTGCCTAAATAGAAGGCTGGAAATGGGGCTGGGAGTGGGCATAAGGATGGGGAATGATTTGAGCCTAAGAGATGGTTGTAGCCCAACAGCACGTCTCCTCTTCTTCATTAGTAATAGCGCCCAGGAAGGAGCAATGATTTCCAATAATAAAGATTGCATTTTCCCGCCATGTGGAATGACCAACGGATGTAAATAAAAGTGACATGTGTTACTTCCAGGAAATGTCCTTAACAAGAAAGAAACAACCTTATTTTTTCCATTTCTTTTTCCTGATGGCTAAAAGGTAGGTGGGATGGTGGGAGCTCCAGCAGCTTTCTTGAAGTATGAGAAAGAAGCCATGTACCAAGGATGGCAGGGCAACAAGGGAGAAGGAGCCTGCATCCCTGATGATGCCACAGAGCGGCATACCTGCTATAGACACCTTTCTGGACTTCTTTGGCGTCAGGCAGAACTTCTATTTCGTTTAAGCTATTGTTGTTTTGGGTTTCCCATCACTTGCAGCCTAAAATGAATACTAACGGGTAAAGTTCCTGAGAAAAAGAAGACACAAACAGAGAAGCAGAGAGAGAATTTCGGGGCAACATGATGAGTTTGATCACAGATTTGATGCGTGGGACATCAGTACTGGAGAAGATGTATATAAAACTTGGCCTGGTGCAGGGATGTATTCAAGAACTCTCCACTGCCACCACCGCCCTTCTAAGTCACTTTTGTCTCTTGCCTGGCCTGCTACAGTAGCCTCTTTGGTTCTCCTAGTAGTTTTCTTGCCACCTCCAATTTACTCACAAAGATGCCAAGGTAATATTTTTAGAATGAACCATATTGTATTACTCTCCTATTTAAAACCCTTCAAAGGCACCAGACATGCTTGAGGCTGGGAGTTTAAGACCAGCCTGGGCAACATAGAGAGACTCTGTTGCCAAAAAATTTTTGTATTTAGCCAGGCATGTTGGCTTATGCCTGTAGTCCCAGCTACTCAGGGGGCTGAAGTGGGAAGATTGCTTGAGCCCAGGAGTTAAAGGCTGCAGTGAGCTGTCATCACACTATTGCATTCCAGTCTGGATGACAAAATGAGACAAGAAAGAAAGGAATAAAGGAAGAAAGAAAGAAAGAAAGAAAGAGACAAAGAAAGAAAAGAGAAGAAAGGAAAGGAAGGAAAGGAAGGAATGGAAGGAAGAAGGAAAGGAAGAAGGAAAGAAAGAAAGAAAGAAAGGAGGGAGGGAGGGAGGGAAGGAAGGAAAGAAAGAAAAGAAAAGAAAGAAAGAAGAACGGAAGGAAGAAAGGAAAGAAAGAAAGAGGGAGAGAGGGAGAAGGAGAAGGGAGAAGAAGAAGAGGAAGAGGAAGAAGGAGAAGGAGAAGAAAAAGAAGAAGGCGGCGAAGAAGAAGGAGGAGGAGGAGGAGAGGTGTAGGAGGAGGAGGAGGAGGAGAGGTGTAGGAGGAGGAGGAGGAGAGGTGGAGGAGGAGAGAGAGGGGAGGAGGAGGCAGAAGAAGAAGGCAAAGAAGAAGGAGGAGGAGGGGGAAAGAAGGAAGAAGAAGGAAGAGGAAGATGAGGAGGAGGAAGAGGAGGAAGAAGAAGGAGAAGAAGAAAAGAAGAAGAGGTGGAGGAGGGGGAGGGGAGGAGGAGGAGGGGTTGGGGAGGTAGAGGAGGAGGAGAAGGAAGAAGAACAAGAAGGCAAAGGCAAAGAAGAAGAAGAAGAAGACAACGACAAAGAGGAGGAGGAGGAAGAGGAAGAGGAAGAAGAAGAAGAAAAAGAAGAAGAGGAAGAAGAAGAAACAACAAGTAAATAAAAAGATAAAACTCTTTAAAGGCTTTCCACTGCACTTAGGTTCAACCCCATAACATGGTCCTCAGGGCCCTTCACTTTCAGCCTCCTGCCCCCTTCTGCGGCTCAGTCCCTGCCACACCCTCCCCCCCTTCATCCGTTTACTCTCCTTCCAGTGACTCCTTCCCCCCAGCTCCTTGCCAGCTCAGGGCCTTGGTGCAGTCTTCTCCCTCTTCTCAGAAAGGTCACCCTCTTGGTCTGTGAAGGGCTCATTTCCTCTCATCTTTCAGACCTCAGCTGAAGCATCACCTCCCCAGAGAGACCTCCAAGCAGGCCCCAGATGAGTAGGATCCCTCTCCAATGCCATAAATTTTTTTTTTTTTTAAAAGAATCATTGCAAACTTCTTTTTTCCTCTTTCACAGTATATATCATAGATTTGAAATTATCTACTTTTTGTTTCCTTACTTGTTACCTGTCTTCTCTGGTAGACTATAAGCCCATGAGGGAAAAAATCATGTGTGTTTTATACTTTAAGATATATTTAATTCCTAGGACAGTGCCTGGTGAATAGCAGAGCTCCATACCTATACATAACAGTATTATTATTTAGCAAGCCTCTCATGAGAGCACTGCAGCTCAGAGAGAGGCGTGGCTCAATGCGCCACTTGGGATGCATGGACGCATTCCTGTGAGAGTGCCTGCATTCTCCGGGAGCAAGCATGATGAAGGGAAGCGGCAGAGGACGGAGAATGTCCAGGTAAAGGACAGATCTGTGTAGGAAATAGGGTGTGGGGGGAATCAGTATGAGATGTGTCCAGAGAGCAGGGGAGATCTCAACTTCAGTGCTCAAACAATCTGTTGAGAAATCTGCGAGAGCCTGAGAAACTAACTATTGCTTTTATCAGCAGGAAAACTAAGGCAGAGAGAAATGGACTTCAGGCCAGCCCCCAACTCCCTTGCTAAAGCTGGAAACAGGACAGGAGCCTCTTGTCTCTTTGAGTCCTGGCTGGTTCCCACATGGCTGAACCACCCTTCTGGCCTTACTGAGCTGTGGCTCTTATCTGGTAGTGGCCACACGGAACAAGGGTGCAAGTTGCTCCCTGCAGGATTCAGGCTAAACAAAGCCCTTGCAATTGTATTGAAGAAAAGTTAACAATAGAGCATGGGGCTATAGAATGGAACTGTCAAGAGTGCCCAACCTAAATAGAGATGGGCCCTGGGTCTCGCTCCCTAATTCCCAGGCCATTATGCCTGGGAGCCCTTTGCCCTAAGAATATGGGCTACTCTCAGGCTGCATTAAAAGGAAAATAATGCTGAGGAGATGGGAGGATGCCTAACACTTGGGGCACTATGTTCGTTCTGGGGCCTTCACTTCATGAGGACACTGATGACCAGGGAGGAGAGTGAGCGAGAGGGTGGAGTCTGATCAGAAGTCCTGTGACAACGGTTGAGGAGACTGGAGACCACTGGGTTACAGCAGAGAAGATTCAACCTGACTTTGGATACTCAGGGGACCTTCAGTAGAAAAAGAAATACCCGGCTGCTTCACTGGGTACTCACCATGTGCTAAATGTTCTACACTGTGCTAAGGGCTTTTTGTGAATTATCCCCTTTCCTGGCCCAATGTCGCCTCCTAGTAAGAGCATAAGCAAGGCTCCAAGCCCACATCTGCCCAGATGTCAGTGGCTTAACCGCCCGTCTATGGTACTGGAACTTCTTTTGTGTGGACCCAGAGAACTGAGTTAGGACCCAAGACAGAAACTACAAGTTTTAACCAATATTAACCAATAATAGGAAGAGATTTCTAAGTCAGAGCTGTCTGCAAATGGATTGGATAGTCTTTTAAAGTAGTGTCCCAGAGGCTGTTCAAAAGAGGCTGCATGACTCTGGTCAGGTTAAGCACAAGTGCAAGGTTAATGGTAGAACCAGGGGTCAAACCCAGTTTTCCCACCCTGAGTTCAGGCGGTCCTGATCACAGGATGGATCCTGTGCTGGTGCGATTGCTACTGTGTACTAGGTGTTTTCCCCTTGGCTCAGCTGAAACATGTTTAAGATATTTAAAAGGAGTTTTACTAAGCTCTGTGCCCCCTCTGTTGTGGCAGTGTCAGAGCCCATCTGGGCCCGTTGCAGCATGTCTGGCCCTGTCTGAGAGGGCCCGCAGGGGCTGTGTTACCAGGCAGCTCCCAGGTGCCTTTTGGGAAAACAAAATGACCAGGTGTGTTAGGGCCAGCAGGCTTCCAGGGCCACTACTCGAAGGCAGCCAGGGGACTTTGGCTGCCCCTTAAACTCTCTGTGCAGTGGGGGCAAGCAGGCATCCAGACCGAATGGAACGAGGTGGGGTAATCAAGGAATATGGCATGTCTCACCCATATTCCCTCTCAGCTCAGCCTCTGGGGGACTGGGGCCAAGTCTCAGGGAATAGAGGAGTCTGTATTAAATGGAAGGAGAACATCGTTTTGTTTTTGTTTTTGAGATGGAGTCTTGCTCTGTCGCCCAGGCTGGAGTGCAATGGTGTGATCTCGGCTCACTGCATCCTCCACCTCCTGAGTTCAAGCAATTCTCCTGCCTCAGCCTCGTGAGTAGTTGGGATTACAGGCGCTCACCACCACACCGGGCTAATTTTTGTATTTTTAGTAGAGACAGCGTTTCACCATGTTGGCCAGGGTGGTATCGAACTCCTGACCTCAGGTGATCCACCCATCTCGGCCTCCCAAAGTGCTGGGATTACAGGTGTGAGCCACCATGCCCTGCCAAAAAAAATCACATTTTTAAAAACCCTTCCAGCAGCTGCACTATGTGAGCCAGGAATTCAGGGCTTTACCGTACAGCCTAGGCGGGGGCCTGGAGCTGGCAGTGGAGGGCAGGGGAAACACAGGGGGGTGAAGAGCTGCGCTCCTGAGAGCCAGCCTAGGACACTAAACTCATGGAGAAGGGGCCCTGTGGAGCTGAGGTGCCCGTCCTTTGAGGGAGGGGTCTGCACCGGAAATGTAGGGCACAATGGGATCATGAGGGGCAAACAAAACAACCCCAAAGTTGAAGGATGGAAAAGCTGACAGAATATGGATTTCCTGCTTGACTAATGTCAGCCCACAAATAGATGTGGCTGACGTCACTTACAGGAACCCCTTCCTTTTCCTTACCTCAGCCCCTCCAAGGAGGTGGGTGGGGGAGCGGGTGAGAATGAAGCCCCATGCCCTTAGGCATCCGCTGTGGGAAAGGAAGTCACTTCTCTCCTACACACCCAGCATGGCACTAACTGTCACTGTGCACCTCTTTGGCAGACTTGGGAAGGAATTCATTCCAGTGACAAAGGTCAGATAGTCCTCCCCAGTTAGAGAAGGAACCCTGGCATTTAACTGGGTCTCCCTAAGGCAAAAATCCTGGAGACAAAAGACACTGGTGACTTACCAGCAGAAGAGAGTGAAGGGAAACCCAGGTTTGGTGTAATGCAGCAAATAATTTGGAATAATTTGGGGGTTGACTTGACTGAAAAAATGGAATGGTTTCTCAATGCAATATGGATTTCACTTTGCACCCACAGTCCCAAACTTAGTGCTTCAGAATGCAAATTTTATGGAAATTTTCCTTGCTTTACCAGTTTCTTTTTTATTTTATTTTCTCTCTCTCCCACTTTCTTTCTCCTCTCTTTCTTTTCCTTCTTTCTTTCTTTTTGAGACGGAGTCTAACTCTGTCTCCCAGGCTGGAGTGCAATGGCGCGATCTCGACTCACTGCAACCTCCGCCTCTCAGGTTCAAGCGATTCTCCTGCCTCAGCCTCCCAAGTAGCTGGGATTACAGGTGCGCGCCACCACGCTGGCTAATAATTTCCCTATTTCTTGATTCTCCTTTCTAAGAGATATCAGCCATTACTTATAATAGCTAAGTCATGTATAATTATTTAATATAAAAGTACGAAAAAACTAGCCACAAATGAGCAGTTTAAGTGTCAAAGGGCACAAAAATACTGCCAATGAGGAAGAGGAAAGAACGGCTGAATACGAGATCACAGAACGAGAAAGCGGCCGTGGAGTGGGACTGGAGACTGTGAATCAAGCAGGTGAAATCAGAATGGGATCCCACTCGAGACAGGAGCCAGGAGCTAGCAGCAGCCCTGGAGCCACCGGCCCAGCCCTGAAGCCGCTCCGGCTGTCGCCACAGCGAGAAGGAACCTGAACGCTCTGCTCCTCCACGGCGAGTCCCTGCAGGTGGGGACACCGCCCACCCGGCCCTCCCTGCGCCCCCTGGCGGAGCGAGCCTCGGCCTCTCCCGGGCCCCGGCCTCCCCACGACCGCCCGGCCGTGCGGGAACCACCCGCGGACTCGCGGTCTCTCCCAACAGTACCCCGCAACACCGCGGGGGCGCAGATCCCGGCCGGCCCGGGAGGCTACTGAAGAGCCAGTGGAGCCTGCCTCGATCACATTTCCCCTGTGGAGCTCCACCTGCCCGCACGCCGGCTCAGGCACTCCCATAAGCGGCCGGCCGCAGAGGAGCTCCAAGAGAGGCGCGCGCCCGCGAAGAAGCACTCCGGCCCCGCAAAGGCGCCCCGCGGCCCTGTCCACCAAGGCCACTGTCCGACGGGTCGGAAGAGAGCCCTTCAAGACGGAACTTGCATTGCGCTTGTTAGATGAAATTATATGTACTGAGCCATTCAGCTTTACTTGCCACCCCGCGTTGACGTAAAACATGAGTTCCTATGGAAGATGAGGGGCTTTGTCAAGTGTGTAAAAACAAATGCTACCTCTTTCCATTAAAAATTTATATATGTATATGCATTCTCATTGTTGAAAATACAATAAAAAGTAATTTAAAAAATCACATGTAACATCATGAGAAATCAACTTAATGTTCACATGTATGAAAATCACATGTACACCTTGGGAAGCTGAGGCGGGCGGATCACCTGAGACCAGGAGTTGCAGACCAGCCTGGCCAACATGGCGAAAACCCATCTCTACTAAAAATACAAAAATTAGCTGGGCATGGTGGCGCACGCCTGTAATCCCAGCTACTCAGGAAGGTGAGGCATGAGAATAGTTTGAACCCAGGAGGCAGAGGTTGCAGTGAGCCGAGATTGCACCACTGCACTACAGCCCGGACGACAGAGCGAGACTGTATCTCATAAATAAATAAATATTACATGTAACACAAAGAAATCAACTTAATGTTTCTATGTATTTTCCAAGTATTTCTGCATCTATCTATAAATCGGTAATATCCTACATAATGCTATTTTGTATGCTCCTTTTTCAAATATTACATCATGAATGTTTTCCTACCTTACTGTAATTTTCAAAAGGTTGATTTTTAGACCGGATGCGGTGGCTCACGCCTGTAATCCCAACACTTTGAGAGGCCGAGGCAGGTGGATCACTTGAGGTCAGGAGTTCAAGACCAGCCTGGCCAATATGGAGAAACTCCGTCTCTACTAAAAATACAAAAACTTAGCCAGGCGTTGTGGCAGGTGCCTGTAATTTCAGCTGCTCGGGAGGCTGAGGCAAGATAATTGCTTGAACCCGGGAGGTGGTGGCTGCAGTGAGCCGAGATGGCGCCACTGCACTCCAGCCCGGGCGACAGAACGAGACTCCGCATCAAAAACAAACAACGAAGAAACAAACAAACAAACAAACAAAAACGAATACAAACACGTTGATTTGACTTTTTAAAATTCTTGCTAACTACCCATCATATGGATGTGCCATACTTCTTTAACCATTTAAATCCTAGATGTTTACTTGGTTTCTCATTCTTTTCTATTATAAACTGCACCATGCAGAACAGGTTTGATGTAAATTGATTATTCTATTAAAATAGCTTCCTAGAAAGAGAATTCCTGGATCAAAGTTACAAACTCAAGGCTCCTGTGACAAATTGTTAAATGGTTTTCCAGAAAGGTGGTCTAATTTCCTTCTTGCCCTCAGCATAAGACAACCCCATCCCCCCCACCGCCAACAAGAAGAAGATTCTCCAGCACTGAGTTATATTTATTTAAAATTTTGTCAACTCCAGAGGGGAAAAAGTAATTCTCCTTGTAGTTATAATTTGCAGTTCTTTGATTAGCGGGACTGAATATGTGTTGTGTGTTTTATTTTATTGGCTTTTTGTATTTCTTCCTTTGTAGTTAGCCCTATCTTCAGCCTATTTTTTTCACTGGGGAGATGAGTTCTTCTGATTAGTTTCTAAGACTGCTTTGTGTAATAGGGATATTTACCTCTTGTCATGTTTGCTGCAAATACTTTTTTTAGCGTAACATTTGCTCTTTAAATAAGTTCATATTTTTTGAAGGACTGAAATCTAAAATTGTGTGTATGATGTAATCAAACATACCAGTTTTCTCCTTCATGTTTCTTCTGAGATTTTACGCTTAACAGTTCTTTCTTCTCTCAGGGCTCACTTTGTTTTCTGGAGCTTGTTCATGGTTTCTTCTTTTACATCTGACTTTTTGATCCACCTGGAATTTATTTTGGTGGCTGGTGAGAGCTAGGGTTCCAATTTGATTTTTCATCCAAGCTTCCAATTTCCCCATTACCATTTATTGAATAATCTATTGCTTCCCAGTTGGTTTTCTTTCTCGTATATTGGGTTCTAACATAGTAGGGTTTATTTCAGTGTTTTCCATTAGGTTTCATTGATCTGTCATTATTGATTTTTTAGTAATGCCAGAGGGACTTAATTACTTTTAGTTTTACAATACATTTTAATATCTAGTAGAGAAAGCCCCCTCAATGGTCTTCTCTTTCAAAAAAAGCTAAGCTATTCTCACTTATTCATTAAAACATCCTAAGAATCAGTAGTTATTCTCCATTAAAATTTCTAATTTTGTGTTTTCTTTCTTCTCAATTAAATTTATATTTTAGAAGTTGGCATATTTTGGATTTATAAATTATGTTTTTCTGGTTTTTAAATTCATTAATTCCTATCTTTGCCTTTGTTATAAACTTAATCTTCCCTCCTGAGGTTTGTTTTGTTCTTCTAATGGATTCAGTTATTTTCTCTGTTCATTTTCTTCTGTTTTTATTATTAAAAATGGGGTCTCCCTATGTTGCCCAGGCTGAGGCAGTGGCTATCCACAGGCACAATCATAGTCCACTAGTGGCTTGAATTCCTAGGCTCAAGAAATCCTCCCACCTCAGCCTCCCAAGTAGCTGGGGCTATCAGTGCACACCATTATGCCTGAAAAACTTTAAGGATATTTTTCATCTGAGTACACCTTTGGTCACATCCTGAGTTTTTACATACAGGGTCGTCATTGTTGTAATTTTCTAATAGCCTTAATGGTAGTTTTGAATTCTCTGTTGTAATTGAGGAGATTGCTTTAAAAGTCCCACCAAAAAGTTGTCCTTTAATTGGAGTTTTATGGGCTTGTGGTCAGAGAATACAGCCCGAGCAATTTTTCTGATGTTTTGAAATGTGTGACCAAGAAGTTGATCGATTTTTTAAAGTGCTCCCTGGATGCTTAAAAAGAAGATGTTTGTTTATAGGCTACAAAGTGCTCAATTAATTTAAACATTTAAAAATTCAGATTATCAATCTCATTTTTTGTATAAAATTCACAGTTTTACTGTATATAGCACTTTTATCCATATTAAATTTGGACAATTTAGTGATTTCTGTTTTGAATTCATCTTGGTTTAAATGAGAATTTCTATTCATTTGCCATCTGATTTGTACTTACCTAATAAATCTTTGCTTTTCATTTATTTTTGGGTCCTTCTGTTCTAGGTACTTCTTTTGTAAATTGCATGCAATTAAATTTTGCTTTTAAATCTCATCTAAGAGACATTTACTTTTAACAAGGAGGTAAACACAATTATGTTGATTGTTATAAATTTTAAGTTTGTTTTCCTCTGATCTTCTTTCATACTTTGTATTGAAATTCTTCCTTCCTGCTTCCTTTATTTTTTCTGTCTTAGCTGTGTGGGCTCTGATGTGGCATGGGAGGTATACGTTTTCAGGGTAGGGAAAAGGCTGTCAGGCTGGTGTTGGAGTCTCAAGTCTGCTGGCTCTGTGGCCTGAGGCACATCGCTCAACCTCTCTGTGTCTCAACATCCTCATATACAGAATGGAGACACAATCTCATAGAACTATGGTATGGATTAAATGAAACAATATATGGCTGATGCTATTGTTATTCTTGTTATACTTATAAAATTTTGCCTGTGGTTCCTTTAGGTTTTTAAAAAATATATTTCTCTGATTGCTAAAACTGAGTAATAGGGCTTTATTTTAAAATTCTCCTCTACGTAAGACAATGCATCTGGCATGCTTTTACTAATCCCTTCTAGCTTTCTCCTCTCAAATTTTTAATCTGAGGATTTGCAACCCTCTAATTATTATTGAATTATTGCTTTAATTTCATACATCTACTCTTTCCAGAATCTACTTTTTCTTTGACATTAGAATTTGG
The DNA here is from genome assembly GCF_028885625.2 of Pongo pygmaeus. Lineage (NCBI taxonomy): Eukaryota > Metazoa > Chordata > Mammalia > Primates > Hominidae > Pongo > Pongo pygmaeus. Next base: position 95,605,863 of record NC_072373.2, on the reverse strand, counting down.
AGTTTTGCAACCATGCATAAGTTTAGTCTTGATTTCATGTTTGCCTGTGTGAACCAATGTCTACCTGTCTTTCTTTACAACATTTCATTATTAAGATCTTAATTGTGATTCATTCTTTGGTCAACTGGCAAACGAGTTCCCCCTAAAAGTGTAGGTGGTTTACCTTCTGAGCCCAGAAAACTCCAAGAATGACTTTTGTTCCCCTTTGTTTGCCTCATTCAAATGACAGGGTGGATCCAAATTTAAAATGCTGTGGAACTGTTCTAATGACTCTGAATTTAGGGTTCCTGAGGGAGAGTCAGCTCTGGGATGCCTGTGTGCCTTTAGGATTGTTTCACCTTATGATTCAATAAATTTTCCAGAAAAAGAATGTATCGGGGTATGTCTAGGGGTGGCTCCTCCTGTCCCCCACCTTCTAACTGGAAAAGAAGAATCCGTTTCGATCTGCCTACTCTGATCTACCATCCCCACACACAACATCCCCTTACCTAGGCCAATTCTGAAAATGTTTACTTTGTGTATATTTCTGATTATGCTTTTATCCAAATTATTATCGTTTCTTCCTCTGAAATAACTCTAATTCTTAGATTTCACCTGGATCCTACAGCCTCCAGTTCTGTCCTATTCATCCTTTCTCTTATCTCTTCTGCATTCTGAGAGAGCTTTAAATTTTTTAAGTTTGTCTCCACATTTCACATTTTAAAAAATGTAGTGCCATCAATGTGGATTTTCTTTTTGCTAAAACAATTTTAGTTTTCTGGAACTCTGTGCTTATGTGAACCAGATACATTTTCATTTCACATCTGCCCACTCTTCTCTATCATAAGGATCATATATATTCTGGCACCCTATTAGAGATGCCCAAGACTCTTCTTTCTTTTTCCCTTTTTTTTTTTTTTTTTTTTTTTTGAGACAGGGTCTCACTCTGTCACCCAGGCTGGAGTGCAGTGGCGCAATCTCTGCTTACTGCACTCTTGACCTCCCAGGTTAGGTGATCGCCCCACCTCAGCCTCCTGAGTCTACAGATGCACCACCACTCCCAGCTAATTTTTTTTTTTTTTTTTTTTTTTGCAGAGATGGGTTTTTGCTATGTTGGTCAGGCTGGTCTCAAACTCCTGACCTCAAGTGATCCACCTGCTTTGACCTCCCAAAATGTTGAGATTACAGGCGTGAGCCACTGCGCCTGGCCACCCAAGACTCTTCTAATGTTGCTTTTTGTTTTTCATAATTAAACATTTTTCAAGAATCTTCAGGATTATTTTCCTCTTCCTTAATGCTGCAGGTTTTTCTCAAAGGCCTCCAGCAGGATCCCTGTCGCCTCCCCACCTTCCCCCTCCCCAGCCATCCATCTCTCGGCCTGGCACCAGCAGGGGATTGCTACAGGCTGCTCCTTCCCTACAGGAGGCTAACTTCTCACTTCTCCAGCTAGAGGGCAGGGTTCCTGGGTCTAGCAGGCTTCATCCCATGTGGTAGGCTAACTTTCCTATCCTCTCTAACTAGTCCTCTGATATCATAAACCAGTGATTTGCAGACTTTTAAAATCATGGGCTCCTATCAATTAAAAATTTTTTGAGCGTGCCCTCCTCCATTATACATATATTTATTATAAATTACAGACATGTATTGCTCTCTATCCATTTATTAAATACTAGCCAGGCTTAATATATATATATGTAGAAGTTCTGACCACTTCTTCCAATAGTCCCATGGATCACTGTGCGTGTGCCCCACATTGGAGGTTATAACTCAAACCAAAGCAATCAATGAGGAACCACAGTGCCTGGCCCCACTGTTCCCAGGTTCTGCTCAGTTCTGCTCAGCCTACAGGGTTTAGCTTGCAGGCTTCCATCAACCCCATGTAGGGTGCTTCATCCCTGTAATGACCACCTTCCTACTGTTTTGTTTTTGGGGTTTTTTTTTTTTTTTTGAGATGGAGTCTCGCTCTCTCGCCAAGGCTGGAGTGCAGTGGCGCGATCTCGGCTCACTGCAAGCTCCGCCTCCCGGGTTCATGCCATTCTCCCAGCCTCCCGAGTAGCTGGGACTACAGGTGCGTGCCACCACGCCCGGCTAATTTTTTTGTATTTTTAGTAGAGACAGGGGTTTCACCATGTTAGCCAGGATGGTCTCGATCTCCTGACCTCGTGATCCACCCGCCTCGGCCTCCCAAAGTGCTGGGATTACAGGTGTGAGCCACCACGCCTGGCCATTCCTACTGTTTTCTTGGAGTGGAAGGACCCCTTCTTGGAGGGGGTAGGAGGTTGTGGGAAGGAGATGGGAGGAGGAGAGAGCTGTGGTCTTGCTTCCTGCTGCTGGCAAGTGCAGGCCTGGGTGTCTAAGGCAGGGGCAGAAGAGAGTACAGGAAGGAAGCCTATTTTTATCTCCTTATAATGGGAGTGGTGGCTCTTTTAATGAGAGAAAGAACGGGCCACAAATTGTTTTTCTCCTGCTTTAGGAGCCAGATCTCCAGAATAAAATTTCTCATGAAAATATCAGTATGCCAAAAGTTAACCAGCACAATCAAAAACCTGTTGACAGACTGGAAAGCCTGGGACACTAAGACAGCCTGATGCAGAATTTGGAGCCTCAGGAGGGACCAAAGTGAAGGGTCCAAAGGGTCCGAAGGGAATCCACTCAAGAGGACAGGAAGGTCATTTATAAAGCAGGGCTGTGATAGCAAGGCTCACCCCACTTCATCAATGTTATGGGAGGCCTTGTTGCTCCTCCCAAGGAGATAAACATACGAAGGCGAGCTGGCAGGCCACTGCTCAAGGCACGCTAGGAAGGCTGGCTTCTCCAACCTGCTGCCGCAGTGAGGACCCGGGGCCTCAGATGGTCTCTCCACCAGTAAGGCTGCTTGGCACTTGACAGTGTATAATCAGGAGGTTCCTCCCTGAGAGGCCTGTGGGAGGTGGGCAGGCAGCCAGGAGAATCTCAGAGAATGCAGAGTGCCACAACTGTCAGGCCTTGGAACCCATGATGTAATGCCTCTCCAGGGGCCAAGGAAAACAAGCCCACTGTTGTCACTGCCCTCCCAGCAACCAGGCGCTGCCCTCTCCATGGCACGGCTGTTCTGAGTAAATACGATCCCACTCTCTCTCCTTGGGAGGGGGAAATATGAAAAACCTTTGTTGTCACATAAAAACCAACCCAAGATATGAGAACTGTCTTTTAAAATACGTCTTGCTGTAGAGAGATTTCCATAGCAACTTCAGAAGTGTGTGTATACAACTAGAGATAAGTCCAGGCTGATGAAAGCTACCTGGAATGTGAACAGGCTCTGGGCATCAGCAGCTGTGGATTTTTCTAGAACCAGTCATGCTGCTGTGTGACCCTGGACAAGTCACTTACCCTCTCTGATGCCTAAGGTGATAGAATCATCATTAGATCAGGCTGAGAGAGATCAAGGCATCTTGTCCACACTACCCTGGTCTGATGCTTCAGTTCCCCAAAGCTTCCCCTGCTTCCAGCTTCTGTCCAGTCTCTGGCTGAATAAGTCCTGGCTGAAGGCCTCTGCCAATCTTACTTATTATTTCACATTGGGAAAGACAATGATCATTTAAGCTTGATTCTAAAAATAGTGCTTAGTCTTGGTAAGAGAAGTGCTTTGCCTGTTGCGGAAACAATATATTAATAGGGTAGATTCCTGGGAAACAGTCTGTGAGATGCTGAGATTTAGGGGTGGGAGTTTTATTGGGGCTGCTCTCAGGATCAATACCTCTGGGGTATAGAGGAAGCTCCCGGATGCAGTGGTAACAGAGGCCTTAGGCGATCCCTCAGGGACCCTGGAGCCTGGCTGAGTGTCCTACTAGAAGCAAACGGGGTTGGGCCTTTGAACTCCCACACTGACAAATCCCCTTGGGAGCTTGCTGCCCCCAGGCAAGGGGCCTGACCTGAAGAGAGAGACTCAGTCACAACCCCAGCTAAGGGAAGGAGAGCCCGGGTCCTGCAGGGGCATCCGGGTGAAGCAACATGTCATCCACTACATGGATGTGTTTGAATTGGACATGAAGGCAGCCCGGGAGGCTAGTATGATAACATGGTCAAGACCATAGGCAGCGGAGGCAGAGAAAACAGCGCAAGACTGGGATTCACATGTCAGTCTCAGTGGCCTTAAGACTCTGAGATTGGGAAAGTTGCCAGTAGAGTAGAGGCCATGATTTCCTCGTATGTGCAGGATTCAGCCTGGGTTGGTGACACACACATGGAAGTTCAGAGTCAGAAACCAGTTCAGATTTTGGCTCCACGCTTACTATTAATAGCTCTGTGACCTCGGGCCAGTTACTTTCTATCAGTTTCCTCAACTCTCCCATGAGCCTTCATGTCCAATTCAAACACATCCATGTAGTGGATGACGTGTTGCTTCACCCAGATGCCCCTCCAGGACCCGGGCTCTCCTTCCCTCAGACAAGTTACCTCTCTCATAGATCTATTGTGAGGGCAAGCTAGGATGACATATGGATTTTACACAGAACTAGCACAGGGGTGCAACAATAACATCCACCATGCTTTAATACACCTCATGTTATACCTAAGTCTTTGGTCAAATGGCCTTTTCGCAACAGAAGGGAACTTTCAGAGAATTTCCGATTTGCTCATTGTTCCTCTGTGCCTTGGTCTTAGCGGGGGCTTGTGACCCATGTCTGCAGAGAAAGAGAGAGAGACCCAGTGGCCCACCAGGGACCAGACTAACCCAGCCTCAGCTTGGAAGCTATGGAAGGCCATGCAATATCAAATAAGGTGCATCATCTAAGTACTCTGCAAACTACATTCTTTAAAACAAGCTTATTTTCCAGTGAATAATAGTCACTCCTTCTTGTGATAGGTTCAATAAACTATGAAACTCACTTGCAGGTACTTTGTTGCAAGTTCAGCCATCTGAAATACATGCCAGAGAGCATCTGAGGAAGTGAAAGACTTCAAATAGCTTAAAGGGCTACGCAAATTCGATTACTATGTTAATAGACAACATGGCTTCCATCATTTAGAAAGGAAAACAGGAAGAGTATAGGCCAATATATGGTACGAGTTGGGCTGTTCTAATTATAAGAAGGCAGCACAAAATTCCCAAGAGTTATCAAGGGATCTGCACTATTATTATTAATTTTCACCATCATTGGATTGCAGTACACAGTGCATATATACACCTTGTTTGACTCTAACAGTAAATCCTGTATCCAGCTTTCAGATGAGAAAATTGAGGTCCAGAGAGGTGAAGCGACCAGCACAATGTTGCTCACCTAACAGTACCATGAGGAGTTTGGGGTCGGAACCCAAGCACATGCTTTCTCCATTGGGGGAAGAGTGTCTGCTTACCGGAGAAGGCTCATGAAGCCCTGTGCAGTGTGGTCCCACTCAGAGCAGATGTTGCAATGTCAGCTGCTGAGTAATGGCGAGGTTCTGAATAGGTGAGCATGGTGTGTCCCTGGGGCTCTGTGTGTGAGAAAGGTCTTCCAACACTGCACTGGCTCTCAGAGCCTGAACCTGCATCCTGGAGCCTGAACCCTTGTTCTGCGGCAGCAGAATGCCCTCTGTTTGACCGTGTGTCTGCTGGCCAAAATGCTGAAAGAAATGTCTGCAAACAGAACGTCTCAAAAATAGGTAGGAGATATGGTTCAAGGCACCCATATAGGGTGTGTTAAGGCTAACTCCTCTCCAGACTTCTTTGTCTTGTTTGATCTCTGCTAGGACACTGGTGCATGGAAGATTTGGCAATATAATTGTAAGCGTTGACAAATTAAGGGCGACTACCAGGATCTGTGTAAATTACACAGGATGCTTCACCATACCTCCCAACATAATAAAAATAATCTATCTCAAGCAAACATAGCTTCATTCTATCTCAAGTGATCCTCATTTTAAAATGAGGAAACTGTAGCCCAGAGAGGTTAAGTAACTTGCCCTAGGTCTCACAGCTACTTAGGGGCAGAATCACGGTTTCTAACTTAGATTTAGATTCCACATGTCAAATAGATTAAAATGAATATCCAGGGCTGGGTGCAGTGGCTCACACCTGTAATCCCAGAATTTTGGGAGGCCAAGGTAGGAGGATCACTTGAAGCCAGGAGTTCAAGACCAGCCTGGCCAACATGGTGAAACCCCATCTCTACTAAAAACACAAAAATTAGCCTGGTATGGTGGCGCATGCCTGTAATCCCAGCTACATGGGAGGCTGAGGCAGGAGAATTGCTTGAACCCAGGAGGCAGAGGTTGCAGTTGGCAGAGACTATGCCACTGCACTCCAGCCTGGGCGAGAGAGCAAGACTCCATCTCAAATAAATAAATAAATAAATAAATAAATAAATAAATAAATAAATAAAATGAATATCCAGGACCCCTTGCAAGGAGAAGAGTCATTAAAGGCAGCTCGAGGGTGGTAGAAGGAGGTGGCCTCAGTCCTGCCCTTGAGCCTTGATGATGGCTGTTCCAAGGAGTTGGCATTTTGTTCTACAGCCCTGGATCTCTGTCAGGCCACATCTCCTTCTCTCCCATGAGTAGCTTCTCTGAATGACTCCCAACCACCAGCCTCCTAAAACAACGTTTCCCAAAGCATGTTCCATCAGTACAGTGCTTCTCAAACTAAGGTGCATATGAATCACCAGGTGACCTTGTTAAATGCAAATTCTGACTCAGCCATTCCGGGCTAAGGCCTGAGATTCTGGGAGTTCTAACAAGTTCCCAGTGATGCCAATGCTGCTGGTCTGTGAACCAAACTTTAGGTAGCAAGGTACCAATAGTGCTTTATAATCAAAAGGATTTGTGGGCAAACACAATTGAGAAAGGCTGAACTAAACAAAAATAAATGCTTTCATTACTTCAGGACCTCTCAGAGCCTTTAAAATGCTAATAAGCATTATTAATACCCAAGAGGAATAAATTGCACTGTGTTATATGTGAGTTACTGATGTAACTAGAATGCTTTGATATATTGGTTTGCAAAGAAGGAACAGAAAATCAGGAAAATTCTGTGCCTTTTTCCCACCTTACCTTGGTTCCAATGCTGCAATTCTAGTTCATACTCAACCCCAACTCAGCACTCCCTTCTTTCCCATTGTCTCCTTTCAGGTGTCTGGGTACATGCCTGTCTCCTCCATCAGACCACATACTTCCTGGCACCCCTGCTCCTGCTCCCTTCCCTGTCCCAGCACAGGCTCTGTACTCAGAAGGCCCCAGATGGAATACCTTTCACAGACACGGACGGTCCAGGCAGCAATGATCCACAGAGAGATGCTGAACACGAGCAGCACAGTGCCAGGGCAGATGGTCATGAGCGTCTTCATGACAAAGCGGGTGTTGAAGTTGATCTTGTTGAGGGCCCCGATGCTGCGGGATGAGGCATCGGTGAAGAGCTTGCTGTGCAGCAACATGACTCGGGCGATCAGGTACAGGCGCAGGAACATGGGGATAGACAGGATGATGTCCACATCGGCCTCCGCCCGGGAGGGTGTGTAGGAGAAGGCCAGGCGTGCCGTCCAGAAGAACTTGTACTCGCCAGGAATGGGGTGGATGGCGCACACCAGCATCTCCAGGCTGATGTAGAGGATGCGCTCGTAGGTCATGGCTATCCGCCAGTCATCCGCGCCATTGTCAATCACGAAGAGCTGGTGGGAGCAGAAAGTCCATTAGTGTGGCCAGGACCAGGAAGCCCACAGCAGGGTCCATGCAGGATAGGTGGGACAGGCTGGGGCGGGCTGCTGGGCTCAGGTCAGCCTGACCACCTCAGCATGCTCTTTAGGGGCCTTGCTATGTGGCAAGAGCCCTGGATGGGGAGTAGGGAGACCTGGATTCAGTCTACCTGGGAGGCCCTGGCTAAGACACTTTGACTCTCTTGGCCTCACTTTCCTCCTCTGCAAATCGCTTCCTGAGATATAGTGATTTATAATAAGAAATAATATATTTGGTCTTTATCCTGGTTAGGCACAGTTCCTAAAACCCTAGGAATTTCCAAAGTGATAAGTGTCTTTTGTATGCTAATGAGATGACTAGTGGCTGGGGTCGGGGTGGGGATCCAGGGTGGCCTCAGGATGGGCGCTGGTTGTCAGGGGAACCAATCTGGTGATGAGAGGGTTGGAACTTTCAGCCCCACCCCACCACCTCCTGGGAAGGAAGAGGGGCCCGAAGGTTGAGTTGATCACCAATGGTCAATGATGTCATCAATTATGTCTGTGTAATGAAACCTCCATAAAATCCCAAAAAGACAGTGTTTTGTTTTGTTTTTTAACTTTTATTTTAGGTTCAGGGGTACATGTGCAGGTTTGCGATACAGTTAAACTCATGTTACAGAGATTTGTTGTATAGATGATTTCGTCACCCAGGTACTATTGGGTACAGTACCCAATAGTTATTTTTTCGGATCCTCTCCCTCCCACTCTCCACCCTCAGTGTCTGTCACTCCCCTCTTTGTGTTTCGATGAGCTTCCAGATAGCTGCACACATGGCGGTCCCTGGACACATGGAGGGTTGCGTGCCCAGAGAGGTCATGGAAGCTCCACCCCTTCCCATGCGCCCTGCCCTTTGCTTCGCTCCCATATGGCTGCTCATCTGAATCCTTTGTAAGGTCCTTTATAATAAACCAGTAAATGTGTTTCCCTGAGTTCTGTGAGCTGCTCTAGAAAATTGATGAAAACCTGAGAAGGGTATCCTGGGAACCCCTGATGGGGGTTCAACCACTTGGTCAGAGGCTCAGATAAAACAACCTGGGGCTGGTGACTGACATCGGAAGTGGGGTCAATGTGGCGGGACTGAGCCCTCAACCTGTGGGAGCCAACACTAACTCCAGGCGGACAATCAGGGTTGAGTTATATTGCAGGACGCTCAGCCAGTGTCCATTGGAGAATTGCTTGGTGTGTGGGAACCACCCCCTCCTTTTTGCTGACCGTAAGTGTTCTATGTTGAGCCACTTCCCAAGGTCCCTTCCAGCACACAGGTGCCAAATTGGCTGTTTCACGATGGTGAGAAAGATCAACTCATTTGTATTAGAAACACATCCCTGAGCCCCTGGCAGACCTGAGCTGAGCCCTGTAAGGGGATGTAAAGATGAAAAAGTCATGTTTCCTGCATGAGTGAACTCACAAGGGCTGGCACAGATTCCTTCTCCCCACTCAGAGAAGGGAGCAGCAAGTGTTTGCTGGCAGCACTGTGTTCTCAGACAGTGCAGTGAAGTGTTCACGGCACGGACTCTGGAGCCAGACTGCCTGATCCTAACACTACTGGCTCCGTGATCCTGGGCAAGTTACCGAACCACCCTGTGCCTCAGTTACCTCATCTGGGGATGATGATAATAGCTGCTGCATAGAGGTCGCTATGAGGCTGCAGTGGGTTCGTATATGCAACATGCATGGAATCCTGCGTAGCACCCAGCACGCTATGTAACTATTAGCTATTCTTATTTGTAGCATTATTAATGGATCTGGTCTCAGTCTTTCTGTAAAATGACAGTTGGGCTCAGTGATGTCTAAGCTTCCTTCTAGCCCCAACCTTTCACAAAGATGCTTCCTGCTGTCACCTCATGAGGATGGCTGTTCTCATAAGAATTGACTGAGCACCTGCTGTGTGTCCAGCCTTTGTCTTCTGGTAAGTCCCACTGTGGAGCCCCACCATATTTGATGACCGTGAAAGGGACTTCACATCCTTCCCCTCTGGGACCTCTGTCTTCATCTGAGACTGAAAGGAGAAGCCTCTAAGGTCTTATCCAGCTCTGATGATTTGATTCTTGGAGGGTGAGGTCTGAGATCCGGACATATGTTCGGTGTGGGCCTCCTGTGGAGGCATCTCACTTCTGGGAGGTAGTGGAGTGTTTATCAACACACTATGCCCTCTCTTTACTGGGCCCTTGGCCCTCCAGCAGATCTGGCTGTTGCCTGTCCCAGCTCATCCACAAACACATCCCACTCAAGACTCCAGCCTCATATGCTGCCTGCTCCACCAACAGCCACAGAAAGCTGCTGCTCTCCAAAGCTGGTTATGATTGCCTTTAAGGAGGAGCAAGCAGGGTCCTGTGGCCTAACATGAGCTCAGGATGAAGGGTACCAGCATTAGCACCTCCTGGCCGGGAGAGCAGGCCATGCATGCATGAAGGGTACCAGCATCAGCACCTCCTGGCCGGGAGAGCAGGCCATGCATGCATCCAGGAAAGGCCTGAGCTGCAAGGCCGGAAGAAACTAGGCTGGGTTAGGAGAAATTAATGTTGGGGCCAGGGTTGGATGGAGGTTTTATTTAACCTGGAAATACACCCTCAGCACAGAAAGAGTAACAGAGAGACTGGATCAGCGTGGATTTGCGGGGGCTGGCTGAAAGCCGAGTGAAGCCTTCCTTTCCTCCCTTGCACAGGGAGATCAGGGAATGAGGAACCCTTTATTCTGTCCATTCAACTGTCTCCTTGATGGTCTGGGCCAAAGGAAGCTTCTGCTCTGTTTCAAAGTTAGTCACCAAGCAGCTTTCTCTCCCCAGTTTGCTGCCTTCCTTACAGTTCAGCAGGAACCGAGGACCCAGGAGAGGACCTATGGTACCAGGCCTGGTGTGGGGTGGGTGGGCGATGCTTGCCTTGCTTTTAGCATCTACCTGTGATATGTTTCTGCAGCAAGAGGAACATTCCAGGCAATTCATGGGCCCTGAGAGGCATGGGCAGGGGAGACAGCACTAGGAGGCAAGTCTCTTACCTTGCCAAGCCTCAGTTTCTCTTTCTCCCTGCTCTGTACCCTTACAGAGCCATAATGGAGAGCAGAGGAGACAATGGATTGAAAGGGTTTAATAAACTACAAAGGATAATTTGTTCATTCATTCAACAAACATGTGCTGATGGCCCTCTGAGCAGCCCCCCACCCACCCACCCATGAGAATCCTGAAGGGAAACTACAGGGCACTATGGGAGCAACTGGCTGAGAGGCTCACCTGGTAGCTCTAATCAGGGAGCTGTCATCTCTGAACAGGAGACAGTACCCAGCACAGCACCAGCTGGAGACTCACCCTCCTCCTTCCCCAGTGCAGCTGAGCCTGGGTTTTTCCAGACATAGGTTTCCCCCAGCAATTAGAAAGCCCTAATGGCTGCTCAAAGGGTTCCCTCTGCTTCTAACTGCCGCCCGACAGGCCAAGCCATGGCAACGTGACTGCCTGGCCAAACTCTTCAAATACAAAATTAAAACCATCTACTCTGTAATAAAGAATCGCATCTGGTTACTATAGTAACTGGGTTCACTCTGGGCAGGAATGGAAGCAACGAGTAACAGATTCCTTTGATTGCCTGATGAGGAGTGGGATTATAAACCGTCAGAGCTGAAGGGGAGAATGCACCGGCAGCTCTGCCCAGCGTGACGCGAGGGTGCTGGTCCCCAGCTGCCTCTCAGGTGCCCTGCCTCGGTTGTGGCTTGCTGGTGCAGGGAAGGTGGGGGCCACATGGGGTAGTGGAGCTGGAGGTGGGAGAGCTAGCCTGAAGTCCCCCACATCCAGGTATTAGCCATGTGATCTCAGGCCGTGCGTGACTTCTCCGAGCTTGTTTCCACATCTCCAACAGGGGAACACTGACCTTGGCCCTGCCTGCCTCCTGGGGTTAGTGTTAGGATCCAATAATACAGATAAAAAGTTGGACAGTGCTTTACTAACTGCTCTAAAAAATGTGAGGGATTATTAAGCTGGCTGGCCTGGGGGCACTGGTAAACAGTGTGTGTAAAGAGGGGGTATTTTGAGTAGGGCGTGGGGGAGAGTTTTCAGGCTGCAGGTTAAAAGCCTCTGCTAGACAGGGCTCCACTGCAAGGTTTTCTGCATCTGCAGGGTGGGACGTGTCCCAGAAGGTCCCATTGCTGTCCTACGTGAGGACACTCTATGCTTCCTTCCTTCTGACCCTTGGAATCACAGCTCTCCAAGTGTGGCCTCGCTCCCTCCCGATTCAGAGCAAGTAGCAGATACCCCACCCTGCCGTTTCCTCACTCTGCATCCCGTTCATTCCTAACAAAGCACAATCTCAATTATTGATTTGCATTTGTGAGGTTTTGCTGTCTCTCCCCTTAGACATGGTTCTCAACCTGCTTGCATCACACATTAGAATGACTTGGAGGGCTTGTTCAAAAATACCCATGCCCAGGTCCAGGCCCACCCCAGGCCAAGTAATCAGAATCTCTGGGGGTGGAGCCCTGGCACGGGTGTTCTTAAGGCTCCCAGGTGAGTCTAAAATGTAACCAGGGTTGGGACCCCCCCACCAGTCACAGTTGGAGCTCCGAAGAGACAAGCGCTGTGTCTTCCTTGTTCCCTGTGGCATCTCCAGAGCCTAGCCCAGATCTTAGCTAGGTGTTCAATAAATGCTTGTTTAGTGAATTAATAACTCCCACTTACTGCTCGCCCCTGGACTAATCTTCCCTCTCTTGGGCTCAGCTTCCTCCTCTGAGGAATGAGGGAATAGACTAGACAATCCCCAAGGTACCTCCTGCTCTAAGAAGCCATCATTCTGTGGTTCTGCACAGACCCTCTTGCTGGCACCTCCTGCCTCATCTGTGTTCTCAGTGCACCTGAGCTCTCCAGGGACAGGAACCATGCCTGGCTCATCTCACCCCACTCCCATGCCTGAGACGTTGCCTGGCACAGAGTGGGCAGTCAGTAGAATTTTGGTGAATAAAGGGGTGTGTAGGCGGATGACTGTGTCATATGAAGAAAAGGACAGATTGCCTGTGGCCCTTGTTAACCACCCAGAATGGAAATTCCTGTTGAAAATCCATTCCTAAGCCTGTGACTCACAAAGGACTTGACAATTCATCTCACACCATGGGAAGGGACACCCTCTTATTCCCAAAGGGTGGTTCAACCTGGAATAAACTGTCCCAGGTGACCTCCAAGCCTTAGAAAGTTCTAGAGCAAGTCTGGAACCAGGATCTTGAGTAGCGCTGGATCAGAGGGGCTTGGGGAGTGTGTGTGTGGCTCCACAAAGGACTATCCTCCCCTAGGGCTTAGTCTCAGTCATCCAGCCCTGATTCTAGACCAGCTTGACTGTTGGCCTCTGACGGATTCTGGAAAAGTGCTGAAGTGAGGTGGACAGAGTGTGGCATGGGGCAGGGAGCACTGTGGGCCCTCAAGTGGTCTGTTCTGGGCTGTTCCAGAGCAGGAGAAGCCACAGAGGCCCAGGGCTGACAAACGAGTCTCTTCCTGATGAGGCATAGGTTTGCTCCTTCTACGCTGGCTTCCCTGAATGGGGAAAAGAAAGCCACATTCTCCGAGTCACTGACTCTTTCTGCCTCCTAAGCCTAAAAAAGTGATTTCACTCATTGAGGGTGTGACTGACCTGAAGATGCAATGTGTCAGTACCACAGTCTCTGGTTTCCTGAAAGTTCTACTCTTTCCTCAGATAGTTGCTCTGTCCAGAGGTGGCTCTAGGCCTAATCCCTCTACCACTTAACTGGTGGTTCTGAGAACTTGCAGGATTTTCAGCCGTTAGTATAATTCTGAGAGCTCTGGGAGGGAGATTTTATGCAACAGTGATTCCAAACTTTCCTTTAAGGAGCTTGTAATTAGAGAAAAAGGAGAACTAACTCAACTCAAGTTCAATATAATAATTATTAAGAATCAACAAGGTTAGGCCACTGTGGGTATATAAATATGAATCAAACACATGTCCTATGAATCAGTTCACAATCTCAAGTAGTTCTAGCAAAAGACATGCATGATTTGGATGCAATTTGAAAAGCTTCTTGGGCTAGATAGGGCTTCAGCAGTGCCCGGAAGGCATGCATCAGACACACCAGAGGGGGCAGCTTGCAGAAATGGCCACAAATTCCTCCCATCCCATTCACTTACTCCTGTACATGTGACTCTGCCTGTCTTGCAATCAAGAAGTACAGCCTATTTCTCTCTCTCTCTTTTTTTTTTTTTTTTTTTTCTGAGACAGAGTTTCACTCTTGTCACCCAGGCTAGAGTGCAATGGCACCATCTGCCTCCCGGGTTCAAGCGATTCTCCTGCCTCAGCCTCCCAAGTAACCGGGACAACAGGCACCCACAACCACACTTGGCTAATTTTTTATTTTTAGTAGAGATAGGGTTTCACCATGTTGGCCAGGCTGGTCTCGATCTCCTGACCTCCAGTGATCCACCCACCTCGGCCTCCCAAAGTGCTGGGATTACACGTATAAGCCACCACACCCGGCCAGTACAGCCTATTTCTCAATCCCTTTAGTCTGAACTTAGCCGTGTACCTTGCTTTGGCCAGTGGAACATTAAAAAGTGTGATACAGCAGAGGTTTGAAAAATGTCAGCACCATGAAGCTCACTATAGACACATGGCCTCACTATCCCTTTCACCCCAGCCTGCAGCCAGTACCAGCTGCCAGCCATCAGAAGCCGTCCTAGACCAGCTGCATGACAGAAGCTCACCCAAGGTGAGACCAGCAGAAGAACCACCAAGCTGAGCCCAGCCCAAATGACTGACCCACAGAAACATGACCTAAATTATTATTTTAAGCCATTATGTTTTGAGGTGCTTTCTTATGCAACAAAACTAACATATAACAAAACTAATTCTTATATTTAGCACATATTAGAAAAGCCAGGTCATGTGCCTACCGTGCCCAACATTTTCCTTTTAGATTCTTATGCCACAGCCCCTAGAAGGAACCCTCACCTGTCCCCACCTTCCCACTCCACTCAGTTATATTTGCCGGCCAGTCTTTCTCAAGTAACTGGGTGACTGGATGGGGAGGAGATCAGGGTCAAGGGCCATTCCTTGATGGCCATTCCCCCATCCCCACTCCCCCCATGGACACATCATTTGAGATATCAAAGAATAACTCAGAGCATTTAAAAAGTTATTTTGCAAGCAGTTTAGTTGTTTTGCAGACAAAGTGTTTTCTCAGATGTGAGGAAGTCAGCTGGTAGACTGAATCAGGGAACAAGGGCAAAACGGAATTAATGGGGGGGGCTGCTGGAGAAAAACAGCAGGGAGTCTGGGAACAGTGGACCTTGTTGGCAAATGCTGAGGGTAAATGGATTCGCTGGCAGCTAACAAAGAGATCAGCATGGCATTCCATCTTTGGACGGCCAGCGAGGGGTAGTACAGAAAGCACTTTCAGTTATTCAGGGATTCTTCAGAAGCCCTTGGCTTTCAGCTGTGGGTGTGTCACAGGCCCTCTCCCTTGTCACCTGCACCTCAGGGAGTCCAGGTCTGAGCTTTCCATGGTTAGAGTGTCTCACCAAGCAAAGATGTCATCGCCAGCTCACCACAAGGCCAACGCTGAAAGCTATCTGGCCACCTCAGGACAGGGCCGTTCAGCTGCAGTCTCTGCAGGGCCTGGGACAGGCTGCCTGGACAAGGAGACAAGGACACTACCCAGTGCCTCCAGCAGCCACATGGCACAGCCCGAGCTTCAGACTTGCGAGGCCTCCCCACATTTCCTGCAGAGGGGTAGGCACGCAGGGAAGCTTGCCTTTTTTCTTTTCTTTTTTTTTTTTTTAGGATAAGTTTAGAGTCGATTCATCGGATTCACTCGTTTTTCCCCTCATTCTATTTTGAAAGCCTTGAGACCTTTCTGATTTTTTATTTAAGCAAAATCTGTCATTAAAATGTTCTCAGCTATCAGGCAGGAGAGCGTATTCCTGCTTAGACACTTTCTGACCAACCTGAAAAACTTTCACTCTTGCACAACTGTGAATTTCTCTAAATTAAAGGAGAGAAAATGGAAAAAGCCTTTTTGTGTACTGTTCCCTCTCTGTGGGGAAAAGAACTTCAGGAAAAATTTCCATCATTTAAAAAAACATACACAGAAACAAACCAAGAGGAAAAAAATTACAGATTTTCTTAAGATATATTATTTATATATATAATATATTTTATATTTTATATATATACATACATAAATTTAAACACCCTGGAGCATATATTCTGCATGTACACCATTACTACAGGGGTTACCATGGAAGCAACATCAAAAATCCTGTAGTACCTAATTAGGTTTCCCTGAGGACAGGAGCTGATTGCCAGTGATGAAATGAACTTCTGGGTTTACAGCAATGGTTGGTAAAATTACCAGTCAGCAAATGCTCCATGGAACTAGAGGAAGAAAGGGAGGAAGGTGGGAGTTGGGAAGCAAAGGTAGAAAAGAGGTGGCTGTAAAAGAGGCCAGCCAGTGAACAGGCCTTGTCAAGGAAGTCTATGATTCTACCATAAACAAGATGTTTAGGGCGTTGGGGTCCACGCTACCCTGCTCTGTGTCTAAGAAGAAATTGTCCTCATCGGAAACCATCCCACTCCCTGGGTCATGTGTGATGTCCCACAGTGGCTCTTTTGTCCGGCCAGGATAGGCTTCTCCTGAGTGCCTCGCCAGAGCTCACTTTTTGTCTCTTGCAGTGTATAATGACCACTCATGGGGGTTATGGAGACTGAAGTTTGCTTGGGACTAACAGAGACTAGTGGTGATCATAAATCCTTTCCCCCATCCTCAGTTCTCAGAGAAAGAAAACCAAGTTATGGCATTTGAGGGAGCCATTATTTTTTACTCACATAGCAGGAATTTCTTGATCCCTGACCACGTCACCACTAGGGATAGAGCATCCCATCTCTGGCCACCTGTGTGTGGCAAGTCTCTGGACCTCAGATTCCTCAGTGTAATGTGAAGACTTGGATGCAATTTGTGGTTTTCCATTTTCTCTGGGCTGTGGGGCCATTTCTTTTATAAGATTTTTCATGTATGCCCAACATGGGAAACAGACAAATTCAGAGCTGTTGTAGTTGAAAGGGTAGAGAAGAACATTCAGAGATCAACTCATTCACCTCCTCCTCCAGCCTAGATCTCTGTAGTGGACCTCATGCTCTCCATAGAACCCTTTGATTGGAAATCCTTTGGATGGACCAGCTGGTCTCTAGTTGTAAGGAGAGAAAAGGTGTGATGCTGGAAATCAAGTGTTTGGGGTCTGGTTCAAGAGGTGCTCGATGCACAGGCATGGAGCTTTGCCCTGATCAGCTTATTCACTCATTCATTCATTGAGTATGAGTTGAGCCCCCATTATGTGACAGTCCTTGGTAAGCTCTAGGGATATAGCAAGACAAGTAGACAAGGCCCCTGTCCCTACAGAGCTTACATTTCAGGGGAGGAAAACAGATATTAAACAGGTAAACCATTTAATTTTAGAGCGTGATGCCTGCCAGGAAGAGAATAAGACAGGGCAAAGGAAATGAGAGAAGTCCCAGGCAGCCAGGACAGGGCTCTCTATGGAAGGGACCTCTGAATTCAAAGTGAGCCTTGCAAAGGTATACATTACAGAGGGGACAGCATGTGCAAAAACCCCAAGGCAGGATGGAGCTTAGAGAGTTGGAGAGATAGAAGAAAGAAGACCAATGTGAGAAAGAAGTGAGGGATGATACCAGGTGAGGCCAAGAAGGTAGCAGGACCCATATCATTGGGACCTTGGATGTCACAGAAGGAGCTTCATCAAAGGACAGGAGACCACAGACCCACTCCCACCAGGGCCATGTGCACCACGTCACCACTTTCTGAAAACACACTGCCCACAGGTTAAATATGCACCACAGCTCGGGCCTCCAAAACAAAATATCATAGACTGGGTAACTCAAAAAACAGAAATGTATTTTTTCACAGTTCTGGAGGCTGGAAGTCTGAGATCAGGGTGCCAACACGGTCAGGCTCTCTTCCCGGCTTGCAGGTGGCTGCCACCTCACTGTGTCCTCACATGGCAGAGAGAGGGAGAGGGATCTCTCTTTTTCTCTTCTCCTAGAGCCGCAGTCCTATAGGATTAGACCTCATCCTTATGACCTTATTTAAACTTAATTACCTCCCACAGACCCTATCTCCAAAGCAGTTCCATTGGAGGTTAGGGCCTCAACACATGCGTTTTGGGGAGACACAATTCAGTTCATAGCTATTTCCTTTTGTGTCAAAATTACCCAAAAGCCAGACTGTGGGCCGAGCCAGGTGATTTTGCACATACCGTTTCACTGCAATCTCATAATGTCCCTGTAAGGGAGTAATACGTCCATTTAGCAGATGAAGAAACCCAAACCAAGAGAGGTTCAATCAATTGCCTGGGGCTTGCAGCATTCTGTGTCTTCCAAGTCCCACGCCCTTTCACCTGCCAGCCTGCTAAGCAGGCCCTCTATTTGGGGGCTGGCCAGTTTGGGCTTTACGTTGTCTTCTAAAGAAAACTCGGCCGGACGCAGTGGCTTACGCCTGTAATCCAGCACTTTGGGAGGCCGAGGTGGGCGGATCACAAGGTCAGGAGATCGAGACCATCCTGGCTAACACGGTGAAACCCCGTCTCTACTAAAAATACAAAAAAATTAGCCAGGCATGGTGGCACACGCCTGTAGTCCCAGCTACTCAGGAGGCTGAGGCAGGAGAATGGCCTGAACCCGGGAGGCAGAGCTTGCAGTAAGCCGAGATCACACCACTGTACTCCAGCCTGGGTGACAGAACGAGACTCCATCTCAAAAAAAAAAAAAAGAAAGAAAACTCAAGCCCACCCTCTAAATGCTCATTCTCAGAAGAATCTTTGCTGACCAGAGAATCAATATACAATTAAAATAAACTGGGTTCTATCCCTGGTGTCTGCACCACCTGGGAAACCCACATTGTTATCTGCAATCTAGACTGGGCTCTGTTTGTGGAAATAAGACCACGGCTTTCATTTCCACAGATACAATATCCATTTATCATCTTTCCCTTCCTCCTCTTCCCACCAGTGAACAGGCCTCTATGGAGACCTGGTGATGGGGTCCCTAGCGAGAAAGAGACCATCTTAGTTTAGGAGCCCACTTATGCACCCCCAGCATGTTTGCTAATCAAGAAGATTCCTCTGGACAGGGTTGGGTTGGGGTCAGAGGAGACCAACACAGGGCTTAATATATGTGCCCTAGAAATGAACAGGAACATTGGAGGTGGGGGATTGTGAGCTGTGGGACTGGAAGGAGAGGGGAGGTGGCTAAGCAGCACCTTGGGCCAGTCCCATGAGACGGGGAGGCCGGAGCCCACTGAGGACTAACTGCTGCTAACCACCCATGAGACAGGGACAGTGCTGAGACTGTAAGATCAGGAGCATGTGGCGTTCAGCGCTGTCTTATCTGTTGTGCCACCACCACCTCACCCCTTCCCCTTGCTCCAGATCCATGGAAATGTCGGCTAACCTAGAGGCCTTGGTCATGGGTCCCTCGAGGAGCAATGGGAGCAGGAAGGGTGCCTAAAGGGGTCACTAAGTATAGGATGGAGGTGGAGAATTCAGCAGAAAGAGTTTGGCATCAGATGAGCTGTCAAGAGAGAAATGGAAGTTTCCGAGTCCCCAGAGACCAGTGGAAAGATACTGGGCCCCCTCCTGTGTGGGGTAGGAGTTTGTAACCAATTATATTTAAAGCAGTAAGGCCAAGTGACCCCAGTCAATCCTTGGGTTGCAGTGGCCACACCTTGGTCTCATCATGTGCTCCACCCCAGCCATCTTTACATTGCTGCCAGAGCAAATGTTCTAAAATACAAACCAAATCATGTCACCTCCCCTTCTAGAACCTTTCAGTGGCAACCCAGAGTGTCCAACCTCCTAGCTACACTTGGCCAAAAGGGCCTTTTCCCACCTGGCACCAGCTGGCCCCTCCATCCCCATCATCTGCCACACCCAGTGTCTCATCCCAGCTAAACCAAGTTACCAGTAACCCCTGAGCTTGTGCCCCTCCATCTTCTGTACAAGCACTCCCTCTTCTCAGCTTCTTCACCAGAGACCTCCAGATCAAGCGTCCCTCCCTTCCACAGGTCTAAACTGGTCCCTTCTGACTCCCAGGTGGGGCTGGGTGCCTTCCTCCAGTATTCCCCAGGCCCTGTGCCCCCTGCTTGTCACAGAGCCAATCCCCAAATGGCAGCTGGAGAAGGATGGCCAGACAGTTGGGGAGTGCTAGCCCCCGTTTCAGGGGGGTGGAGGGAGCAGGGTCAAGGTCTCCATTAACAACGGTAACAGCAGAGGCCATGCATTGCAGCCTCACTGTGCACCAGGCCCTGTGCTGTGTGCCTCACAGGCACCATCTCATTTAGTCCTTAACAGGGTTCTGAGATAGGTATTCTTATTTCTATTTTACAGACAGGGAAACTGAGGCTCGGAGAGACTAAGTAATTTACTAAAGGTCATACAGTTAATAAGGGGCAGACCTAGGCAGGCAGCTCTCTTGACTACTGTGTGTGCTGCCCCAGGCTGTGCTAGGAGGGCTTGTTGGGCCGACCCCCGATGTTTGCCTGTCCCAGGCCAGGCCAATAGGTGTTTCTGGTTCTTCGTGTGCCTTGGCAGATCCAGGAGTCAAAGGTTTCTGTGCATCTGCTAAGTCTGGGGTAAGAGGTATCGTTTTCTCAACAGGAAGTTTCTGATAAGTTTCTTTCCTTTTGACACATGGAAGGATCCTGCTGAATGTTTGGGGGTAGGGGAGGAACAGCATCATCACTGGGGCTGCTGGGCCCTGATTGGTTCTAAGTCACCTGTTTACCACTCAGGGAGAAATTCTTTAACCCTGGCTTAGGGGATATTTTTAGCAACTAAAAATAAAGAGGTTTTTGGATCTTTGAACAGCCTAGGGAGCTGAAGAACCGAGGTCAGGACCAGGTGTTGGTGGTGGGCAGAGAGTGTTTGTTTTTTCCCCAACTGACTAAAAGGCCCTTCACCTCCTTCCCAAAGGCCAGCTGCACTGTCAGCCCTTCAAGGGGAGCTTTTCCTGATCTGCCAGTGGCGGTGGCAGCACTTCAAACAGCAACAATCCATTTGGTGTTTCCAACTTGTTGGCTGGGCCCTAAGCACTTTTCTTTTTCTTTTTTTTTTTTTTTTTTTGAGACAAGAGTCTCCCTCTGTCATTCAGGCTAGAGTACAGTGGCACGATTATGGCTCACTACAACCTCTGCCTCCCGGGTTCAAGCAATTATCCTGCCTCAGCCTCCCGAGTAGCTGTGCACCACTACACCCAGCTAATTTTTGTATTTTTAGTAGAGGTGGGGTTTTGCGACGTTGGCCAGGCTGGTCTCAAACTCCTAGCCTCATGTGATCAGCCATCCTCGGCCTTCCAAAGTGCTGGGATTACAGGCATGAGCCACCACGCCTGGCTTCCTAAGCACTTTTTTTTACGTTAACTCTTTGAGTCTCACAATAGCCCCATAAGAAAAGTGAACATCCCCCAGACCTCATAGCAACTAAGTGGTGGAGACAGGATTTAAACCAAGAGGCCACACTCTCATCTATTAAGTTTCCATTCTGGCTGAAACCTCCCTCTTGATCTTCCATCTGAGCCGCATTCCTGTCCATCTGCTTGTCAGCACCCTCACTAAAGCAGGGGTCCTTGAGGACAGACATCTCCTTGGTCACTGTCCTCTACAGTGCCAGGCACAGCGCCCAGGAAATATGGGCCACCCAAACGAATACATAAAGGACTTAAGGTGTCAAAACTATATCAATGTGACTGTAAAGAAATATTTTAATTGTTCACCATTTTTATAATTCTCCTAAGGCAAAAGAGTCTTTTGTAACATATGCACAAGATAGAAAAAGAAATCAAAGAATATTTTTAAAGAACTGCTTATTATAATTTAAGAAAAAACCTGGAAACAACCTGAATACACATCAATAGGGAAAAGCTGAATATATTATGGTACTCATACTGGGGAACATTATGTAGCTGTTTTTAAAAATGAAGTGGATCTATATGTATTGACTTAGAAAATGTTCATGATATATTGCTAAGTAAAAAGAGAAACTTACAGCATAATGGGTATAGTGTGATTCCTCTTTTTTTAAAAAGCAAACACCAACACATAAAAACAAAAATGCCAATATATGTGTATGCATGTTGGTACATTTTTGTATAAGCACACACAAAAGGTGCGTTAATCACCTCTGGCTAAACACTAAATTGTTAACACTGGTACTACTGGGGACGTAGGGAGATGGGAATCAGGGAACCTATTGATTTTTTTCCTTTTGATAATTAGAACACACCTCTGTGTTAAAAGAAGCCTATATTGCTTTTGTAATTTAAAAAAACCCAACAAAGTATTTTTTAAAAGAACTGTCATGGAGAAAGCCACCTGTGGCACCTAATGGTGATGTTTTAAGCATGGCCATTCTTGGAGGAAAAATAATTGCCCAGGTCCTTTCCTGCCCTGTAATTTTCTGTGTAGAGCTTCAAATCCCCCGGGAGCCCCCAGGATTTTATGAATACAGCCCTGCTAGAAGTGTTCACAGCTGAGCTCCTCTCACAAGTCTCCCGTTCCAAGGCCAGCCTCATTACCAGATCCACAGCCCCTCTAACTAAACCACCTTGTGAAAAATAGTTCCAGGGCATGAAGATTAAACAAAGGCACTTATTTCAAGGCCACCTCTCCATGTGCATTCCCATCGTAGGCACTGAAAGCCGCGTTAGTCAGTGGTCCACCCTGCTCGCCCACTGAGGGCAGAGGCCTAGGCTCCCTGTGGAAAGTGGTGGCCCTCCCCATGGTTGAGAAAGGAAAACTGCTCCACTGTTCCCTCCATTTGGGAGGGAGGGGCCAGGGCCAGGGCCAAGGCATGTGGCAGCCACCATCACCACAGCGACTGCTGCTGGTGAGAGCTCACTATGGATCTGGCCTCAGCATGCCAGGTACAGTGCCAAGACCCATGGGGTACAGTGGAGATCAGGATGCAAGTTCCTGATGAACCAGGAGCTTAGACCTGCGTGTCTCCTAGAGATGCGCAGAAGCAAACAAAGATATGGCTATGGAGAGGGCCAGTTTGGTGACTGGGGGCACTGTTTGCAATTCAGGGTCTGTGCTGCTGTGTGGTCAATGCCCACAAGTACTGCCCTGGATCCAGACACCTGGGGCTCTGGCTCTGGGTCCCCCACACTAGAGGGCCCTGCTTGACCCCTCCTTAAGTCACACCACACCCCC
Source organism: Pongo pygmaeus (assembly GCF_028885625.2). Lineage (NCBI taxonomy): Eukaryota > Metazoa > Chordata > Mammalia > Primates > Hominidae > Pongo > Pongo pygmaeus. Next base: position 95,583,001 of record NC_072373.2, on the reverse strand, counting down.
TGGAGCCAGAAGCCCACAGGGCCAAGAGGCCTTGTCTGCCTCCACCTTCTAAACGCCCCTTTGGATATCCAGACGCCCAGAGTCCCCTGTCCAAAAAGGCCCCAGGCCTGCTTCCAGGGCCCACGCTGCCACTTTCTCTATCTGTCCTCCCATAGGCTGACACTGGCTGCTGGTAGGTAAGCCTGAGAAGCAGCCAAGGGGTAGCTGGAGGAGGGGGCGGGATGAAGTTTAGATCTGAGGGCTGTGGCATCCACAGTGCCCTCAGGGTCTTGGATTGGGTCAGGAGGGAGGCAAGAGAGGGGCATGCTAGGGTCTGGGACCTCAGGGTCCAGGCGCCTCCACTGGAGGCTGGCCCAGGCCCTGAAGGAAACAGGGATGGATGGGCCTGTCGGTAAACCTTTCTGACTGTCTGGGATATGAATGGCAGGAGCAGCAGCAGCTACATTTTCTAGTTAGTTCTGAGGTCAGGCAAACAGGCCCCTGACACTGCATCTCAGATGGGTTGTCCCACCTTCACACACCTCTGTAGCAGCCACAGGTATCCAGGCTTGCTCTGAGGCGCCTTCTGCAGAGTGCTAGCCATGTTGGAAGCACCGTACAAAGTGGTTGAGTGGCCAAATGTTTGAAAGATGCCTCTCAGAGATTCATCAGGCTCATTAGCATATTAAAGCTTCTGAGACTTCTAAAGAAAAGAAAACTAGTCAGCTTTGAAATGCAGTTTCTCAAACTTATTTGACCTTGACTCTTGTTTTGAAGTACCAGCTATTAATATTTCAAGGAACACTGGGAAATGCAGGGTGTGAGGCATTCAGTGTAACAGACAATGGAGGGTTCATTCCTACAAGCATCTATGGTTCATTTTAACGAAGACTACCATAGTCTTCCCGAGGGGCGCCAAATACTCCCCTGCTTTCCTGAACTGACTCCACGGAGCACAGCCCACACCGCCAAACCCGTCAGCATCCACTCGCGTCACCCCACAGCCTCCTGTGAGCCAGCCATCTTCACGTGCTTTTTAGTTATTTTATTTAACAAATACTTATACAGCGCTTACTAGGTTCCAGGTACTAGTCTCAATGACTTACACATACTAGCTTCTTTATTCCTCATAGCAGCCCTTTTGTGGTGGGCCTTATTATTGAAAGATGAGGAAACTGAGGCATGAAGAGATTAAGTGACATGCCCAAGGTCACACAGCTGGTAAGTGGTTTACTCAGACCCAGGCAGTCTGGCCCCAGAGTCCATGTATACTCATTTCTTATTGCTGCTGTAACACATTACTTAAAACAACACAGATTTATTATATTACAGCTCCGGAGGCCAGATGTGTGGAATCAGTTTCACTAGACTAACGTGGAGGTTGTCCGCAGGGCTGGCTCCTTCCCGAAGATCGGGCGGGGGAATCCGTTTCCTTGCTCTTCCGGCTTCCAGAGGGGGCCTGCCTTCCCTGCCTCATAGCCTCTTCTCCCACCACTCCAGCCTCCTGCTTCACCATCACTCGTCCTGCTTCCTCTTCAGTAGTCAAATCTCCCTCTGCCTCCCTTTTCACAAGGACACTTGTGATTACGTTTAGATCCCACCTGGATAACCCAGGATAATCTCCTCCATCTCAAGATCCTTCATTTAACCACATCCTGCAATGTCCCTTTTGCCAGGATATCCAGGGATTCGGAGCTGGATATTTTGGCAGGGTGGCGGTCGGTGGGGGGTGGGGGGCATTATGATTCAGCCTACCACATTATGCTTTTGACCATTGTGCTAAATCTAGTTTAATCTTCCTAACAATCCTAGGAAGATGTTGTCATTATTTCTATTTTACAGATTTGAAGACTAGGGCTCCAAGACGTCAGCTGAACTGCCAAGTGTCACCCAGGTAGTAAATGGCACAGCTGGGATGGGAACCAAGAAGTGAATGACTTGCTCCTTCACACCTGCCCTGCCATCGGACAGGCGGCACCCAGGACAGGCGGGGCCTCGGGGGATTCCGAAGGAGGTGCTGCTTTTGTTACTCTCTAGACGGAGCCCTCCTGACATCCTAAGCCCACTGAAAACCTGATGTGAGCTATGAATTTGCTTTCCTTAGAACAAGAAGCATTTACAGGAACACACCATGTATTGCAGCTAGTTTCTGGGAGTTCACGAGCCCCGGGTTAGGAATGCTTGCTTTTTTTTTTTTTTTTTTTCTTTTGAGAGACAGAGTCTTGCTCTGTCGCCCAGGCTGGAGGAGTGCAGTGGTGCGATCTTGGCTCACTGCAACCTCTGCCTCCTGGGTGCAAGCAATTCTCCTGCCTCAGCTTCCCAAGTGGCTGGGACTACAGGCATGCACTACCATGCCCAGATAATTTTTTGCATTTTTTTAGTAGAGAAATGAGGATTCGCTATATGTTGGCCAGGCTGGTCTCGAACTCCGGATCTCAGGTGATCTGCCCTCCTCGGCCTCCCAAAGTGCTGGGATTACAGGCGTGAGCCACCATGCCCAGCCAAGAACACTTGCTTTTAAAAGCAGAGTATCAAAGGGATGTTTGCACACCCATGTTCATTGCAACATTACAGATACTCCTTAACTTATGATGGGTCACATCCTGATGAGCCCGTTGTAAATTGAAAATATTGTAAGTAGAAAATGCATTTAATACACCTAATCTACCGAATGTCACAGCTTAACCTAGCCTGCCTTGTGTGCTCAGAACACTTACATTAGCCTACATTTGAGCAAAATCATCTATCACAAAGCCTATTTTATAATAAAGCATTGAATATCTCATGTGATTTACTGAACGCAGTAAACTGTACAGTACTGTATCAGTTGCTGACCCTCGTGATCACAGGGCTGACCGCGGCTCTCTGCCACTGCCCAACATCACAAGAGAATATCATGCTGCACACCACTAGCCCAGGAAAAGATCAAAATTCAAAATTCAAAGTACAGTTCCTGCTGAATAGGTATTGCTTTCACACCATCATAAAGTCGACAAATCTTAAGTCAAACCATCGTTAAATCTGGGACTATCTCTCTATATAGGATTCGGTACTATCTGCAGCTTTAGACATCCACCAGGGGTCTTGGAACACATCCCCCATGTATATACTGTACAGAATTTCAGGTTTGCAGGAGACAAGGGTTCTGGAGATTGTTTGCACATCAATATGAGTAAACGTAACATTACTGAACTATACACTTAAAAATGGTTAGGATGAGGCCAGGCGTGGTGGCTCACGCCTGTAATCCCAGCACTTTGGGAGGCCGAGGTGGGTGGATCACCTGAGGTCCGGAGTTTGAGACCAGCCTGGCCAACGTGGTAAAACCCCGTCTCTACCAAAAATACAAAAATTAGCTGGGCATGGTGGTGCGTGTCTGTAATCCCAGCTACTAGGGAGGCTGAGGCAGGAGAATCGCTTGAACCTGGGAGGCAGAGGTTGCAGCGAGTCAAGATCGTACCACCACACTCCAGCCTGGGTGGCAGAGTGAGACTCCATCTCAAAAAAAAAAAGGTTAGGATGGTATTTTATATTATGTGTATCATACCACTTTTTTTTTTTTTTTTTCCAAAAGACTGCTCTAAACTGAGAGCTCTTGCAGAGCAGAGACCACATCTGGCACATTCTTGCGGCTGGTGCTGGGGAGGAGCTCAACAGATGTCTGCCGGTGACAGCTCAGCAGGTGGGATGGGTGATCTGCTGCCTCCCGCTGGCTGTGGCTAACACTTCTAGAAGCCCTGCACACCGGAGAGTAAGCAACCAGCCCAAGCCTGGCTAAAACCAAAAACAATAAAAGCCTCGAGAACTGAGAATGGGGAGGAGGAAGACAGGACAAAAATAAATCCAGTCACTGTTGTGGTCAAGAAGAGGTGGCTTTCACCCATTCCTCAAAGGAAACTTGAAATGGAACAAAAGGCCCCGATGTTAATTTTAGAAATAGCTTGAAGCCCCGTCCAACATGAGAGTGACTCTGTGCCTCTCCCACAGCTTAAAGTACCTGGACTTTTTGACAGTTGTGCTCCTCTGCTGCCAAATGAATGGGGGTTGTAATCCACTTGAGGATCTTTTAAACTTCACTGCTGTTTGTATGAATTTGGAAGGAAAAACCAAACCTCCTCTGAGAGCTGACTCACATTCCTTTGGGCATTGTGCCAGGCCCTCAGAAATCACCTCATCTGCCAACCCATCTATAATACCCTGTCTGTAAAAGCATCCTTTTGCTTCCACTGGCCAGGAAGTTCGCAAAGGAAACCATGTAATTGCAAGAAAAGCCAAGTCAGAGAGGCAGGTGACACCTGTTTTATGACCAATGAGGGGCAAAGCCATAGAAAGTTCAGAACTGAGAGTGGGTGGGAGCATAAATCCTGTTGCCATTGTGTTAAAAATGGATGGCACTCACTGTGGGAACCTTGAAAGGGAACAGAGTGCCACGATGCTGCTTTGCAGAGGGTCAGGTGGTCACGCAGCATCCTGGGGTGGTTTATTCCCTCCGGGTCACCCCGTCTGCCATGTTCCAACAACCATCCCAGATCCTCCTCCCTCTAATTGGGATCATATTAAATAGCCTTTCCACCAGTGACAGAAGGAGGTGGGCTCTTAGTGGAGCCCACTCTGTAAATATAGAGTAACAACAGGAATCAGAATGTTCCACTGGAAACAGGTGGGACTTGTCCTCCCCATACAGACTATAGAAGATGTTTACAGGACTTTCTGCAACCATCCTCATCAAGTATAATCCCAGAAAAGTAATAGCAAGCTGATGGGTTTTTTCAGGTAATATCCAGGAGACATATTTCTCTTTAAAAGGAAAAGGAATTTGCATGTTTTGTTATGGCGATCCCTTATTCCAGTTTAACTGGTCCCTAAGAGGCTCTAACTACAGCAAGAGGGATTTTGGTTAGAGAGATTGTCAAACCTTGAAGAAGGGTAGAGATGGAAAGAGAGAGAATTTGAGGGAAGATTCCCCCCAAGGAAATGTTTTCAAAATGAAATCTGGACCTATTCATGTGGGAGAGAATGCCCACCCCAGAAGCAGGGGATGGACCTATATGGGCTCCGAAGTTCTTTTCATGCTGTTTCCATTCAGCTGCCTTCCCTTGCCTGTGAGGCAGGCAGAAGTTTGATTTTTTTTTTCCTATCCCTGAAGGTGTTGGCAAAACAGAAAGTTTCTCTCCTTCAGCCAGGTCTCGGGCAACTTCTAGTGTGTATTTCCCCACCCTTTTCATTTCCCAGCCAGAGGAAGGGGAGTTCCTTTGGTTGTGGTCCTCGGTTCTGTACCAAGAGCAGAAAGCTCCTAACCCCAAACCATTGCACTCAGGAATATTCTCACCACAAACACCTAGAAGCCAATCTTTCCACTCCAAATGGAGACGGACAGGTCAATCAGAAAGAACGGGCTATTGAAAAGCTGTAATAAATCATGTGCCAAGTGAGGTGTCAGACATGCAAACCAGGGAATACAAAGTCAGAGAGTTGTAAATGAAGTAGTGGGTTGAAGAGCTAGCAGTGGCCTGGTTCTCTCTGCCCACAGCAAAGGCCCAGAGCGAGCTTGTGCACCACCCCTCCTCTTGGCCAGGAAGGTACCCAAATGTCTGTTCCTTGGTAAGAGGCTGACCCTGAAAAGTTGACACCTGGAGTTTCATCCCTGTATCTTAAAGCAAATGGGGTGATGGGGAGGGATGTGGCGGGGCATGGGAGGGTGGCAGACCCCAATGCAGCCTAGAGACAAAGCCACCAGGCTTGGGAACTAACAGACCCCATTTAAAAGTTATAAACCACCTAAAAGGATTACCATTAATGACAGTGATTAATGTAAACTTCAAACTATCAATAAATCATTAATTATACTTTTAATTTTTAAAAACTCCAACAAATCAATATTAAATCTTATATAACTTATTCACAATGCTGGAGACCGTTACCCAACTGTTGTGGGGGGAAAGGCAGAAATAGAACACAAAAAGCCTGCAGTGAAATAGCTCTAAGAATGGCTGGAGTAGTTAACTTAGCTTGACTTGACCTCGTTAACGTAGTTGACTAAGCTGACTTAGTCAAGGAATACTAAAGACCTGCAGTTGGAAACCCAACCTGCCCCAGATCTCCAAAGTCAGTGTGGAGGCGGATTCATTCCAGGGTTTGCACATACTCCGAGTGGGAGAGCATCCGTCATTCCATCACACTGGATCCTTTCTCCCAGGCATGCCTTTGTTCCTCGCTGATGCATCCAGCCCTCAAATGTGCACAGCACTGTCCCAGGGCTAGAGGTTCTGCCTGGTGGTTTCCTGCTGTGCATAGAATGTAGACAAATCCTCTTCTCAGGACCAGCAAGGCTGTCGTGCTCATCTCCTTCTTGACACATGACCTTTCTGAATGCTGTTCCCTCTGCCTAGAATGTTCTTCCCTTCACTCTATGTCAAGTTAATCCTATTCATCCTCTGACTGGATCAATCTAGGCTCCTTAGAGTACTTACTACAGTTGTAATTTTACAGTCATTTGTGCAATTATCTGACTAATGTCTAGCCTGTTCTGAGGCTATAAGCTGCTTGAGGACAAAGGCCATGTCTGTTTCTACGTCCATGTTTTCCCCAGAGCTTGCCCTTAATCATAGATGCTTAATAAACACTTGATGAATGAAAAAATGAGGCACACCTCAAAGGAGCTCAAGGTCCTGGTGGGAAAGACTCTCTTTGGCTCTCCATGTAAATGACTCCATCAGCCCTCTGCTGCAAGATCAGTCTTGCTTGTGAAGAACTGAGTCCTCTGATGGGATCAGGGACCCTCGGAGAGGAGAAAAAAATTGCATTATAGAGGGTAGACTATTGTTATGCTCTTTATTATCTTTGACTATTGCCTTTCTGGTCTCCCTTTGAATTAGTAGATTATTCAGCTGTCTTGAGGCCCACAAGGAACAGGCATTTTGGTCCATGGTTGATCCATGGACCAAAGGTGGACCTCTGTGGAGGGCTCATTCACAGAGGTGCAGGAGCAGCAGTATGCCTGAGGCTAGGCATTGTGTATGGAGGTGGCACTGGAGGGAGGAAGGACTTTGAGCCCATCTAGAAAGAATGCTGGGATCAATTGGTTATGTCTGCTAGGGTGCAGCATGGGAACCCAGTGGTGAGCCTGTCACACATTGACCAGGCATACTCTGAGGAGGCAGGGAGCTCATTTTCACTGACTTCCTAGAGAGCTCTTTTTCATCCAATCCCTGAGGATGTCTGCTCTGTGTAATAAGGGGGGCTATTTCTTCACAGTTAGTTGTCATGGCTGGATTTCCCATAGCTGGGTGGTTCCATAAGTAGCCTATACTTAGTTACTGAGGCAGGCATAAATTTAGGTCTTTCACATTTACACGGAAAATTCTCTGAAACGAGTCCTGTGAGAGAATGACATCCTAATGTGCCCAGGAAAGCAGAGGGACCACCATGCCCAAGTCGCCCAGCCCCTGTGGTCTGTGACACTTGTGCAGCCACTGGCTAAACAAAAACTGAAGGTCTGGGATTAGATTGCCTTTGCGTAATCTGGGAAGCCAAGTCCCTTTTCTGACTGGCTTCTGAAGAAAGAATCTGGTCACCCATTGGTAGGCTGACTGCGTGAAAGAATGCACTTTGCAAACATAAGAGGGCACACAGGGGCCACCCCACAAAGCCACCTCTGCAGTGGTAGTGTCGAGTCCCCCATCTACGGATCACAATGTGGTAAGCCTTCTCTGAAGGTTCCAGGACCTCCAATTCATGTCTGGAAGTACGGTGGAAGCTGCACATCATTCACTGCTGTGCCACATGCTCCCTGAGCCACCCTTCTGTCAGATGCTGTATAAGGCACGGGGACTCAAAGAGGCACGGGCCTGGACCACCCTCATATAACTCCGTAAATGAGCAGTCATGTAAACAGAGGAATATATTGCATATAAGAGGTGCAGCAAGAGACATCTGTATGCATGAGGCTCCGTGGGGACACTGAAAGTTGGTCGGGGTGGGTCAGGGAGGACAGCTCAGGCTTAAGAGATGAGAACAGCACTTGGAAGGAGGAGCGGTACATGCAGAGGCCCAGAGACGTGGACCTGTGGGGCACAGGGGACTCCAGGTTGACTGGCACAGTGTTCCAGGAGGAAATGGCACAGATGTGGCCACAGAGCAGGGCAGGGCCAATTCTGGAGGGCTCTATCTGCCCCCCCTGGGGAGTCTAGACTGTATTCTAAGGACAAGGAGGAGCAGCCAAAAGTTTTCAGACAAGGGCAAGGTCCAGTGTGTGTGTCTGTTGGATTCCTCACAGCTGTGACGATGGGGTGAGGTGGTGCAGAAAGGGTGAGGAGGTGGGGTACAAGTTAGAGGCTTCCCTAACAGTCCACATAAGACCTGGTGTAGGGGGATGAGTGGAGGTGGCGAATACTGCAATCGAAAGGTAATTTATGCCCATTGGAAAATACCTTGGAAGATACACACTCAGCAGTGACTGAGAAAGAGCTCATAAATTCTTATTGCCGGGTCCACATTTCTCCAAGAGTCTGGCCTCCCAGGACCCTTTTCCTGGTTTCCACCCCAGATCTGAATTCTTGCCCCCCCTCCCCGGTCTCCGTAGCTCTTTGTTATTAGTCTGCCTGCTTTGAATTACAGTCCACAGAATATCATCTCCCACCCGTCTGGGAAGAGGTTGAGGGCAGAGCTGGCATTCCACGTCTCTGTATTTCCCATTGGTGCCAAACATACACACATATGTACAGACATGCTTTCATGCACACAGAGATATCTAGATATCATTTTTTATTGGTTAAAAAAAAATGTAGGTGTAGGGACTGCCCAAGTTACAATTCATCTGGCTGCACAGGCTCACGGTGAACTAGTTACAAATTTGTGGTTTGGGAGACAAGTCATGATTCAACCGATTCAACCAATTGTGTCCATAAAGCGGCTGGGTTCAGAAGTGTCTGAGGCTGGGGGCCCCTGCAGCTGTCAGCATGCCAGCTCACTGGTCGATGTGCACAGCGAATGCTGGCCAAGGTGTACAAGGCACTCCGGTGGCATTGGTCAATAACGGGGCAGGCAATGAGGCAGCGCCCGGAGGACAAGGCACATCTTTTTTTGATTGTGTGGCTTGCTTTCTTGAGGAATGAAAGGGTTTTCCAAATGAAGATAGTAGAATGGAAACAAATGCAAAACCAGAAATGAAAAAGGCCTTTGGGATCTAGGACTCAAATGTATCGAATCCCGGTGTGCTTGTGGACATGGGGGTGCTCTGCTTGGCTTCATAAGGAGCCTGCGACAACTGTGGCCTAAAAAAAGCTAGCCCTGCGACAGTGTCATCTCACTTCCAATGAAGCCAGTCTCCAAAGGGGAGGAGAGGGTAAGACCATCTAGATTATCCACCTCGTCCCTTCCCCTAGAACAGGAGGCAGAGACAGCAGTGAGGCTGGGCTCACAGGCCTGGCCTTGGGGTCCCTTAATGCTCATACTAATGGTTACCATATTACCTGACATTCTGGAGTAGGTTGTCCTAATTTCTGTAGATAATCAAGGATGGTGGAAAAAACCTGGACTTCGGAGTCAGGCAGAGTAGGGTTCGAATTCTGACTCCTCCACTGACTGGCTGTGTGATCTTGGGCAAGTTAAATAACCTCTCTGAGCCTCACTTTCCTGAGGAGATAATACTGTAGTACATAGGGAAAGGAAGTATTAATAGAAATAAATCTCATAATACCAAAATCACTTTCAGAGGTCGCCCTTGAAACTACAACCCTAATTCATTTCTTCCTCCATGACTCCCCATCACTGCCGCGTTCTGTTCTTTGTCTGCATCTGAATTTACATGGACTTATTTTATTGATTCCTTGTTATTGCCTGTCCCTGTGCCTTCCCACTAGCCTGGAAGCTCTATGAGGGCAGGGATCATATCTGTCCTGTTCATTATTGTGTCCCCAGTGCCAGGAACAGTGTAAGCACTCTTTCAATTTCTGGTAAATGAATTGAATGAGAAACACAAAGCTTGGCATATAGCAGATGCTGGAGGAATTCTGATCAGTATGACCCCAGAGACCTAGAAGGACCAGAGGCGTGGACACAGGGGTATGGCTCTGCCTGAGCAAGTCTCTGTAACTTGCTGTGCGGACTTTTAAGTGTCTTCTCTCTCTAGGCCTCAGTTTCCTCATCTGTTCAATAAGAAGGATGGTCTGATGATGATCACTGAGGACTTCTCCAGCACTCTCTGGCTCTAATTGTCTTGGATTCTCCACATGGGCTCTGGACTGAATAGGAGAACAGGAAATCCAGCTCCATCACTGGAGCCTCCATTTGTAACTTTCAGCTCCATGACTGCCATACTAAATCATCCCGAGAGGCCAGGGTACAATTCCTGGGACGGGGTAGATATTGCAAATTTCCAGCAGCAACTGGTAGCCCCACTTCTCCACTCCCCCAACCCTTATGGCCCAGCCACCCTCTTGGACTCACCAAGACACATCTGTTAGCCTCAGACCTGGTTTGAACAAATAGGAAGAAAAGAAGGACAGAAAATAGGTGGGCATTGACCTGTACCAGGCCCTATGCCAGGTGCTCTGACACACATTGCTTGCCTGGTCCTCTCCATAGCTCAGGAACATCATCATCCCCATTCACAGATGAGGAGAAGGTACATTAGTTATACCCATGAAGGCAGCAAATAGCGAGGCAGGACATTCGCTAAGCCTTCTAACTCGAAGTCTCCCACATCGAACAATTTGGTGGAGTTTACACCCTAGGCCTCTTGTCTCTGACTATTAATCAGGCTATTCCCAAGTGTAATTTATGGCAAGAATACACTACTAATTCAGGAGCAGCCTCTATGGGAGACATTGTTTAAACTAATGTAGTAACAAGAGCAAAGAAAAGAGCTGACATTTCTTAAGGGTAATGGGGACCACAGTGACAAACACATCACAAGCACTCTCTGGTTTTGTCACCACAAAAACTCAATGAGTAGGCACTGACACTGTACCTACTTTGCAGATGAGGGGCATGAGACTTACAGAGTGTGTGAAGTCACACAACTAGGAAGTGGTGGAGCCAAAATTCAAATCCTAGTCTCTAATTCCAGGCCTTCCATCCTATCACCTCGCTATACTGTGGGCAGACTGGTGAGACCATCGCTATGAACTAACAATCAATTACACAACACTGACACTTATTGCATTTTTTTTTTTTTTGAGACAGAGTCTACTCTGTCACCCAGGCTGGAGTGCAGTCCACAATCCTGGCTCACTGCAACCTCTGCCTCTTGGGTTCAAGCCATTCTCCTGCCTCAGCCTCCCAAGTAGCTGGGTTTATAGGTGTGCACCACCACGCCTGGCTAATTTTTGTATTTTTAGTAGAGATGGGGTTTCACCATGTTGGCCAGGCTGGTCTCGAACTCCTGACCTCAAGTGATCTGCCTGCCTCAGTCTCCCAAAGTGCTGGGATTACAGGCGTGTGCCACCATGCCTGGCCTAAAGCACACTTTAAATAATGATTTATACTAACACAGTTCTTATTATATGATCAAACTGAAAGGAAAAGAGGTCACTGGTCTCCAGTCTCAGCCAGCATTAATGCCAAATGGATTGGGTCATACTGTGGGATTAGGTCACATTGTTGGATTAGGTGAAGGGCTCAAGATCACTGTCACTCATTGGATGAATGCACAGCAGTGCCAGGCATCTCCGTGTTCTAGCCAGGGCACCTCTAGAGATTGTCCCTGTGAACTGTCCAAAAAGCGTAGCCAGAGTCTCCGGAAAACAAAGGCAGGCTGACCCGCTTTTGGAGCCCACAGAGACTTTCAACCCATAAAGTGAAGCCACCAGGGTTGTGTCCCCTCCCCTGCATAGGATCATGTAGGAATTTGCTGGAAATGCCCTAGAGTGCAGTTGAAAAGGCTTAGCTCCTACTGAAAGCAAGGAGAGCCTCCACTGCCTCCCTCCTGAATCCGCAAGCGCCCTGGGGTGGGGAGACCTGTGCCCCTACAGCGGACAGCCAGCTAGTCGTGGTCTGGAGCTTCTTGGTCAGCATGGTGGCCTCATCCCACAAGAGATCTGGCAGCAGAGCATGGGACCCAGGAAAGTTCACTGAGATTAGTTCTGTAGCTGAGTGTGAAACCGACTTTGTGCTGGGGCAACTGCAGCTCTGCATCCCATGTTGGGAAGCAGCCACACCACCTTTTACTGCCTGCACGGTCCTGGGCAGGTCCCTTGACCTGGCAGCACCTCAGCTGCCTCACCTGTAAACAGAGGTCACATTCATCCACTCATATGCAGGCGAAGGGTGAGACGCATGCATAGGAAACAGCCTCATTGAACTGTAGAGTCCTGAACAAATGTAAGGGAGTTTGATTTTCTTATTTTGGGTCCCAAAGTCATCATTGTCATTGTGCTGTTGTGATGATTCATTGGCTGTGTTCTTACAGAATGGGACATATAAGCAGCTCACTTGGAAATGAAGGGGAGAGCTTGTCCCAGATCACAGCCACAGTCTGGAATCATGAGGGCCACCTGCCCCTGCTTGAGAAGGTGTAAGTTTCTTCCTTCACCCATCCATTCTATCGCAGATGGATTTCCATTGCTTTCCCACCAGGGCCAGGCTCCCGTGCTGATATTGGTACACGGCGGTGGCCCCCGGCCTTGCTCTGTCCTCACAGAGCTGTTGCTCTACCATAGGACACAGATGAGAAGTCCAGAATTGGCTCAGGGGATCTTTCTGGCCCAAGCCCTCACCCAGGAGATGGGTGCTCAGGGCTGGTGATTGTTAAGAGATCCCAGTACAAAGCTCCAAGCTGGCCTTGTTATAACCTGGTGAGGATGCTAGACCCACAGGAAAAACAGACACCACCCCACCCTGAGCAGACTGACACTGGTGCCTCCTACCTGGGCACCAATTCTGATGCCAGCCAGCCTGAGAAAGGGACTTCCTGGGGGCCCATTAAGCAGGAGTTCCTTCCCTAGACTCCAGGCTTCACCGGGAGATGCCTGTTAGGAGGAAACAGATTAGGACTGTATCCACCACCAGGTATGGTACCTCACGCCTGTAATCCCAGCACTTCGGGAGGCCAAAGCAGGCGAATGGCTTGAGCTCACGAGTTTGAGACCAGGCTGGGCAACATAGCAAAACCCCATCTCTACAAAAAATACAAAGATTAGCCGGGCATGATTGTGTGTGCCTGTAGTCCCAGCTACTTGGGAAGCTGAAGTGGGAAGATGGCTTGAGCCTGGGAGGTAAAGGTTGCAGTGAGCCAAGATGGTGCCACTTCCCTCCAACCAGACCTTATCCCCAGCTCAAAAAAAGAAAGAAAAAGATTCTATACACCAAGCTGGCCAGTGGACTCCAGCCCCTGGCCTCCTTTCTTTAGGATTCTGGGGGAGATGAGGAAAGGAGGTGGGGGGAGAGCCTCACCCCCAACACAGGAGGCCCTTCAATTTTACCTGGAAAGCCCTGCTTCTTTTCTCACTGTCCCCAGCTAAAGGGAACCATTTATCCCGGCAAAGTAGAAGAAGGCCGTTTGCATTCTGAAATGAAGTGTCAGCATGCAATGACAGTTAAGGTCCCAAGATACCCCCGGAGTCACTTTTTATTCTTTTCTATCCACAATCATTAGGGGAAAATCTCTCTGCAGCTTCTGTAAAACCCATTCACTAGAGGGAAATAGATCAATGAGAAAGCCAGAGCCCAGAGAGCCTGTGCTGGCGGCTCTGAAGCGAGAACATCCATTCTTCCCCAAGAGCCTACGCCAAAAGGACAAAGGATGATCGCTCCCACCCCCTGAAAGAAGAGCTAGCCAAAAAAGTTCTTTAACTAGGAATCTATTTCTTATCCTTTATTCAGTAAGAACAAAATCTCTTTCTGAGAGTGACATATCTTACACTTCAAACAAGTGCAACTTTTGCCACTTATTTTTAAGTGCACTTGCCTGCCAAAGGGAGAGCAGGAATCCAGGGGGAGGAAGAGGTAAGATGGTGGAGGCACAGCTGTTTCCATAGCTGGCATCTCTAGCCAACAGCTGCAGGACCTGGAAGAGCTTGAAGAGCTGACGCCCCCAGAGGATGCGCAACCCTAGAGTGAAAGACTCGGCCTCCGGGGCTCTGTTTGCTGATGTCAGCACCAAGTCGGGGCGCACCAGGAACGCTCTCAGCAGCCTGATGGGAGTGGGCATGCAGGGAGCAGAAGAGGAAGGGGCCAACCCACAAGAGCAAGGGAATAAGAACATGGCCTCATTCACTTGTTTCTTGATTGGACAATTATTAGCACCTACTGCATGCGGGGCACTGGCAGTAGGGGTGAGATGAAACAGTAATAGTAACAAAAACAATAGCAGCTACCATACTGAATTCCTACCCTGTACCAGTGCTTTCTGAGCATTATTTCATGTAATGGGCACAGCAACCCCTTTAGGAAGGTACTGATATTAGATAGAGAAACTGAGGCAGAGAGGTTTAAACAACTAGGCCAACAGCTAATAAAATGCAGAGTTGGGATTTAAATGTGGATCTATTTGACTCTTGGCTAGAGAAAGACAAATGGTTGATGTGGGCTTACTGAGCTTCTCAGTATGAGCAAGGCACCAAACTGCATGGAGCTCAAGCCACTACCCCGCACCCAGGAGCTCACTCCAGAGCCAGGAAGGAGAGAAGTTTGAAAAAACACAGGGAGCAGGGGTGGGTAAGATCTATTCTCACCCCAAGTGTTCAGTGACCTCAGGGCAGCTGGCCAGGGGCAGGGCCCAGGGAAGTATGGAGCCTAGCCCTGCTGTAGAGCCTGATGTCCAAGCTCAGGGGCTCAGCATTATTCAGAAATCACCAGATGGTAAGAAATCACCAGTGGTGAACAGAGGATGACCCACTCAGTCGTGGTTTAGGAAGACCAACAGCTGCAGACTAATATGGATAACCCAAGAATATGAGGCAAAATACAATTTCTACACTATTAAAGAGAAAAAAAGATCCATTCATCAAAACCCTCCAGCCAGGGCTAGGCACAAGACTTAACCCCAGGGACCTGAATGTTCCCACACAGCTCCACCTACTAACATGGGCGTGCATGGAGCCCCATCTGAGAGGCAGACCCACACAGGCCCAGTGGCTTCGGCCTGGGTTTCCTCTGGCTGTCACTGTGAGGCTCCTTTCCTGGCCATATTCTCTAGCTGCACCAGCATTTCTACTTAGTTGTTCTGCCTGGTTGGAGGGGAGAGGCTGTCTGTCTTTGTGAGGGCCCTTTTCAAACTGTGCATGACACCTTCCCACTCTGGCCTCTCTCGTAGCTCACTGAGGCTGTGCCAAGTGCCTTTTGTTGGGGATGGAGCAATTCACCGTGGAGTCACCTGGGCTGCAGCTGTATGTACTGGGCTTCGGACTGTGGCCAGGCTTTGTGAAGTGGCTCAAAAATCCCCCCAGGCCCTAGACACCAATGAGCCTGAGGGCCCTCCTTCCCTACCCAGAGTCCTAGTGACTCTGGAAGCCTAGAAACAAAAACAGACATTTCTGACCACCAGCAGGGCACAGGGATGGGTTAGCAGGGCTTTCACACAAGCCCCAGGCTACTGTAAACATTTTGGCACAAGCCACACCGGGCTGCAGATGAAAAAGGCCAGCAGTATGAAGCAGGTTGCTCCAACAGAGGCAGTGACACCCTCTGAGCTATAGGTCAGCACTAACACCTGTCATTTGGGGAATGATCTGGTGTCATTATTAGCTCAGTACGCCCTTTATAAATAAACACATTCATCAACATCTGTCTGCCTTGAGACAGTTGTTTTTCTTCAAAACACAAAAACTCACAAGCCCATCAAACATTTGCCTGCCCCACTGTAGTCCCCAGGCAGACACGAGTTCGCATCCTTCACGTGGCATATTTTACAGTTAGAAACCAAGGAGCATTGAGTCCTGTTTTTAAGTGTGTTTCAGCAAGAGGGAATGGGAAACATGCCAGGGTGTGATGTGGCCCCGGGCAGTGCACAGCTGTTCCCACAGCTGGCAGAGATTCCTACAGCTGCCCGCCACACCGGCCAGCAAGCTGATAATCTGAGTGAGAGATGTGTGACCATTTGGCTGGAGGGGACAGGAAGGAGGCATCTGCCCAGGCAGCAACCATTCTCTCTACAGAGCCTCACACACCAAGGATTCACCCCTCCCTCCCTTCCCACTCACCCATGGCCGCCTTACCACATGAGCATTCCCAGAGGGGCATTTTCCATCCCTGCCTGTGTGGGCTTTTAAGACCCCGTCTCCCTGTGCAACTCTGCATCTTCCTTGGATGTCCCTTTTGATTGCTGTCATTGCTCCCTTGTTGGCATGACACATCCTCCTTCACCACCCTCTGCTCTCTGGGATGCACCTTGAAAGGAGGGTAGGGCTAGGATTTGAGGACACTGGCTGTTTTCTTGGAGAAAGCCACCCCGTTCCTCTCCCTGTGAGGGGCATTTGCAGCAGGAACTGGGATGCCACTGACACCTTTCAGATTAATGTGTTCACTCACAAACACTAACACAATTGGCTCAAATTCAGAACTCAGAAAATGAGTCTAAGGGGCTTAACGGGGTGTTACAGCCCACAGCTTCGCAAATGCGGATGGATGGCAGGACAAAATGCGTAAGTTTTTTTATTAGTGCTTAGAATTCATGATACGCCTTCACGACCATGGTGAATCCCCACATCATGAAGTCCGCATCTTTATTATTCCACAGCAAGGTGGTTCCAAGTCAACACTGTATTATATTATTAATTAGCTGTTCACCTATTTGACTCCTTCCCTTCTCCTTACCAGCCCTCTCCCTCCCAAGACCATGAACTATATTTGAAGGCAGAGAACACATCTTATTCTTTCCCATCCTGGCGCTGAGTAGGGAATCGGTGTCTGCTGAAATTAACTGAATCCCACAGGTCTCGGTGAAGAGAAGAGTAGTAGCAATAGTAGTAACATGAGCAAATACATAGTCCTAATCCCTTTTACATATATGAAAGCATTAGTTCTCACACCAACCCTAGGTAAGGGCTATTCTGATCCCTATTTTATAGATGAGGAAACTGAGGCACAGAAAGCTAGAATCGCTTACCCCAAGCTCAGTCAGGAACTGGCAGGGTTGGGCTTCGCACCCAGGCAGTCTGGCTTCAGAGTCAGACCTCCAACCCTCTGCACACACTGCCTCTCAAGCTGAACTGATGCAGACACCTAAAACATAGTGAATTACGTTTTCAAGGAGAGACTCTGTAGAAATATAGCATACACAAAGAGGACATTAAAACAATTCTATTCTGCAGACAGCCGTGCCAGAGGGGCATGAGAGATGCCAGAGGAGAGAATATGCCCCGCTTCCCATGGGAGGGTCCTTCTACACATCTGATGCTGCTCGGCACACAGTCAGGGTTCGAGTGAGGCGGCGAAGAGGAAACAGGGGGACCTGGGAGTTCAGGGAAAAGGCCCAAAAGGTGGGAGGAGTGTGTTCTGGGCATGGTCTAATCAGACTATGGACACAGTTGTCAGGTAGGGGGAATGGCTATGGCCATGGGTTAGTTCAGGGCAATGATTCTCACATTCTGATGCACTTTCAAATCACCTGGGGAGCTTGGAAAAATCCCCTATATTCAATGCTTCCCCTGAGCAATTGAGCAATTGAGCAATTAAATCAGAATCCCCAGGGGGTGGGACTCAGGCACCAGTATTATTTTAAAGCTCCTAGGGCAATTACAAACTACTTTTTCTCAATCCAAATTTGAGAATCACTGGTTCAGAGTCTATGCAGCATTATTCACCAGTCTCTTCTCTGCATTATGAACTAAGACGGTGTGTGGGGATTCCGATGGGTGGGCTCTTTCGATCTCTACTTCTCCTGCTGGGGTCGCTGTTTGGGGCCATTCTGTGGGAATGGGTTTTCTCTGGGTTTCTAGGGGGCCCTTTAGGGTAGTAGTAGACTTCAGATTGTGCAGCCCCAGCTCACATTCCAACCTTGCCACTTACCGGCTGTGTGACTTTGGGTATGTGATCTAATACCTTAGCCTCAGTTTCCTCATTTACAAATAGAGGATTGTGGTAGGCAGAATAATGGCCCCCCAAAATGTCTGTGTCCAAATCACCAGAACCTGTAACTATGTTATAAACAGGAATTAAGGATGCAATAGAATTAAGGCCGCTAATCAGTTGACTTTAAAATAGGGAGATTATCCTGGATTATCTAGATGGGCACAACATAATGACAGGGATCCTTAAATATGGAAAAGAGAAGCAGGAGAGTCAGTGTCAGAGTGATGTGATGTGAGGCTCCCTAGAGCCCCGTGATGTCCGTGAACGCTGCACAAACTAGTGTTTCTACTTCCTAACTCTATTCATGAGAAACAACAGGAAATGGGGCCGTTGCGGGGTGTGGGTAGGAGAAGTGGAAGGTTGAGAAGGGAGGCCCCTAGGGAGTGTTCCTGGTCACCAGCTAAGAAGAGACCGTGGACATTGTCAGCAAGGACTTTGGAGAGCTCATCTCAAGGTGTTGGGTACCCCACCTGCTGCCAAGAACAGGCAAGAGCTGCACCACTGTGCACCAGCAAAGGGCTGGATTTGCAGCGGTGATCTCCTTAGCAAGGAGAGTCCAAAATTAAAGTCACCGAAGTCTCTTGTTTGTGCCAGGCCCTGGTGGGCCCTTTTATCCAGCTCTCTTAGCTGATGCTCACAACATCAGTGTGTGGCCAGCATTATGATCTGTTTATACAGAGAAGGACACAGACTCAGGGAAATTCAGTGATTTGCCCGAGGTCACCCATTAGACGGCAGCAGAGCTGAGATTAGAACTCTTGATTCTAAATCTAGAATCTTCCATGTCATACCGTATTTCATTTTCTTTTCATAAAGGCCTAATTAATATTTCAGTCATTATTGATTCAATCCTGAGAGCATGAGAACACAGCCAGTACAGACTATTAATCTGCATTTCCTCCTTGAGATGTGCCAGCCATAAAAAATGTAGCAGCTTCAAAAACTACAAACTAGAAAGGGGCCTGAAGGAAATTTGGCGCCCAATGAATAAATTTTATGTCAGCTCAGGGTTGTTGTAATCGCAGTTCTGCATAATGTTCACAAGGCTTGGGTTTCCTGCGGTCCCTGAAATCGACCAGGCAGGTGAGGAAGGAAGCAGCCATTCCCCACCGGGGTGCCCAAGGACTCCCACCAAATTAGAATGTGGTCCCAGCCCTGGGAACTAAATTTATCCTGAAAGGACATTCGGATCAGAATGTTCTCTGCTACAAGAGATCCTGTCCCTCATTGTCCTCCTCTTTCTCTTCTTCCAGAGCCAGGCAGTATTGGCTGTAAAACTCAGCCCTGTCAATTCAGCTTGAAAACCACACATACACATGCAGTCAACCCGCAGCAACAGACACCACATGTTTAGATTTGAAAGATGGGAAAGACTGAGGCAAGCAGGAAAGGAGAGGCCAAGGACACACAGAGAAGGTGAGACAAGGTGGTTTTGGTGAAGCTGAGCGCAGGGTCAAAGAGGAAGTGAGAAGAGGAAAAAATGTCCCCGGGTGGCTGTGGACAAGTTCGAGCCCCGTAACCCAACAGCAGCTGGGGCAAGTCATTCCCTCTACAGCGCCAGCTGCACCTTCCCAAGCCACGCAGCTCCTCCTACCTGTCCCCGAGCTTCAACCTTTTGAGCCCACTTAACACTCAGAAGCCCCCTCCCCCGACAAAGTCGACTTTGGGTGATGTCACTGCTGCTGCAGGTGACAGCCAGGCCCTGGGGACAGAAGTCTGCTCTGGGACGGTGGCGGTTTCCAGCCACGCCACCAAACCTGCAAGATTGAATTCTGCAGGCAAAGGAAGGATGTAAACTCCCTGCCTGGGGGAGAAGCTAAGTCCCCGAGGCTGCTGGAGAAGAGTGTATTTTTAGGCATAGGCTTGATTTGTGAACAATAAGGGAAGAGCAAAATTGTAAAATCCTAAGGTTCTTGTGAAGTCTGATCAGTGTCGCTCCTGCTAAACATCCAAAAAGATCCGACAGAGCAAGATGAACTCGGGCTGCCCGCGAGCCCTGGCTCCTGGTGGGGTGGTGTTCAGTCAGTGAGATCAGAACCTCAGCATTTTGGGGTAGGAGGGGTGTTTTTCCATTCCTCTGACTCTTAAACAAGAGTGTACCAGGTGGCTCTCATCTTTAATCCTAACAATCTCCCAAGGAGGGAGATTCATCCACCATTCCTCTAGCCCAACCCTGTACTTTAAGGTCAGAGCAGGTCCCAGTGATTGAGGGGGGTTCAACCTGTACCATAATCTACGCCCATCTCCCACCCCCATTCTTCCCTCTCAGTGTTTGATACAGACCATTGACATTCTCTCCATCTTACATAAAATGCTTTGCCGGTGCAACTTGAAGACAAATTCCCCGGCTTCCTTCTCCCGCCATCAGATCGCCATCCCCCAACCCCTTCTCATAGATAGAATGGGGCTACTACCATTTTAGACCTGGGTGCCTCATCTCTCCAGCTGCTGCTCACCAGGATCTGGCTCCAGCCCCTCTTTCTATTCTCACCTTTCAACATTCCCTTTATGATCAGCTGCATGCCTCCCATTCCCCAGAGCCCTGAGCTTCTGCACTCTTCATGGCTGCTGGAGCTGGTCCCTTCCCCTAGAGGACCCTCAACCCACCTGCACCTGCTAGAACTGTGCCCAGCCCCCATGACCATCTCAGATGCCCTGCACCGCAGCATCCTCATTCCCATCTAGGTGGAACTGCGCGCCGTGCCCTCCACACCCTTGTCCTCAGCACCAGCAGCCAAGGCGTGTGAGTGTCTGCGTGCTTATCTCTCCATTAGATCACAAGCCTGTTTAGGGCAGGGACCTTGCTGTCCCCACGGTGCCTGGCTCAGAACAGCCCTTCAATAGCTCTGTGCTGAATGAATTAATCACCTTTTGTCCAGTCCTCAGGGGAGAGAATAGTTGCTATTTCTAACAGCAGCAGGAAGACAAATATCGCCCTGCCCACTCCCCCGCCTCCCATTCCACACATACACACCCACTGGTGGCAATTTCTCTTTGCTCTCAAATCGATATGGTTTCTAGCACATTCTAGCAAGAAGCACCACAAAGAGCTGAGAGGGACCTTGGAGAGCCCTTAGCTTCCTCCCCAGATGCACAAGTGAGGGATCTGAGGGCAGTGAGGGGCAGGGTCTGTTGGCGATCACACAGCAGGCAGGTGTCGGGGACATACCTGACTCCCTGCCCGGTGCTCCCGCAGAGCCACCGCGTGGCTCTGAGTTCAGAGGCGGTGGCTGCTCTGCACCCGGTGGATGGCTCTGCTGTGTCTGGTTACTGACCTCTGGTTTGTGGCTGTGCCTGATGTAGTCACAGGTCAGCGGTCATAGCCAGGCCCAGCTGCTGCGGCTGAGCAGTGTCTCTGAGAACGTCCAGCCATCATGGCCGTGCCTCAGCACTCTCCTGTGACACAACGTGATTTCACCGAGTGACCAGGCATACGGCTTCACCCTTCCATTTCACAGACTCAGCACTCAGCCCCAGCAGCCAAGCCCCAGCAACCAGCAGCCACGCTTTCATTTCACAGACCGTGAGTAACACGTGACTGGGTCCAGTCTGTAGTTCACAGCTCTGTCCCATACCAGGCACTGTACCCCTCACAGAGCATGGCTCAATAAACACGTATTCTATGAATGCAGAGCAGGCTTATTTGGGGGCTGGGGTGGGAGGGCACATAAAACTACAACCTCACAGGAGGCCACAAAACTTTTAAGATGAAAAAGATTTGCAAATCCTTGAATTTTCTTATTTACTGCTCCTGTCTTTAGTCCAACCAAAGAAAGTTTACCTCCCAGATTTGACTTCCGGTTCAACATTTGTATCAATGGTTTAGATGAAGCTATTATACTCAGGCTCATCAAATGTGGGAGAGCAGGAAGCTGGGAGGCCCCCAAATACATGTTGCTGAGTGAGATGCTGAAAGGCCTGGACAGACTAGAATGAAGGGCCGAAACAGCTGCAGGGAAACGTAACAGAAGAAAATGAAAGGTACAGTTCTCACCTAAAAAGCCAACGCTATTAGCAAGGATGGGAGATTGAGGGGGCAGAGGGTGGGGAGCTGCTTAGCAGCTCATGAGAAGACAGAGGGATTTTAGTAAATATTCAATTCAATATAAACTAACAGGCTACCATGAAAGCTTAAAGTCACTGGCTATCTTCGGCTGCAGTAACAAAGTGAGAAAGCAGGTCGGTGCCCTCTGTACTGACCTGATCCCAGTGGTGTGTAAGGGTCAGTGTGTCACCAGATCCCTGGACTGCTATGGATCAAGCAGATCCTGTTCAGAGTAGCAAGATAAGGGTGGAAACAGGATTATTGACATGATTATGCCAGGGAAGTGGAGGCATTTAATCTAGGGAAGTCCTGGGTCCAGCTTAGGGGAGCTTGGGTGGAAGGCTGCTGGCACCTTACCACAGGAACGGGCAGAAGGAGGGGAAGATATGGGCAGGGAAACAGGAGGGCTGCTGAAGCCTGACCCACCCAGGCCACTGGCAGCCCAAGACACAGTGTCTAAGGGAAAGACCAGACTCAGCCCAGGCAGACGATGGCTTGAGGGTAGAGGCAGGTCTGATCCTGAGGGCCTGGGGACTGTCAGGGACACTGTGGCTCCAGGCAAGCAGAAGTAGAAGTCAGCCCCTCAGAAGGCAGGGAGGCAAGAAAGAACAAGACCCAGTATGGGGCTCAGCCAGGCTTCAAGGAAGACCCTAGCCTAGTTGGGATTAGAAGGGAAGGCAGAGAAACTGAAGTGGGTCCCAGTTCTGATGGCTGGGCAGGTTACCCTGAGATGGCTGCCCTTCTACCTCCCCAAGGGTGCTGGGCCTCATCCTTCAGGCAAGCCTTGGACCCAAGGGGAGGACAATAGGGAAACCAGGAGAAGCAAGGGATTTTAACAGGCAGAAGAGCCACCACAAGGCACAGCCAAGGCGGGGGTGTGGCTGCGATGAGGGCCTCCAGAGCTGCTGCAAGGTTGGACCAACACTGGGTTGCTGTTCAGCCCTAGGCTTGCTAATATTCACCCTTGTTGGAGGGAAGTCCCAATGACTCAGCCCACCTTCTAGGCTGCTTCTAGCCATTGTAGGAACCAGGGGTAGAAGAGTTAATTTGAGGACAGGCCTCTCTCCCCCAGGCAGGGCAACCTGGCTAGCTTTGGAGATGGTCAACTCAAACAGTTGACCTCAAAACTCTCTGCCCTCACTAGCCACATGACTGTGGACACATCTCTTACCTTCTCTGCTTCAGTTGCCTTATCTATAAAGGGGGTATGATAACAGAGCCTGACTACGGGACTGTCGCCAGGAATCACTGAGATGATAAAGTAAAGGCACAGTCCCCAGCACACGAGAGATCAACAGATGGAGGTGCCACTATTACCACCTGTGGGATTACCAACCACTTCCCCAATCTAAACTTGGAATCAGAACCCCGGCCCGTGACGTTAGGGCGATGGGACAGGGTAAAGGTAAGTTTAGGGGCTGACAAAGTGGGAGATGCTTGTGGAGATGATGTGCGAAGAGAGCTCACCACAAGCCTTGGTGGGGGCACCTAAGGCCACATAGAAAATGACAAAGTCAGTTCTGGAGATGGATGGTGGTGACAATTATACAATAATAAGGATGTTCTTAACATCACTGAACCATATACTTAAAAATGGTTAAAATGCTAAATTATAGGTTATGTATATTTTACCACAAGTTTTAAAAAGTGTTTTAAATGAACAAGTCTCAACTTGGACCCAGGTCTACGGACCGCAGGCTCAGTGTCTCTCCCACCATCATGCTAACAGGACAGGTTTGTATGGGAGATGCCTCTGGAGGAAACAAAACTGCTCAATTGAATTGCATCGAATTATTTAATTCAAAGATAAATCAGGGGCAGTTCATCTCTTTTCCTTGTCCAATTGTTGGGTTTTGGAGAATTTGAGCAGTGGTGATTTTGCCATTTTTTTCTCTTAAAAACAGGAAAATGTCATTTTACTAGATTCGTACTCAACAGGAAACTAGAATTATCAGAATTTTCTCGATAGCACAACGCAACAACACTTGTATAGAAGCCTCCAAACACTAAAGATTCGACAGTGCCTTCCAACTTTACAAATCCTCAGAGAGTCAATGATCCTTACCCCAGGAGTCACTGAGTCCTACTATGTACAGTGCTCTTCATTAGGCACAGCAGGGGTGGCTGCAGGGATGATTAGGAAGACGCTGGCCTCCCTGAGCTTAACTGAGTGCCATGTTTCTTAACAGGAGTGTGCACTGGACCCCCTGTGGTGCTGTCAAAACACACATTCCCAGGCAGTGGGGTTCACCTGCCTGTGCAGGACCCAGACATGACACAGGGGATCTGAGGCACACCCCTGATTGAGAACTGCTGCCACGGGGGAAATGATCATCACTGAAAAATGGTAACAACAAAACCAAACAGAACGGATTAACTTTGAAAAAGTCATGGATGACACACCTTGGCACTCTCAGAGAAACAGAATATTCTTTTTTTTTTCTGTTTTTTTTTATACTTTAAGTTTTAGGGTACATGTGCACAACGTGCAGGTTTGTTACATATGTATACACGTGCCATGTTGGTGTGCTGCACCCATTAACTCATCATTTATATTAGGTATATCTCCTAATGCTATCCCTCCCCCGTCCCCCCGCCCCACAACAGGCCCCGGTGTGTGATGTTCCCCTTCCTGTGTCCATGTGTTCTCATTGTTCAATCCCACCTGTGAGTGAGGACATGCGGTGTTTGGTTTTTTGTCCTTGCGATAGTTTGCTGAGAATGATGGAGAAGCAGAATATTCTATTAAGCTGAGCACTTGTTCCCCATGACTTTGGAGAAGTGGGAGTCTGCGTTCACGGAAGGAGGTTGGAATGGACTGCTAAGGCAGGGGACTTGGCCACTTACTCTATTATCCTGAAAACTTTAAGCTGTCTGACCAGGTCCCGTGTGTAAGAGACTCAGGAGGAGTCACCTTTAAACTTTAAGATGTTGGAGCCCAAGAGCTGTCTTTATTATTGTTTTCTATGTCAAGTTTGAAGCTGTGTTTAGGGGACAGCCGGCTCTGTGATTGGGCAGAGGCAAGGCTATTAAGAGAAGGGACAGAAGTTGTTCAGACAGTCCCACAAAGGGCCTCCTGAACACAAACCAGATCAGTCATTGTTACCAAAAACCGCTCACAGCCACTCTCCCGACATTTTCCTCTCCTTGTCACGCAGTGTCCCTCAGACATGGAATTCTGGCTACAATCAGAGTTCTCAGAGATCATCTGGCCTAATCTGCCCACTTTACAGACAACACAACTGAGATTGAGCTAGAACAAGTAGATTGTCCAAGCTCACAAGTGATCAGCATCCCAGACAAACTGGCCCTGGCCTCTCGTCCCGTGTAGAACGGGCAGATGGTTGCTGGGGTGGGAGCCCCTTGGGCGGGGCAGGTGTTATGCTGTTTTTTTTTTTTTGAACATTTTCATTCTCTCAGCTGCCCATGCTGGGACTGTGATTTTTTGTATCCTGAATTACACTGGAAGCTTCCTGAGAAGCATGTCCACGGCCCCCTCACTTCACATGGCCTAGGGTGAGGACAAGTGTGTGGTTTCCAAGGTAACACATAGCTGGGTGGATTCAGCCTCCCGGACCGCCTCCTCTTCCCGGGAGGCTTCATCTTGAGCCCGCAGGGGAGGAGGCGTGGGAGGCCAGGCGACGCACCGCCTTCCCATTCACAAACACGGACTCTTCCCAAAACCAGTCTCCCCTCTGTCCTCCTGCCAGGGTTCAAGGGCAGATGACTCCCCTCCCCCGCCACCCCCCCCACCCCCCCGTCCTGAACTCCTGGAGCTAAGGAAGCTCTTGGAGGACTTGGCAAGAGGTGTTTGCCTGGAAGTCAACAGAACCCCAGCTGACGAGGAGGTCAAGCCTTAACATGCCCGGAGCAGGGCTTTTCACACCTGTTAACAGACACGGCACCGCCCAGTGAGAGCATGATCCAGGATGACATTCCCCAGAGACAAAACAGAAAGTCAATACAGGCAGCCAAGAAACAAGACTTGCTGCCACCGCGAGCACACCCACCCCATCGGAGACGCCAGCCAGGGCCAGGGAGAGCAGCAGGGGGCCCTCACACCTGAGGGACGGGGAGCAAGGGCAGGAAAGCCCCCTCTGAGGCAGAAAGGGTTAAGCCCAAGTGTTTAAATGTTTAGCAAATAAAACCAAAATGTCACACAGAGACTGCCAGGGCTGGTGTAGTAACCATGGCAATCCATGGCCAGTGGCCGATCCGAGTGAAAAGGTGCTAGGATCCAGGTGGGCCTCCCAGAGAGTGGCAGGGAGGGCCACGGTGGGCACGGCCAGCTCACTGGGCAACCCACTGGGACCCGCAGCCCCTTAGGATGCAGAAAGCACAGGCCAGATGCCAGGGCTGTGGGCTTCAGGTCAGGCTCTCAGCCTGTTAGAGGCTCTGCTTTCTCCTTAGAATGAAGAGGGAGTAAATCTGCCATGCCTACCCCAGCTTTGTCATTCATTCATTCATTTGCTCAGCCTACACTCATTGAATAGCACCTACTATGTGCTAGGCACTCTCATGCCTTTGGGGGTCCAACAGTGAATCCAATACAGTCCCCACTGCCATGGAGCCCACAGTCAGAGAAGGGAGTTGCAGGCAAGAAATAGTATTCACAACCAACATAAGACACACAGGGACAAGTAAGAGCTGGTGCTAGGTCCACTCCTAGAAGGGGCACCTTGGGGTCAGGGAAGGGGGATGATGGCCAGAGAGAGTTCCTGGAGGAGGAAATATCTATGCTGCAATCTAAAAGGCAAAAAGGTGAAGGCGGCCAGGCCCAAGGCCTCATAGATGGGAAAACCCTCTAAAAAATACGAAGCGCTAGACAAGATGTGGCCACACCATAGTCTCTGAGGCGCTTGCTAATGTATCAGCCTCTGAGCTTTCTGTCTTCAAACTGTAGTCTACAAGGATTTATTCCATGGTGTTCTGACTTCTCGGGCCCAGTTGGCGGCGTAGCTCCTCTCTCTATTTCTTCCTTTTTTTCTAGCCCCACTGTGCACAGCTGGGCCAGGTAGGAGGCCGAGGCCCAGAGAAGAGCAGCACTCCAGTGAATCCCCATCGCCGGTTGCTGTTCCCTGGAACACATTCCCCATTTTCAATTTCCCTTGTGTGCTGTGATCAACCAGGGGCACACTCATGAAAGTGGGATAGGAGAGGGATGTAAACCTGGAAAAGGAGGCCCCCATCCGGAATTTCCTTGTCGAGGTCTCCTCCCCTTCAGTACGTGTGGCCCGAGCTCCCTCCTTCCATGGGCTCATCACATCTGAGTTAAGCAGTTGACATGCTCAGACCTAGCCAGGCTGAGAAGTCTGTCTGGGGGTCTCAAGATCTCGGAGGTTCAATGAAGGTATTTCTAATTCATCAACCAACCAGTCAGAGACACCCTTAGGAAACCTCTACCAGGTGTCTGAAGAAGGATGGGGACTCTAGCCCCCACCTGGGGGGTTTGGGCAGCCTCCACCTCCCTTTGGAGGACAGGCACAGCTTCCTTCTCTTTTCTTCCTCTCCTGAAACGCTCTGGGCCAGCTTTGTCATGAGCATACAAGGTCTCTGCTCCTGGCGAATACAGGGCACAGCATCATCTGCCCGTGAAACCTACCCAGCCTCTCTGGGAGAAATGCATCACTCCCTCCTCCGTGGCTACTTGGTGTTTCACAGACTCTCATATTATGGCACTTATGACCCTGGGTCACAGTGGATAAAGGTCTAGGACAAACCAGTTTCCAAAGGCAGGAATCAGGTCTGCTTTATTTCTGGATTCTCAATGCCTAGCACAAAGTAGTCCTACAGTAAATGTTTGTTGAATAATTAAATGAATGAATGGACTCACCATTTTTATAGACTGTACTAGGGTTGGAAAATTTAGAGAGGTCAGTACATGCTCTGCTATTATACCTTGTCTCTCAGTGTCAGGACACCTTACAGGTTACATTCAGGATGTGACTTGAGCCTGCTTTCTTTTACAGGGAGAAGGGAGGGTGAGGGCACAGAGCAAGATGCAACGTGAGTTGTCCTGTCTGTTCTTTCAGGGGAAGACAACACTAACTCATTTAGCGGTGGAACCCCAAAGCACCTGGACCAGCAACACCTCCTGCGTTACAGACACCCATGTCCCTGTGACAGCACATTACACGCACCCGGGAGGACACTCCCATCCACAGAGCAATCATGCCACAGGGAGTGAGGCTTCCTATAATTTGTGTCCTGTAATTTCAAGTAATTTCCCTGTCCGCTCAGAAGTCTATTGGTATTTAATGAAAATATCCACTTTTATATACCTAATAAATTAAAAGCCTCCGTTTTTTTTGGTCCCTTGTATTTCAAATCATGAGGTTGAAGGCCCATAGTTTGTTACTACCGTTACGTTTCTGTTGAGTTTGAAGAAGACTGGAAACATCTGAGAACAACGCTAGATCTTGAGGGGATTGATATCCCCAGGCAAGAGTGGATCTCCACCCCATTGATCTCATTGATGCCTTTTACTTTGAATATGGCCAAGAACCACAAATTGAAATTAATGATCTCTGAAGCTCCCATTCTGGGACTGGATTATATGAACTCTGCCACTGCTCTATATCTCATCCTGGGTCACAGTAGTCTCTTCAATTTAATTCAATAAACATTCACTGACTACCTGCTATGTGCCCAGCATTGGCCTGGATGTAGGGACCGCACCTCCCATCCCTGCAACTTTATTAAGGATGCCAGGCTCTGCTCCACGCCTCTGGATGTGAATGTGTCTGCACCCCACCCCTTATTCCATGCCTGGGGCTCTGAGCCAGGCACTTCCTCCCAGGGGCACTGGATCCCTCCCATCCTCCCTTCCTCACTCCTGCCCCAGCTCTGGGCATCAACACCCCTCACCTGGCCCATGATGACGTGCTTCCCACTGTCCTCCTGCCTCTGAAATTGGCCTTTCCTATATTTGCATGCTGCAGATGAAGAGTGCTGTCTAAAATGTAAATCTGATCATCTCTGTCCCCAGCTTGAAACCTTCTCATAGTTTCTGCTGCTGCCTACAGGACATTCCAAAACCCTTCAGCAAGGTGAACAAGTCCCTACGGGTCCTTCCCACCCTCCATAGTGAACTTGCCCCCCTACCCAGGACCCTGTCCTTGAGACATTCCCAGTGTGCTCTGCAGTTCCCCATCTCAGAGCCTTTGTTTACTCTGAGACCTCTGTCTGGGGTATCCTTTCCACTCTGTCAGCCAGACAAACACATTCTAACTTAAGCTAAGGAGTTCTGCATATATTATCTAATTTAATCTGTACAATAACCCTTTCTGGTAGGTACCGGTTCCGGGTGGGTAGGCATATTCAAACCTACCCCCAAAGGCTGAGGAAGCTGAGAGGCTGAAGAAAGGGGCTGACATATCCAGTTTCTCAGAAAGAAACATTTAATAGGGACTTATGAACAAAAGCCACAGTCTCCAGCAGCAGTAAGACAAGATGGTGGATCCTGCACCACAACCCCCTAGTCCCAGGGATTAAATACCAGAGGGAAGGGGTATATGTGCTTCAGAAGCAATTTGCCTAAGGGCAGGACTTACAGTAAACAGTAGATAAAGGAGAAATCTTAGAGGCTTTCCCGAAACTGGGTTAATCGGAAGTCAATATGGAGGATCAGCATCCAAGATGGAGTTGCTGTGGCCTCCACAGTATGGTTATTAGTCCTATTGTACAGAAAGGAAATAGACTAAGAAGGATTAAGTAACTTGCTAAAGGCCACCTACACACTAAATGTGACAAACAGCATGATTTGCACCAAGCTGGGCTGCTCTGAAGTCTACGTTCTCAGTAGAGAACGTTCCTCAAGCCTGGGTCATAACTGAGTTTTATGATTCTGCCTGCTAGCCTGCCTTCCAGGATGGCACCAGGGCCATTCATTACAGCCATAGATTCACTCAAGGCTGGCGACCCCTGGGAGAAGCAATGATGAATTCTGAGTTTCTCATCTAGAGAACTGGCTCCTGTCCTGGGCTCTGCACCTAGAAGAACATTATTAAATAGATGCTGAACCGATGACTGCACTTGGTGGGTCATCAAGGGCAAGGGAGGAGAAGATACTGGGGAAGCAAGAGGAGTACAGAGTTTTGCGTGTGGAGCCAGGGGCTGCCGGTGGCATCTAAAACGTGAGCCTGCAGCCTGGGGAGGGGGTTAGCATGGTCTGAGAGCTGTTGGTGAGAGCTAAACCACAGAAGTAAATGGACTCTCCAAGGGAGAGCATGGTTTTCAGTCAGAGTTTTGGTAAATAAACAAAATGCATTGCTTCTTGTGTTTTCATTACTCTCCCGGACACACTGGCCTGAGGAAAAGAGGTGCCTGAGTCTTTGAAAGGTCTGTGCTCCAAAACGCCAACAGAGAGGGAGACTGAGGAGAGACGGGGTGGGGTACCATCTTCCAACAATGGAGGCTACCACGCGGGAAACCAACCCCTTCTTTTCCCTGCTCCAGAAGCAGAACCAGGCCAGGGGGCAAGTTCCAGGGAGCCTGCCTCTTCTCGGCAGAAGGGCGGGCTTTCTAAAGACATTGGTAGGGCAGCCTCTCCCAGGGGGGCCAGCAGCTCTGTCACGGCAGCACACACAGAGGCCCTGGGGTTCCTGCACTAGGTGGGCACTAGGGTTTAAACGTGTCCCCTCCAAAATTCAGATGTTGCCAATGTGGTAGTGCCAAGAGATGGGGCCTTTCAGAGATGTTGAGGCCATGAGGGCTCCTCCCTTGTGAATAGGATTAAGGCCTGTATCAAAGACGCCCCATGCAGTATTCAGTCCCTCAGCCTCCTACCTTCCCCGCCTGAGGATGCAGCAATGCAGCGCCATCTTGGAAGCAGAGAGCAGCCCTCACCAGACAACTGAAGCTGCTGGCACCCTAATCTTGGACTTCCCAATCTCCAGAACTGTGAGAAATACATTTATGTTCCTTATAAATTATCCAGCTTGGGTGAGAGTTACCCAACAGTG
This sequence comes from Pongo pygmaeus, assembly GCF_028885625.2. NCBI lineage: Eukaryota > Metazoa > Chordata > Mammalia > Primates > Hominidae > Pongo > Pongo pygmaeus. The sequence goes on along the minus strand of NC_072373.2, from coordinate 95,552,005 downwards.
TTTCAGAATTCTTCTTCCTGAAAATCTCAAGCCATCTAAATGAACAAGTAAGAATACTGTTCTAAAAGATACTCCCCCAGCCTCACATGTGTGCTGGGCAGGGCCTGGGGCCTGGGTGTGAGCTTCTGGGGCAAGGCTGGGGAAGATGGGGACATGATCATCTGGTCCCTGCTAAAATTTAGCCAGGTGATCAGGAACCACTGTGGATGAGGAAAGCTGTGAGCAGATTCCTAGCAAAGGTCCTGACATCACCCAAAGGGGAGATGCAGCAGCCACCCCCTGCCCTGCCTGCTTCACAACAGATGAGCAGCAGCTGGCTTTTCCCTGTGGAAGGGTGCTTGCTAAGCACTCCCCTCTGCATAACTTCATCAGTCACACTTGGGATAACTCCTTCCTCCACTCACAGGAAGCAGGTTCTGCAGCTGGCTGAGCAGCCAGACCTAAATCAGAGAATTACAAGATTGGGGGGCTAAGTAACATATGAGGAAACTGAGGCCCGAGACCAAAAAGCTAAGTCAAGGTACGACCAGCTTTGGAAAATAGTTACCTTGAACTCAGCATGCTTTCCATTCAAAGAACGTGCTACAAACGTGCTATACTCTGCCGAGAAGAGTATGCTGTCAGACACTATAAGTCTCTGGAAATGTAAAGATTAATGCAAAGATAACTGTCCCTGAGGTAGGGAAGAAAGACACCCAACAGAAAACTACAATATGGCCCAGTGAGGTATATACAAGGGTGCTCTGTAGGAACCTCCCTCCCGCTGACTCTCTGGGCCCAAACTGTTCCCATTTCCCTCTGGCAAGAGAAGGTCCAGCCTGGCACAGAAAGAACTATACTGGAGAAGTAAGAGGCACAGAGGAAGCTGGTTTTGTGACTTTCCTCAAGTGACGGAGGCTGCAGGGAGGATAAGGGGCTGGGTGGTGGAAGCTCAGGGTACAGGCAGGGCTGGGCCAGAGCAGGAGGAAGCCCAGCCACCTGCCAGTACCAGGCAGTCATGATAGTGACCACCTGGTGGACCCAGCTGGTAAGTGCAAGGCCCAGCTAGAAGCAGTGGGACAAAGGTCACAGGAAAGGGACTGCAGCTTCCATTCTGTGAAAGCCCACTCTGTACTCTACACTGTTCCCAACCCCTGCAAGAGTTCAGCAAAGTGGGTGATGTGGTTCCCATACTTCAGATGGGGAAACTGAGCCCCAGAGTCAGGATTCAACACAACTGATTTCACTTTGTTTCTCCAAATTGTGTCAGGTCAAAATGAATGACCCCCAATAGCATCATCTACTGCCCATGATTAGGGCTGAAACAGAGATTGGCCATGAGCTGGACATGGGACAATGGGTACCCAGCCAGGTTCTGGGCTGTCAGCAACATGACCCTGCTACCAGGCCGGAACTGAGTCAAGCTGCAGCTGGACCAGAACAGGCTGAGAGCTAGGGCTGCAGGCCCTGGACTGGGAACAAGGACCTCAGGAGCATCAGAGGGAGGGACACCTGGCTCTACCCACCCCAATGCCTGGAGCAGAAAGAGGAAGTAATCAGGCTTAGCACCACCACAGTGTGGGGTTGAGGCTGAGAACAGCTCCTCTTCTTCCCCTTCCTCAAGCCTGGGTCATAACTGAGTTTTATGATTCTGCCTTTTTTCTTTGGTGTGTGTGACACCTCCCCACACAGGTCAGGGTGACACATAGTAATACAGTCTCCCTACAGATGAGAACATGGACACTGAGGGACTGCCTGGGTCCCATGGCTGGCTTTGGGTGGGGTGGAACCAGGCCCGGAGCCCAGACTGTCAACTTCTGTCCTGTCTCGGTTCCGTGGCCCTAGTCCTCCCTGCCTGTACTCCTGGCTCCTTTCTGGGGCTGACTGGACAATGGTCTGAGTTAAAGTCCACCACTCTGTCCAATTCAGACTCCATGAAGGAAGCTGCCTGGTGGCATCTGGCACAGGCACAGCCCCTGTCCAAGCACCTGCAACCCTTTAGAGGCTGAAGAGTCCCAGCATCCAGGTCAGTATCCTCTAGTCATTGACAGAATGCAGCCCTGTCAAGGTGGCCTGGAGCCAAGGCTTCCATGTCCCAGCCAGCCACAGTGGCCCCTGACCTTCAGACAAAAAGCCAAGGCTCTCTAGGAGGAGGAGGCACTCCCACCTGCATCCGCACAGCTGCTCCACAGCTACTCCATGCCGAGTAACAAAAGGGACTGGATTTGAACGGTGTTGTTAAATAGCGCTTCACAAAGCACTCTCCTATGCACTCTTCATCCCATCCTTACAACAGCTCAGCAGAGCTGGAATAAAGGCCCCATGTTCTAGATGAGAAGATCGAGACCCAGGAAGGTCACAGGGCTGGCCAAAGACACACCAAGAAAAAAGGTCATGGCTGAGACTTGACCCCAGTTTTTCTGACTCTGAGCTCTGGTCTTCATCAGTCTCTCGCCTGCTGCCCAGATGTGAATCTATCTGTGGTCCTCCAGCCAAAGGACCGGGATGGTTTCCAGATTCACATGCACATGAGGAAAAACATCTGGATAGTTTAGAACTGCTCAGGTCCACAGCAGTGCAGGTCAGCCTGAAGGGCCGGGGGCTGGGGGAAGCTCGTTGTCACCAGAAGATGCTTCAGATCTGTTCCCTCCTGTCTAACCCTCCTGGCCCGGGTTGAACCATCCTCCCTATGTCAGCCAAACTGGAAGTGCACCCTGGAGGCCCAGAGAATGTTTCTCTGGGTACCAAGTCACTCCTGGGCAGCAAGAAACAGAGGCCTTCTCGGCCACAGCAGACTCTTACTCTGTCTAGAAAACGACACCCCCAGCCTGGACCCACAAGGGTGAAGCCCACACCATTCACAAAAAGCAGACTCCTTGGTGGAGTTTGGTGCAGCATACGTGGGGGTACACAAGGCAGGTCTGCCTCACTGAAGGGATGAACTCAGTGGCCCAAGTTCAGAAAGGACAAGAGATAGAAAAGGCAGAGCAATGCATCAGGAGCTCTCCTGTATTCGAGGGCCCCGAATACAGCAGCCTTGCTCAGCATGAAGCCCTACGTTTGTCTCTGGGATCCCCACTTTGAAGACAACTTAACAGTTATTCGAAAGCCACAGGGCAGCCTCGCAATTTCCTCTCCCATTTGTGTCCAAACCAGAAGAGAAGAGCCATGATCTTGGGCACCGTCTTGTAAAATCACCCAAGTAGCTGCTAAGGGAGTGGGTTTTGGGGGCAGGGATGGGCTCGGCTCAGAGCAAGGCCAAAGGATCAGCCGCTGCATGAAGGAGTGAGAAGGGGGCACCTACCTGGACTTCACGTGTGTGGTAGGCGATGATCAAGCCCAAAAGGATGATGGTGGACAGACTGATAAGGCATTTCAGGGCCAACGAAAACATGGAGTCCTGCAGGAACAATGGAGAGAGAGAATTAGGGAGTGCGGGGAAAGGAGCATCTCACTTTATTCTGCGGCTGTGTAAAAGAGAAGGGGTGGGAACACAGGAGGGACTGTTACCAGCCCCTCCTAGGAGCAGGTGTAGCACAAAGTCAGCCTGAGCCCCACAAAAGCCTTGGGCTGTGCCTGGGCTGGCTCTGTCTCAGCAGCTGCCCCCTCTGAGCCTCTGTTTTCTCGGGCTAAGTCGTATTTGCATTCCTGGGATGAACCCTACTTGGGCATGATGTATTATGTTTGTTATACACGGCTAGATTCAGTTTGCTGATGTGTTATTTAGAATTTGTGCTTCCATGCTCATAACTCATATGAACATCATTCTTTGTTGTGCCGCTATTACATGGTTTGGGCATCAATATTACGCCAGCTTGGGCCTCTGTTTTCTCTTAAACCCAAACCAGAGGATTTCGGAGGCAGAATTCTTTCAGGAATGAATTTGAATGTCCCCGCAGCTGCTCTCCTCTCCTGGCTTAGGCCAAGGGCAGGGGAGGGAGGCAGCGACGGCAGAGGAGCTACTGGAGACAGAAGCTGGGAAGCACAGGAGCAGAGAGGGGTCCTGGCAGGAGAAGGACACTGAGGGTCCCTCCTGCTAGGGATTAGGTGGGGGAGGTGAGCCCTGTGGCTTCCACTGCAGCCTTTCAGTCCCAGGGCAGCTTAGAGAACCCAAGAATGTGGTTAAGAGCATGACCTCTGGGGCCAGACTGCTGGGTCCCAGCCCTGCGACAGCCACTTAGGGCTACATGAATGCCCACTCCCCCTCTCTGCACCAGCATGCCTCCTGTGTCAGATGGAGATAATATTCTGGACTACCTCACAGGGCTGTTGTGAAAATAAAGGAGTTAATGTATGCAAAGTGCCCAGAACGGTGCCTGGCCAAGTAAGTGTTAACTACCCTTATCATTTACTTTGCATCCTCTACAAATCAGGGTGTCTGGGTTGGAACTTGGTGTACCTCTGGGCATTTCGAAGCTGGAAGTAGAGATAGCTCCTAGTTCCAAAGGAAGGCGGGAACACAGCCCTGAGCAAAGGCAGCAGATGAGATCCAGGAAGCATTTCCAAGCAGTGACTGTGTGTGTGGCAGCCCTGCACTTGGTCCTGAGTGGTGCACGCCACAAAAGAAACATCCCCTTCCTCAGGGAGTTGGTCATTAGAAGAATGATGCCTGATTGCTGGAAGGCACCTTACAGTTTACAAGGTGGTTTCACGTATTTGTTCTCATCCATCCTCACAACAGCCCTCGGCCTTTTACCTTATAGATATTACAGGCTGAGGCCCAGAGGAGGGTGAGTGGCTTGTGCCAGAATTCAAAGTCAAGGCCTCTGACTCGCAGTACAGAGCACTGCCCACAAGCCCTCAGGCACACTCTCCAATGGGAAACAACTTAGAAACATGGGAAGCATCCATTTAAATAGACCTAAATGATATCTTAAGACAACAAGGTAAGGTAGAATATGATCAATTGCCAGAGTGAAACCTACAGTAGAGCTAGGGAAGCTCAAGGGAGGGAGGCCACTATGGATGGGTCAGAGACAGCTTTCAGAGGCAGATGTGAGGAGCAGCTGAGACCTGTGGAGTGAGGCGGTATGTCCAATATGGCAACCACAAGAATGAGAGGAGGGCTTGGGACTCGAACCCAGGAATTCCAAGTGCCCAGGTCCATGCTCTGGGCCCTACTCTATGTGCTGAGATGGAATGAAAGTGCTCGCCCTGATGTCTATTAATCTCCCCATTCATTTCATTGGTACAGTTCTTGAGGCCCACTGGAGATACAAAGAAAACTAATAAAGTAACTAATTCATTCACTCTTTCACAAAAATTTCAACCACTTCTCATTTGCTGAGTACTTGCTAGATATCCAACAGTGTGCTAGATTCTATATATACAGTGATATACACCAGAAGCTTCTGATCTGGCTTATACACTAACTCTGACTTTCTACATTGCATGGGGTTGTCCAACTATGGGAAAAGGTCTCCATTATTTGCTGTGCATAAGATGATCTACACATAAGCCAGTCTTCTTTTAGCCTCTTCATGTTCCACAGTTCCATGAAGAGCAGCCTGCAATCATTTACTCAGCACACATGTACGGGGGCCTAAGGAGGGCTGGTGCTGTTCTGGTCCAACACGAGCACAGAGAAGGGCAGAACACAGTGCTAGCCCTCAAAAACATTTTGATCTTCACAAGCATTGCCTGATGCCTGAAATGCTACCCAACCACAAGACCCAGATGGGCCTGAAAAGAGCCAATGGTGAATTCAGGAACATTCAGACTGTATTAGGGTAAGACAAACCTCCCTACATGAATCAACTGGGGACAGCTCACAATGTTTTCCAGCCAGAAATGACCATAACTTTCTTTTCAAAGGGGTCTGAAAGCATCTGGGAGCATCACACTTCCCCGGGAAGGATTTGGGATCAGCTGCACATTTCAGCCTCTTATTTATTTCTTTTGGCAGCAATGAATTGACATCAGAATCCAAGTATATTTCCATCATTTTAAAGGAAGCAGTGAAGGGAAAGGGGCCAGATGCTCTCTCTCTCCTTTGAGCCTCTTCCTTTTGTCCTAAATCTCAAAACCTTTACATGAACAGGCAACTCCCACCTGCTTCTTGGTTTTGGCCGGTACAACCTCCCTGGCCAGCTCCAGCCCCGTGGGATGACCAAGCTGTGTGCTGGATCAACAGGGACTCTTGATATCTTACAGATTTCTTTACATTCTCCATCTCATGTCAATAAAAAAATTAACCAACCGCTTTTAATAGCTGAAAACATGTCAAAGAAGTCTGACTGAACTAGGAATGTTTTCTATTTGGTAAAATGTTGAACTAGCATCTTCTCTTTGCTGCCTGAACGTCAATGAAGCTTGAAATTGATATGGTTCCTTGGGGGATGGCAGTGACACAGGGCTGCCATACATCTCAGGATAGGGTACATGCCACACGCATTGCCGCCACTCACTCCTATCTGAGGACCAATAAGGGGCTCGTAGAACAGAGGGAATCCAGTGGTCAACTGGTCAACCCTTCTGCCCCGTGACTCAGAACTTTTCAAGACAGAGTAACAATCCTTAACACACAGGAATACTTAGGAATTATATCCCATTTGATGAGAGTCATTTTTTTTTTTTTTTTTTTGAGACAGAGTCTCGCTCTGTCTCCCAGACTGGAGTGCAGTGACATGATCTCAGCTCACTGCAAGCTCCGCCTGCCGGGTTCACGCCATTCTCCTGCCTCAGCCTCCCCAGCAGCTGGGACTACAGGCGCCCGCCACCACACCCGGCTAATTTTTTTGTATTTTTAGTAGAGACGGTGTTTCACCATGTTAGCCAGGATGGTCTCGATCTCCTGGCCTCAAGTGATCCACCCGCCTCGGCCTCCAAAAGTGCTGGGATTGCAGGCATGAGCCACCGCGCCCAGCCGAGAGTCATTTTTTAAAGCCATTTATGCCTAAATGCCCATAAATTTTCAAGTGGTTAAGTAGATTTGAGATCAAGCAGTGATGGAACACTATGCAACCACTAAAAACACTTCTGCACACGTCTGTAATCCCAGCACTTTGGGAGGCTGAGGTGGGCAGATCACGAGGTCAGGAGATCGAGACCATCCTGGCTAACATGGTGAAACCTCATCTCTACTAAAAATACAAAAAATTAGCAGGGCATTGTGGCAGGCGCCTGTAGTCCCAGCTACTCAGGAGGCTGAGGCAGGAGAATGGCATGAACCCGGGAGGTGGAGCTTGCAGTGAGCCGAGATCGTGCCACTGCACTCCAGCCTGGGTGAAGAGTGAGACTCCATCTCAAAAAAAAAAAAAACACAAAACACTTCTGCAGAGAATATCTGAAGACATGGAGAACGGTTGATGATAGAATATTAAGTGATAAACTCAGACCCCAAAACAATATGTAGTATATTTCCAATTATTTAATTTTTCTACACTAAAAAGTGTAGAAAAAGACTGAAAATATGTCAACAGAATTCCTAAGAGCTGCCTCCATCCATGTGGTCCCTGTTCTGCTCCAGGCCACGAGCCAGCCCTTCACAGATCTCTGATTTCTCACTGATGACAATAATCTGTAATAAAGCACATCTATAGGGCCCCACCATGCAAGGATGGCATCGTCAACCCACTCTTACAGAGGAGAAAACAAGCTCTCAGAAGTTAGGTAACTTGTCCAAGGGCATGGCTCACCATGGCAAAGCCAGGATTTGCAAAAGCCAGGTTTTACACCCAGATCTGTCTGCTTCCAGGTTCCATGTCCTGCCTGTGCCCCAGCACCCCACCTGCTCCAGCAGCCACGCCTTGCTGGCCCTCCAATATCTGCAATGAGGCTTCTTAGAGCTGCTCCAGCCTTTCCTCCCCTGAGGTTGTGCAGAGGGTGATGGAGTGTGTTCCCCAGCTCCTGAGCCAGCCACATAAATTGCTCTCCTGGCCTGCCTTGTAGCTTCCAAAAACAGGCCAGAACTGTAGTGATTATGGTAGATCTTCCCAGAGACTTTGAAGTTCTAAATGTATTTTATTGTTTGGAACATCGCAAAAAAGAGAAATCTATGCTTACAGACAGAGTCCTGGAGGGGCACTGAACCAAACTGAAATATTAGCTTAACTGAGATAATGATGCGCAGGCTCCTTCCCCAACCAAGCTGTTACCCACAAAGAGTATATGTGTATGGTTGTGTGTGTGTGTGTGTTTATACACATATGTGGTCCATTCACGATTTCTGTCACTGGCTGAAACCCCCAAAGGGAAAAGGTGATAGCATCTGAAGTTCATATTTACTGAATTAAGGTCTGATGTGCCTGTCTGACATCACTATGTTTTGTGCATTCAATCTGGGAAATAATTGATTTAGAAATCTTTTCTATCTAATAAGGTCAACTTTTCCTTCAATTTCATGGAGAGGCTCCAAAATTGATTGATATTCAACATCGGCTTATGACTGTGGTTCTGTAATGGTTGTCCTAATTAGATACTCTTGCTAATTAATGCTATGCAAATTAAACCAGCCCCTCTTCCGCTAAAGGGAAGACCGCATCACTGGTCGCTGTTCTCCATGGAGACCTGAGGCTCCTTTCCCTCCACATCAGCACCAAGCCCTGGCCTTCCTCCTTCCTCAGTCTCACGCTGTCCAGTTCTTGGGATCTTTCATTCTTATCCATCATCCTCAGCTCCTATCTTAGCACAGCCTCCTCCTTCCAGGTGGAGCACCCTAATTTAATTGCAAGCCCAGGCGTGGTGGCTCACGCCTGTAAGTCCAACACTTGGGAGGCCAAGGCAGGTGGATCACTTGAGGTCGGGAGTTCAAGACCAGCCTGGCCATCATGGTGAAACCCCATCTCTACAAAAATACAAAAATTAGCTGGGCATGGTGGCACATGCCTGTAGTCTCGGCTTCTCAGGAGGCTGAGGCAGGAGAATGGCTTGAACCCAGGAGGCAGAAGTTGCAGTGAGCTGAGATCACACCACTGCACTCCAGCCTGGGAGACAGAGCAAGACTCTGTCTCAATAATAATAATAATAATAATAATAATAATAATAATAATTGCAGCTGTTGGCCCTCCCAGCATCCTCAGAGCGGCTTCCCAGCCTGGCTCCTACCAGAAGTCAGCTAACAGAATCCTGTTTCAGTCACTAATGAATGAAGTGACAGAATGAAGTCTCTTGGACCCTCTCTCTCCCAGGACTGTCCAACCTGAGACCAGGAGAGACAGCCGATGCTGTCACAGTGGGAAGGGAGACTCTGGAGACTCCAGAGGGCAGCTGGACCTCTGACCAGCCTGAGAAGGGAGAAGGGCCAAGACCCTGATGCTTGCTAGCCAAGACAGCTCTGGAACAGAGGCCCAGGGTGTGTATCCGAGGGCGCAGGGGTCTCAGCCTTCTCTGTAACGAATGCCTGGCCTGGACAAGTTGCTTCCTTCTCCTAAGCCTCAGCCCCCAGTAAAATGAGACTCCTGGACAGAACCTTCTCTGAAGCTCAGTTAAGCCTGATGACCAAGGCGCCAAGCACACATGCCATGACAAACAGGTCATAGGGACATGTCCAACACTCATTCCTTTTTTTCTTTTTCTTAGGAGTTTTCTTTTCCCAGGCATTTCTGTAGATGATGAAATGTTGGGTGTGAAACGGTCAGCCACAAAACCCACTGACACCATCTTCTCCTCAAACACAACAAGGCAAGCTTCCTATTTTTAGTCATGGGGGCTAACGAAGATGTTCCTTGTCTCTTTCTAAATAACATAGGATTTGAAACCAAAAGGCCAGAGTTGAAATCGTGTCTTTGCTACTAACTAGCTGTGTGACACTGGATCGGTCCTTTAACCTCTCTGGGCCTCTGGTTTCTTCTCTGCAAACCAGAACTACCCTTACTTTTCTCACAGCTGTTAGGGGATGAGATGAGATCATGCATATGAAAAATCTCATTCTGTTTTCACACAAAGAGAAGCATGCATTCCCTTGTAGCCAAACACCCCTTCTCTTGCCATACAGATGTCAGTGCAGGTAAACGCAGCTGATCCTCAGTCTGGAGCTGCTCACTGCACCCCCAATATCAGCATTTTATGGCTGCAATAATTTATAAAGATATCCCTGAGGCATTTCAGAAAGACACCTTTGCAATCTGCATAGCCAAACATTCATTCATTCGTGCATTCATACAACATATATTCACTGAGCACTTACCATGAACAGGCACTGTGCTGGGCAATTGCCAAATGCCAGGGATTCCCCACCCCCTCCAACCCCAACCTGCTGAGCCTGAATCCCGTCCAGGAGCTCCCCAGGAGCTCATCCCAAGGGCTGCCCTCTGCACCATCATCGCCCTGTCACCTTGACATCCCATCCTCTCCCTCTTGGACACTCTCCCTGGCCTCTCTGTCCTGCCCACAGTGCAAGGTCAAGAAGAGATGGGCCAAGGGTCAGGTCAGGGGGCCCTGGAGGACACATCAGGCTGGGACAGCCAGGAATGGACAGGAAGCCCAGGCTGAGGGAGAAGACCCACAAGTGGTTCCTTTGCGCTTGAGTGACCAGCTCTTTCCACAGAGAGCTCAAGAATGGATATTAGAGGCCAAGCTCCAGGAATCTTTCCTGCCTGCCTGAGCCCACTGTGTGGGTGAGGACGTCTTTACCACAGGTCCCAGGGGCTGGAGATGGGGCTAGACCTCACTGCCACCTTTTCTCCAGCCCAGTCACGTTCTTACATGAAGCTTCTGTTCTGGGCCCACCCCTCAACCCCACAGCCAGCGGATGCTTGAGGTGGATCCCCAGTGGGCGGAAAGCTGAGACAAGACCATCCAACCTCTCCTCTCAGTCCCAGGAGCCGGCCAGGCATCATGAGCCAGCTGACCCACATCAGGAAGCGGGGTCTGACCTAGACCCGAGAGCAGGTGGCTCCTCAGAGCCCTGTCCTCAGTCCTCCTGTGCCCTCCCCAGCCCCCATCCCTGAACGGGGTCCATGTACCCACCATCGAAGCTGGGAGCCATTACCTGCTTTAATATTACACAGGGTGACCTCAGCACCAGGAACCCCGCTAGTCTGCCCTGGGCCCCACACCCTTCCTGAGGCTAGCCATGCCTGGTGTCCCCCGTCGGCACTGCCCAGCTGGGGTGACCAGAGCACCTTTCACCATCTGACCCCATTTTCCCACTGATGTTGTTCTGTCACCCCCACCAGAGTGTCAACCCCAGAGGGCAGAGAATTTTTACATTGCATTTGTTCACTCCTAGAGCCCCATGCCTAGAACACTGGTCTGGCCCAAAGTAAGTCAATAAATATTAGTTGAACGTTGAATATTTGAAGGAAGGGAGCAAAATTTTTGAGATATGTCAAGCAGGTAGACACTTCCACCCTGAATTTCCAAATTCATCAAAACTAAAGAGAGGTGATGAAAGTAACAGCTAACATTTATTATTCACTTACCAGAGGCCAGGTACTGTGCTAATTTCGTTAGGTCCTCAGAACAACCCACGGCCCCATTCTAGAGATGAGGGATCTGAAGCCTGGAAAGGGTCACATTCCCACTGTCCCTGAATGAGGAAGAGGTGGGGGCTAGATTCGAACCTGTGCTCTCACCACTGATCCAGAGGGAACCTCACGAAGACAGGATGGCAATTGCCGGAACATCACCCTTGCAGGCCCTGCCCTCACCTGTCCCACCTGCTCTCTGAAGAAGCCCCCAGTTGTGTGGCTTTAGTGGTGTGATAGACGGTGAACAGATTGAGGTCAGGGCTTGGGGTCTGCACCGTCTCTGCAGACTGGGCCTCGCACGGGGAAACTAGGCAGATAATACTTGTGGCGTGAAGGAAGCCAGTGGTCTCGACACAAAACTCATAAGGTCAAGTTGCCCTGGAGCATTTCCCTGGATCTGTACGTTGTCACTGCCAGAAGGAGACGGAACCTGATGTCTGAGGGACATCATGCAGTTAATAACAAGGGCATTCAGGTCTGAGCAGAGGGTGGCCTGCTAATGTTTAGTGAAGCCAGCATGATGACCAGGACACCAATTAACAGAAAATGATCCTCCCCGGGCCCTGGCTCTCCCATTGTGTGATGCCCCAAGGAAGGCAGAAAAAGGTCATTTAGGAGACCACGCTCCCAAAATATCAAGTCGGACGGGTCACCCCTTCAGGCCACAAATGTAATTCCAATTAAGGAGATGGTTTCCTTTATAAGGTCTGGGCAGAGGGAAACTGGCATATCATGAATTCTCTACTGTATGCTTGCTTATAATTTATTTTCCTGTCCCACTTACAATATTGGCAAAGATTCCATGCGATTCAATCAAACTTTCTATTACATGTTTGCCACGTGCCAGGCACTGTGCTAAGTGCGGGAGGTGGAAACATACAGGATGAGGCCTTTTTAAAGGCAGTTTGGTCCTTGCTGCTCCTAAGGTAGCCAAAAGCTGGCCCACCTAGGATTCTTGCAGACACAAAGCAAGCACTTAACAAGTGTTTGTTGGGTAAATGAATATGGAACGGTAAATACAGACTTAAACCTTTGGGCTCCATACAAAGGCAGAATGGGAGCAGAAGGGTTTGTAACTCCCCACCCCTACAGGGAGGATGGAGGTGGGATGGAAGCCCATCAAGCACCAATAACCCAGGTCCTTGTAGAACCGAGGGGCTTGGCACCACCACATAGCAATTAAATCGGAATCTCTGCAAGTGAGGTCTCGGCACTAACTTTTAAAAAAAGATCTCAGTGAATTTAATGTGCGGGCCAGAAAGGAGAATTGCTGCTCTGGGGCACAAAGAAAGAAGCCAGGAGGCTGGGGTTGCCCTCACAGCCCTGAGACAGTGTGAAACAGACAGTCATACACATAAGCAATGGAGCTTGGAAGCCATCTAGTTCAGTGCCCCATAAGTCTCCTCTCTAAGATTTCTGGCACATGGCCATCCAGTCTCTGCTTGATTATCTCCAGGGACTGGAAACTCACTTCCTCTCAATGTAGCCCTGGAGAGACTCTATTTTGGATGGCTCTTTTTCAAAGATCTGCCTGCAGTGCTTGGTCCCAGTGAAACAAATGCCTCTGTGAAGTCCTGCTCTGACTTTAGCATCATGGTGTCTATGTCAATGACTTTGACAAGTGAGCCTCTCCCGGGGACACACACTCATTAACGTACAGAACACCAGGAGATCAGCTAGTTCCCCAACCCTCATTCTCCACGAGGACACTGAGGCTGCCTTGCCCCCATCATACAGCATCCTGTTTTGGAGAAAACTTTAGAACCCAGGTGTTGGGGCTCCCGGCCTATGCTCACAGGGGCAGGCAGCCCGGCCCACCCTGCTTTTCCTACTAATGGAAATATAACAACCAGTCCCTGAATTCATCTGTTCTCCAAAAGCCTGTATCCCTATCCTGGAAGTCACCTCCAAGCCTGTCACTTAGTCACTGTTTCCTTCTCCAATAAAAAATGGGCTCCTGATTAGCTTTTAGCCTCTTCTGCTTGTGCAATGTGAGTGCTCTTGGCCAGTTAGCAATTACATTACTCTTGTGGTGTCAAGAAGTCCCTACAGCCTCCTCCGGCTTTGATGAATGCGTACCTGCCACTATGCATCAGGTTCTGAAGGTCCTGACACCATACCTTTATCTCAGGAGAACTGTATAGCATACTGAAGGTCCCTAGTCCCAGCCCTCAAATCTGTCCTGGCATCTGGGGTGTACAGAGTTACAGTGAAACACTTAACCTTTATTCACCCTCCTAGCGCCTCCCAGAACGCTTGTCAATATGCTATCACCATGAGGGGTTCACCTAGCAAATATTTACTGCTCCACCTGCCAAGGATCTGGCCCCCATATATCATCCAGATTGCAGGAACCCCCATTTTCTTAAATGTTCTAGAATATTTGAAACAAATAATTGTGCTTTCTGGATGGCTTGCTTTGAAGTAGTTTTGTTTTCTCTTAGTAAAACCTATCTGGCCCTCAAATGAATAAAACAGCGGGAAATCACTTTGCTCTGCAGAAAGTTGTGGGCTCCCTGTTAGACTGGGTTGCTGACTAGAACCAAACCAGCCTAGCTGGGTTTGTCCCAGGCCTGGGCTTCCCTTTCCCCATCCTGCCCCAGCCATCGCTGACAAGACGCACAACAGATTCCCAGATTCTCTGCAGGAGCTGTGGTCAGCTAATTACAAGGAACTGGCTACATTCATTTCAGATGGCTATAACTTGAAATAACGTTGATTTTCATCACCTGATAGCCACAGAGAGTTATGTGGGTTTTAAAGACACAAAGCAAGGCCTACAGATAACTCCCCACCCTGGGTCTCTCAGCCTTATCACCCCTCCAATTGGCCTTCCCCCTTTCCTCCCTCCAGCCCTTGCCTCTGTCTGCACCAGAAGCTGCTGCAACACTAGGGCCCCAGCTGAACCTTCCACCTTCGTCAGAGAATTCCAAAATGGAGAAAACCACTACTATCCACCTGATGCTCAGAGGCAAACCCGTTTCCATCCCCACACTGGGCAAAATCATCCCCCAACCCCGGCAATGTTTGGGCCAAATGAAAATTTTTAAGACACCCAGAAATCACATATGGTGAGAAAAACAACCGCCTGCAGGCTCCACAGACATCTCTGGAGGCTGTTCTGGAGTTTCCCAGATAAAGAACAGCCTCGTCCGTGTTTCCCAGCCATGCTTCCAGGCTTCCCGGAGTTGCCAGCATTCTGAGGGCAGCATCACCTTCCTTCCACTTCCACACCCACAGCCTTGCCAACAAACGTGAGATAGTGAGTCCTCCACCCAACACTCGACTTAGCTGGAAGAGGCCTTCTAAGCCATCAAGTCTGACTCCCCGATTCTACAGGCAAGCAAATTAAGGCCCAGAGAGGGACTCTGGCCTACCCAAGGCCACACACCAGTAACAGAAAGGGCTGATAATGCCCTAAGCCTTCCAAGGGTGGGGCTGGTGTTCTGCCACATCCTCACTCTGCCCATCCACCAGCTCGAACACTGTCTGAAAGGGACAGGCCCCTGTCTTAGTCCTCTCTCCACCCCTCTGCAGCTACTCAATTCAGGTTTGGGGAGTGAACATTTCCTCCATGACTCATTCAAGGACAAATCAGGAGAAACAATAATTACCTACTCCAGGTTCTCTATCTTCTTTTGGCTTAACAATACAAAAGCTTAAACATAAATAAAGGGAAATGGTCTGGAAAAATAACCAGTTGGCATGGAACTATTGGCATCTCAGGGCGGCATAAGAAGTAGAAATGCTGTTTTTCAGAAACAGCACAGCCGTGAGTTTCCTAACATTTGGCACAGGTTTTTCAATTGTTTGGATGTGATGGACGATGTTGATAGAAGTGGTGGAGACCAAACACAGGCTATTAATAGACCAAACATGGTACTTGTATAATTCTTTCTCTCTCTCACTAGCTCTCTGGCACCAGACTGCTGCCAACCTGCCTACCTTTTACTTTGAGGTGCCATGAATTCCAGCAATGGGGCACCACACGAGCCCCACTGCCTGCCCATGTCCAAGCATCTTCATCTGAGAGCCTGGAGGAAGGCTGGAAGCCACATACCAACATGGGCCACCAGCCTGTACAGGGCTTCAAGGAAACTGCGAGATGCAAAGACTCCTTGGGTGCTGGTCCTGCCTATCACGGGGCATGCAGGAGAGTCTCCCAAGTAGACTATCCATGGTCTAGGGGGGGTCAGGGAACCTCCCAATTCCCCCATGTGTTTATTTCCTCCATTTCTTTCTCCAAGAACATGAGGCAGCCCCATCTCAAGGCGGGAGCTCACTCCCCCTAATTAGTTCAAGTTAGAGCCATTTCAAGGCAGACGGATCTCCATGGTTCCCCTATAGGTGTTGCCTCTAGGAACTCTCCTCAGATTCAAACTCTACAAGGACTTACTGAGTACCTGTTATATGACAGGCTCTGAGTCTACCCATCCATCTTCATATAAGCTCTCACTTAATCCTCACAGGAAGGAACTGTCTCCACTTGACAAATGAGAAACTGAGGCACGGAATGATTATACAATTTGCCAAGGTAACACAGCTGAAGTGTGGGAGCCAGACTTGAAACACACAGCTTCTGATTCCAAGCCCAGGATTGGTAAGCACCACAGCACAGTCCTGGCTGAGACCTATGCCCTGAGCTCTTCACGGAGGAGGTAGTTTGTTTCTGCTCCACTGAAGCCGGATTTGCTACTTCTTTCCCCTGAGCTGCACTTGTTTCCACATCCCCAGAACTCCCGGTCCTGACCAGCTGTCCTCTACCTGCATGGGGTCAGCCACCGAGGAAGCCAGGCCAAAGACTAGAGCTGGACCGTTTGACACCATCACCATCTTTAACATCTATTCAATGAGACTAAAAATCCTTTCTTCTTTCCAGGGTTGTTGTGAGGAAGAGCAGATAATGAACGTGAAAATACTCTCCCAGTCGAGGGTTCCCACGGGCTTAAAACAGCCTATGCAGAGGGCGGCGATACATTCGGGTTTACCCAGGAGAGTCCAGTGTATGCCTGTTATCTGGCATAATTATTACTATGAATGGTAATCATTAATATAATAATCTCGAAAGTGTCCCAGTTTAGACAATGAATCATATGCTCACCCTATATATGTAGTATTTGCTGCCACAGGGTCTGAGAGAATTGGGGCCCCCTTCCCACCCTCTGCCCCCATGCCTGCCAGCTTCCACACCCACTATGTGCACTCCATTAGCAGACACTTTGCCAGGCTCATGGGCAGGCATCATTCTGCTGGATCAAAGCAATTATTAGTAGACAGTATTTTTAGCAAGGTGGTGTCACGGTGCCTGGATTAATTGCAATTAATTATATGTCACTCCTTTAAGGTTTATTTCATCAATTATGGGCAATCACGGCCATGTGCCTTGCTTGCTTTAACCCTTGGTGACTTGAATTTCTTGGCACAGAGGAGGCTGTAACCATGGAGAAGGCTGAATATCAGAATATATTTGCTACTGAGTCACTGTGTCCTGGATGTCAGTTTAGGGCTTTCCTGTTTACAAAGCATTTTCTTGCACAGTTTCCTATTTGATGCTGGGAGGTAGAGAGGACCACTCCTAACCCACAGATGGAAAAACTAAGGCTGGGAGGATTTAAGCAATTACCCAAAGCCATACAGTTAGGAAACCCCACTCTTCTAACACGGGGTTGCCAAAACATTTCCACATTTTCTGTATAGACTGATGAGTGTGACCTGCATGAGAGCTCTTTAGAATGTGACCCTCTGGCATCAGTGGTCAGACAGCCCCATGGCCAGGCATGGGGACAGGATCTGAGGGCGTCTGGAGGCAGACTTGCCAAGGAGGAGCCAAGGCACCTGACGCGTGTCTGCCAGGCAGAGCAGCCCTTACCTTGAGCGTTTCAAGTGGTCCTAATGTCAAGAAACTCCAAGAAGAATGTGTCCACGCCAGAAAAATATGCAAACAAGGACACCCAGCACCTTCCTTCTTTGAGTGTTGAGCAGCCAGAGGAGCAGCCAGAAGGTACCTCGTAAAAGTGAGGAGATGGTAGGACTCCCACAGTACCCCGGGTCCCTCTCACTGTTGTGATAGGAGGAGCCAGAGGAACACCCCACCTGATACTCGACTGGCCTTAATTTGGGCTCCTGCCCCGCTCTATTTTGCCCTACACCGGTTACAGAATATTAGTTCTAAACAGATCTCTGAGCTCCCCTAGTCCAAAGCCTCGTTTTATAGATGGAGAGACTGAGACCCCAAGCAGGGAATGCCCCATCTCTGACCCCACTTGCCAGGGCAGAGCTGAGCAGGGACGTGGGCCTCCCATCCTGTGGGTTCTTGCTGACTGTGGCTGGGAGTCTCAGCCGGGAACTGGGGCGCTGTCTGGAGCGTTTCTCTCACGGGAAAGTTTGCTGCATCTTTTCTTCCATCCCTCTTTCTTACCTCCGCCCTTGTCTCACTCTCCTCACCCACATTTCATCCCTCTTGCACTATTCCTGTTTTCCAGGACCAGGCTTTAAGATTGTCAGCTAAAGGGGCTAGGTCTGAAGGAAACTCGGCTGGAGCCCGAGAGCCACCGCCCCTGGTCTCCCTCTGAGTGGCCCCTCCGGGCTCGGGGCTGCTTCATGGCACAGTCGGGGTCCTTTCTGTCTCTCCGCTCCATCACCTCACAGAGGACTTGGCACACAGTAGGCACTCAATAAATACTTGATGAGTGAATGAAGAGATGCTACCCTATGGCCTGTTCCCAAGAAGAGGAGAATCGTGCAAAACCACCTCCCTGCAGGCCCCATCATCTAGGTGGGGAACAACACTTCCAATTGCGGGGAGAACTCCATCAACTTTTGTTTCCTCGTTCCACTGACTAAACAGATACTTATTTGCTTAGAACCCATTGTTTAAGCCTTTTTTTTTTTTTTTTTTTTTTGAGACAGAGTCTTGCTCTGTTGCTAGGCTGGAGTGCAGTGGCACAATCTCAGCTCACTGCAACCTCTGCCTCCTGGGTTCAAGCAATTCCCCTGCCTCAGCCTCCTGAATAGCTGGGACTACAGGCGCATGCCACCACCATGCCCGGCTAGTTTTTTGTTTGTTTGTTTTTTTGTTTTTTGTGTGGTTTTTTTTTTTTTTTTGTATTTTAGTAGAAACAGAGTTTGACCATGTTGGCCAGGATGGTCTCGATCTCCTGACCTCGTAATCCACCCACCTTGGCCTCCCAATGTGCTGGGATTACAGGCATGAGCCACTGCTCCCGGCCTATCTACATGTAACAGCTGTGATCAAAGACCTAGGAAAACAGCCAACCCAGCCAACTCCTTCTCCTGGTTCCTTACCCTGGGGGAGCTCTGGGCCCTGGAGCACAGAAGCTGGGAAGGCAGCAGAACAAGTGATGCTTATGGGGGAAAACCTGGCTTTCCACTCACAGCTGTTTCAAGGCGTCCTGCAGAAGTGGCTCTGGGGGTCCCTGGGAAGGAAGAGCCAGTCTGGGGCTCCCAGGCATCCACTGCCGATGATGACACACTGAGCCATCAAAGCTTGGGTCAGAGCAAAGGAAAAAGCTCGCACCAGCCAAATGCACAGACATCTCACAGATGTCACGGGCTACCAGGTGGCAACCCCGAAGCAGCTGCCTCTTGTCACGTGGGGGCCAGGTGGATGGGGATTTTGGCCCAAGGGGGTGAACTGTCTCACTGAAGAGACACAGCTGGGCCCAGCCAGGGCTGTGTGCTGTGGGGAGCCAGGTGTGCTGAGGTCAGAGGGGAGGAAGACGCTCTTGCAGGGCTGGAAGAAGAGAAGCCAGGCAGGCCTGAATTACGAGGGCAGGAGTGCACATGCTTCCTGGAGGACTCGCCCCTCTCCCTCCAGCTGCCACCAGCTGCTGACCACGGTGGGACAGCCAGCTGACAGGGGTCAGGTGGCCAGAGGTGGATGGACAAGTACAGAACAGAGAGTGTGGGGGCCAAACAGGAAGGTGGCCACGGGTGTGGAGAACGTCAGGGCTGAGACAGACCTTAGAGTCTTCACATCTTACAGGTCAGGACACTGAGGCCTCGACTTGGCCAAAGTCACCCAGCTGCTAGATTCAGATCTAAAATCTAGAGCTAGAGCCTAGCTCGTTCCCCTACTCCAGGGCTCCTTCTGCTATACCATGTAGATTCCACAGCAAGTAATTTAAGACACAAATCGTGCCATCCCACTCCTTAAATCCCTTCTGCGGCTCCCCACAGCCTCTGGGATGAAGGCAGACCCCCTAAGCAAGACATGATCTGACCCCTGCCTGCCTCTACAGCCCCATATCTCATACTCACACCATAAATTCCAGCCATACCGAGTTGCTCACACTCCTTCAAAATGCACTAGGCTTTCATTTCCCTCAACCTTTCCATGTGCTTGCTGGGCCAGGAACAACCTCCCCGCCTTAGCCTTTCCCGTTCCCAGTCAACCTTCAGGACGGGCTCCCTCTCTCACCACTCCCGCCACCCTACCCTCCAGAGTTGCCTCCGCCTCTGCGCTTCCTCCACCCTGTCCCTTCAGGCCTCTTCGGGAGACAATTCTAAGTGCATTGAGCATCTGCTTACCAGGCTGTGAGCTCTTTGAGTGTGGGAACCAAGTCTTTGTCATCTTTCTGTTTCTCCCCCACCCCCAGCACCTTGCATAGTGCCTGGAATGTGAGAAAAACTCCATTAATGTTTGTGGAATTAATTATCAAATTAAGGAGTGAATGAAGCCTGGGCAGCTTTGACGGTACCTTGTTTCTCCCGAAGCTACTTTACCCACAGAAGGGCCAGTGCCACTCAGGACATCTCTAACCACTGATCTGCCTTCTGCTCTCCCTCCCTCTCCATGTTGGAGGGCAGTCGGGTCACTCCATGGGAAAAACAGCAACTGAGATACAGGGGACCCAAGTAACACCCCCAGTTGTGGTGCTGACACAGGTCGCTGTGCAGTGATGGCAAAGCAGCTGAGCTGGTGACTGAGTTCACTTATCCATGAAACGAGTGCATAACCACGTGCCCACCACCATCGAGTGGCCTGCGATCTGCAGATCTCAGGAAGCAGGGCGCAGTTGTGCTCCCTCCACCCCCATCACTGCTCCAAGGCTCTGCATACCCACACCAGAAGGGGAACAGATCCCATAGCCCAAAGGAGCACTGAGCCTCCAGGAGACCCTTTGGAGGCTCTGGTAATGTGATTTTAGAGACCATCTGTCTTCCAAATTCTGTTTTCCCTGTACAAAATATAAACAAGATACGACACCTGGTTTACATCCCCTAAGCACCACCAGCTGGTAGGGAGGAAAGGTCCCCATGCAGTGAGACAGCAGCAGGGACGAACGTGACCTGGGTTTGGAAAAGACACTACAGGCAATCCACAAAGTGGATAATCCACACCTAGCTGACGAAGGTTTGGCCCAGGCACAGAGAGTGCTCCACAGTGAGTGAGGGTTGCTGGACTCAGAGCCCCGCTCAGCTCTCACTCAACAAGGCTGAGGACCTCGCCTGGGGCGGACTCGGCCACAGAGCATCTGAGCCTTTCCAAAGCAGTCCTCAGCCACCCCCAAGAGCCCTTCTGGGGGCCCTGGCCACTGGTGGAAGTGTTTTGAATGATGGAGCACAGAGACAAACACAGACGGGACAAGGTGCCGGGAGCCACATACCAGAGCTGCTTCTCAGAGCTTCAAATGGCTCTCAGGGGACACCCCAGCTACTAGCTCCTTGCCGGGCCAGGGTGGGCAGAGAGGCCTGCAGGGCAGGGGCTAGGTGACAGAGCTGGGGGGAGTGGCACAGGGAGTCAGGGATTTCTAAGACTCAGCCTGGGAACCTAGCAGGAAAGGCACTGGAAATTGTACTTACTCCATTTGGTTTGTCTATTTGTCTCTTGCAATTTATCTAGTATTTCCTAAAAGGTCACTGGGTGGTGATTTCAATAATGTAAAATTTGTAGAGATGCTCTAAAAGAAATGTACAAATTTCACAGGTTTACACTGGCTTAAAAGCAATATATTTTATTAAAAGTGTCTATTCTAAGTGCACTTTGGATAGGATTTGGAGACTGATTGGTTAGAGATTCAAAAGGCCTTGTGCTATTAAAAGATCCACTGTGTTTTTGGGGTGGTAAAAAGAAATAGAAATCAAAGCATTTGCAAAGGTATGGTTGGTGGATGGAGGAAAAAGCGGCGTGTGAGATCACAAAATCCTTTGTCACCTCACAGTCCCCGAAGCAGGGAGCTGGGAAAGAAAGATGCTGATTACAAGCAGAGGGCCAGGTTTCCTGCAAAGGCTTCCACGTCCCAAAATCTCACAGGCCCCTTCTCACTTTCCTCTCACCGCTCCTCATTAACTGAAGCCAATCCTTGTCATTCAAAGGAAAATAAACAGGGAGCAACTGCCTGCAGAGACAAAGAGTCCTCATATCGGGACAAAACGGCTTCTCCAAGCAGACACCTTTTCCCTCAGCCCCAGTCAGAATTCTCTATTTCTTTCCAAACAGCAAAGCCATTTCCTTCCTGTCAGCCCAGTGATGCACAACTTCCTGTCAGGACAGCTGAGGAATCTGGGGAAATGTGTCTTCACCGCAGACCCCACATTAAATGGAGTGAGAGGCAGGGAGATGAACACTGAAATAATCACCTCCATTTAGTGAGCGCTCTCCACGTGTCTGCATTCTTCCTTTAATCCCCAACAAACCCTGGGACAGCGGTTCCCAAACTTTGCTGCACATTAGTATCACCCAGGGAGCTTTTTAAAATCCCCACACCCAGGTTGCACCTCAGGGCAGTGACATCAGGTCAGAAGCTGGGAGCCAGGCATCAGCACTTTTTAAAGATCCCCAGGGGATTCCAAAATGAAGCCAAGTTAGGGGACCACTGAGCAAGGCACTACTCGTACCTGTTTTATTAATAAGGAGATTGAAACTCAGAGAGGTTAAGTCACTTGCCTAAAGCCACACAGCTTCTAAGCAATAGAATTAGGCTTCTGGTTCACGCCTAGTTATTCCATCATGGAGCCCCCCTCACTCCAAACTTTCTGCAGAAAGCTGTTCAGCTCTATCTACCAGGTACTGTCTCCCTACTACATCCCCATCCCCGAATGAGAGCCCCTGCAGACATCTTTGCTTGCTAGCAGGAGTAAGGATGAGATGTGTGAGCCGAAGGGCCTGTGCAGGGCTGGGGAGAGCGGGCAGAGTGTGTGCGGATGGCCTGTCGGGAGGTCATGGGATCAGCAGGTTCTGCTCCTTCCTGTTCTGACAATGCCATTTAAGTTCTCTCCAGAGCAAAGCCTTGGCCTGGCCTAAGAGGATGGCCACGTGTGAGGGAAATGCACTCGAGAGTGTAGCCACGTGGGTGAGCGAGGGCACGGCAGAGGTGGTGAGGACGGCACACAGCCTGGAGAGGGTGAGGACGGCACACAGCCTGGAGAGGGCGAGCCCAGGGTAAGGGGTGAGGGGAGACCCCCGGGAGTGCTCCAAACCAGAACCTTGGGGGATTGACCCACTTCTTGCTGGCTGTGTGACTTGCAGCGAATCACTTCCAGTCACTGGGCCTCAGATCCCCTCTTTGCCCTGCAATGGGGTGGGACCACATGGTCCAGAGGGTCCTCCCACCCTGGCTTCCACAGTGATCATGGCGGCCCCCTTCTTGGGTGTGAGCAGGTGTGGGTGTGGGAGCAGCTGTGGCCTCATCCCAGGCAGGGTCCACACACAGTTCAGGCACCCACAGAGCCCTGGCTCTCAGAGCTGTCTGGCCAAGACAGGGAGGCCAGTGCACCTATCGAACATACAGGCCGAGGAGAGGGGCCCCGGGGCAGCACCCCACACTTGACCTTCCTGAGTATCCCAGCCATGACCTCCTGAGCTCCACATCACCTGGTCGCACCCCAAAAGTGGGGCAGAAGGGGGCTATAAGCATCTGGGATTTAAAGCCCCTACCCCTCACCCCAGCCCACTGACCTGCAGCCTCCACTGGCCGCTTCCCTAAGTGCCAGACAGAATCTGGTTTCCCTCCTATGGCTCATTCAGGGACACCCCCCCCCCATCTCGTCTGTGAGCTTTCCCCAGCCCTCCCTGACATAATTAAATGCTCAGTGCTACTTCTGTGCCTGATTCCAACCTCTCCCCTTGCATATATTACGCTACACTGTGCTCACCATCTGTTTACACTGCTGTTACCATCAGGGCCTCAAGGGAAGAGTCCGGTTTGACTCAACAGAGGCAGCAAAGCATTACGGTCTGGAGAAGGGGCTTTGGAGTCCGAAGACCTCACTTAGAGCCCCACTTTGCCACTTCCTCGCCGTGTGACCAAGCCTCAATTTACTCATCTATAAAATGGGGCAGTAAGAGTAGTGACCTCATAAAGTTGTCATACACATTACATGAGATGACACGTGTAAATAAGTGGCTTAGCAAAGGACCTGACACTTATAATAGGAGCTCAATAAATGACAGCTATGAGTGCCTTTATATCTCTGACACCTAGGGCCTAGCACAAGCCCAGCCCATAGACATAGATGCTGAAGAAGTATGTTGAAATAAGCTGAATCCCAGCCTGTTTGTAGCCTTGACAGTCTGCTTGGCCTCTCCAGGAGCTAGATATGGTCCCTGCCCCTCCCACCTCCCAATCAGGGCTGGCTCCCTGCATCCATCCACCCTGCAGAACAGTTCCCCTCCCCAGAACAAGAAGCTGCCCCATCCAGATTCTAGACAAAAAAGCCAGCTGCCTGGCTCTCCACAGCTGGTTCCCAGCGTCCCTTCAGCCTGAGCCCCCACATCCCCAGGCTTCCAGGCAGCACCCACTGAGCTCAAGCCTCAAGTATCCTCAGTCCCAACCACAGCCCTCATCAAATTTTTTTTTAATAGAGATGGGGTCTTGCTATGTTGTCCTGGTCTCAAGCAAGTCTCCCACCTCGGCCTCCCAAAGTGCAGGGATTACAAGTGTGAGCGACTGCGCCCGGCCCCTCATCAAATCTAAAGTCCCAAGATTAGCGAGTATGCAGGGAGGCTGGGAGAGAAAAGCAAGAGGCCCCTTACAGCAGAGGCTGAAACCTTTCAAAGCAACAGTGAGAAACACCCAGAGAGAAACCAGGCGGGGTAGGTGGGGAGTTCTCTCCCGGAGACTCCTTCTCACCCTTGCTTCCCACAGAACCTGAGAAAAAGGCACTTGGCAACAGTTAAATTCCAGACAGCACTTAACGAAGTCCAATACCTCAGCAAGACAGACGTTTGGAGAAATAATGACCCAGGGGACTTTCAGGGAAGGCTGTCTGGACATGGAGGGGCGGCTGTGAGATTTAATGAAGCCAGTTCTACACAAGAGTCCAGCACAGGGCACCATGCCCCTGCCTCAGTGACTGCCCCGAAAGTAGGATCGGGGACTGCACAGCCAGGCCACAAAGGGCAGACACCAGGCCAGCAGGGGAAGGCCGAAGAACACACCCTCGGGAACAGCGGGGGCTTGCAGAAGGAGACTCCTCCCAAGGGAGCAAATGAATGTTCCCCATTACACACAGATCTGGGCAGACGCCCTCACCCTCACTCCTTCCCCTCCCCAACCCTCCTCCAGCCCCTCCATTATGCAAATCAAGTGACTACACAGATTTGCATAATTCATGCATTATTAGTACACGTTCTTGTCAGGCTTTTAGACTTTATAAAGCAATTTTGCTACCTTTAATGGAGAGTAAGAGACAAGGTTCTAGAGAGAGATTTTCTGTCCGTCTTTCATTAGACACGAAAACAGTCTCTAAATCTTAAGCCAGGGAGAGAGTCAGACAGAAACGAAGTGACTTAGAGTTGGAAACATGACCAAACACCTCGTTGACACTTGGCCAAGAGTGTATCAAAGGCCTGGGTGCCGGGCACTGCGCCGGTCACACATCCTGTCAACCAAGACTCTCAGGCACTCAGACCATGGAGTAGTCCCCAGTGGGGCAGATGTTATTATTGGGAAGTCACTCCAGGTTCCTGGGAGACTCAGTAACAACAAAACCCCCACTCTGGGTTTGTATCGCTTTTTTATATTTTACAAAGGGCTTTCGCTCTGCTATCTTACTCAGTGCCCACAATAAGGCTATCAGGTTGGAAGGGCCACATTTTTACCCTCATTTTAGAAATGAGGAAACTAGGGGGCCAGTTGCAGTGGCTCATGCCTGTAATCTCAGCACTTTGGGAGGCTGAGGGGGGGTGGATCTACTGAGGTTAGGAGTTCAAGACCAGCCTGACCAACATAGTGAAACCCCGCCTCTACTAAAAACACAAAAATTAGCTGGGTGTGGTGGCGGGCGCCTGTAGTCTCAGCTACTTGGGAGGCTGAGGTGGGAAGATGGCTTGAGCCCAGGAGGTAGAGGTTGCAGTGAACTGAAATTGTGCCACTGCACTCCAGCCTAGGCAACACAGCCAGACCCTGTCTCAAAAAAGAAAAAAGAGAGAGAGAAAAAAAACAGGGGCCACTCACCTAAGATCAAATCTAGGCTCTCTGTATTTTTTCTACTACACCAGGGATGGCAAACCCCTTGCCACTCTTCCATTTCTCCTGCCCAGGATAGACCTCATGAATCAATCAGGGCACTCTTCCCATTGAGCTCAGACAACACCTCAGAATCCTTCCCAACACAGCCCTCCTGGAAGCTGGTACCAATTGTTTCAACTTGACTCCCAGATAAAACCTACTTGCTGTTCCTGACTGTATCCTGCCAACTCCTCAGCATCCAGCCAACACTGTGACAGTGCCACCAGTTTCTGGGAAGTGCCTGTGGGCTAAGCTTAGCCTGGCTGCTCAGCCCCAGGAGCCCCAGACAGCCACCATCAGCCAGCTCACTGGCTCCAAATGGAACCAGATCACCTGCATTTGGGAGCAGATCAGGGAGAGTGACTCCTACACCCCCAGGCCCAAGAGGTCTCTGCTTTTCTCACTGTGGGGGCCCCACTACCCAGGACCACTGAGGCCACCTTGACTAATGCACACCTGCTTCCGACACAGCAGGAGCCAAAGGTGTCTGCTTCTGCAACGGACGCAGCATTGCTGTGTGGCATGGGGCCCTGCAAGGGGTTCAGTCAGGGGAGGGGCCACATGACCAGACCACCCCACCAAACACACACACACACACACACACACACACACACACACACACTTCCCTTGGGCCATGCCCCAGCCAGTCCCAAGGACACACGTCCTTCCCTTGTATACATGCGGAGCCTCCTCCTCTAGACAGATCCTTTTGCATGGGCCCCTTCCACAGCCCTGCAAGGAAACTTGTTTAGTAAATAATAGTAATAAAACCCTAAAAGTGCTGATTTTGATCCTCACACACATGCTTGTTGTCCAGGCTAGAGAAATGTGAATCCTGCCTTCCCCAACACCCTATCAGCCCCGAAGCCTATAGGGCAGCCCTGGCTCCTTTCCTACCCTTGTCAAGAGGCCAGTCCCCTTTGGAAGATGGCAAGCAGCCTGCCAGTCCAAAAGAGTGGGGTGGCACAGCACCCACACCAGCCAACACCAGCTGGCAGCGGCTGCCCTGACTGGGGAGCTTTCCTTCTGGAACCCATCAGCGCTGGCTTCCTGCCAGGCCCAAGGGAGATGAAGTACACCCTCTTCCTGACCACGTATAAAGGGTCTAGATGATGCCTCTCCCAGCCAGAGCCCACAGCAGTTACCTCCACGTTCTTGCCTTACCCTCACTTCACAGCGCGGCACCCTCCCCTTCCCAGTCTCCTGAGCCCCAAATCCACACTGCCATTGCAATCATCAATGCGCTTATTCTCCAAATCATCTCTGGCTTCTTCTGCCAGGCCTTGCTGAGTTCCTTCCTGATATTTACAGCCCCCAAGGCTCCTTTCTGGAGGACCATTAGGCAGCAGCATACCGAAGGGGAGCCAGGAGGGTCTGCCCCCCGGAAGGAGGAGTGTTTTATCACCGACCTTGTTTAGAAGTGCCGGCACATGGCAATAACAAAAACCAGACTGACTTTTTGTTGGTTTTATTTATTTTTCTATATCCTCTACAGACAATGTACCCCTCATTGTCTGCACCGGGAACCGATTGCTCCCCTGCCCCTTGGTACCCCACTGCCATTGGGTGTCTGCAGCCAGTTTCCATGGGGTTGGGTCAGATTTCAGATGAGAGAGCGAAAGAATACACAAAATTGAGCAGAGAAAGCACTGGCTCCAGAAGCTCCACTTCTCGCTGTACTCCACAGTTGGGGTAATCAAGGCCTTTGGGGACTGCCCTCTAGGGATTTACTGTACTTACTAGAGAAGGAATGAAGATTTATTCAGCACTCTCAGGCCCTGGTGCTGTGTATCCATCTAGACCTATCACTATGTTGTGAGGTAGGCATTAGAGCGGCCCCCAAGGCCAACCTCCCATCACCACCACCCACACATGGATGTGACCAAAGCAGGCACCGGACTCAGAGTCTTCCTCTTAGTAAGCGGCAGAGCCAGGAGTTGAGCCGGGTCCGCCTGACCCCTCACCCCCCTCCCTGAGCCCTGGGCCCCGCCCAGGCCTGCCTCCCCAAATCCTCTCTGCCCCCTCCCCTCCCTGCCCTCCCTTGTCCACCAAGCATCTGCCAGGGCCCCTGTGTGCCAGGCACGTGCTGCTGCTTTCACATCCCTCATCTCCTGGAACCCTCCTCACTACCCCCACTGCCCTCGGGGAGCCTGCACGTCTCTCCAAGCCACACCGAGAGGGAAGGGGCAGAGCCAGCATGAATATCAGGTCACTGGCCCCAGATCCAGGGCTCTTTCCTCTCTGGAGCCTGAGCTGGGCCGGCACCCAGCTGGATCCCTGGGCAGAGGCCCAGCCAGCCCATGGGAAATGCCATCACGGAGGAAGGCACCGAGGAACATGGGGAGTCACCAATGACATAAGCAAAGCCAGAGGCTGGGCTGGCCATACTGACCCATGACCCCGCTCTCCTGATGCCACACTGGGGTTGCCTGCAGGGAGGCTGGTGTTTTGAAAAGTTGACTCTGAGATAGATATTATAGTAAGGGTCATTTATGTGAACCACATGATTAGAAGACCCTAGATTTCTTCTGAATATCCTAGGATTTTCCCCAGCCCCTCAAAGCCAACACGCCCAAGATAGAATTCACCATTCCAACTGCTGCCCAGGTCTTCAACTCCTTTAAAGGCAAGGAGGTCTTGCCTCTCCCCACCCATCAAGTCAAGTCCATCATCATATCTTGCCGATTAAAAACAGCGGCCATTTATTGAGCTAAGAACATGACACCCGCGTAATTACACCTGTGTGATGCCCTTACAGCCACCCGTGGGCCGAGCATCATAATGCCCACTTTACAAACACAGACACTGAAGTTCAGGGAGACCAGGCAACTCGCCCAACCGCACAGCCAGTCACTCTCCCAGCTCCGACACGAACCCGAGAGTAGCCGGCTCCAGCATGCTGCTGCTGTCCTCCATACCTACTCCTCCCAAATCTCTGAAAACGAGCAGGAAGAGGGTGTATTCCACCTCCTTTGGGCCTGGCCAGAAGCCAGCGCTGATGGGTTCCAGAAGGAGGCCTCCCCCCATCCCCAGCCAGAGTGGCTGGTGCCGGCTGGTGTGGGCACCGTGCCATCCTGTTCTCTGGGACCAGAAGGCTGCCTGATGTTCGCTGCTTGTCATTCTCCAAGAAAAGGCTGGGCTTTGAGCAGAGCAATGTGGCGAGCGGGCCATGACAGTCACTTCGAGCCTCACACACAACTCAGATACCCAGGATGGAGAAAGGTGAAGCCCGACAAGCTGGCTGCCTCCCCAGACCTCCCCCCATATCTTCCCTTCCCACTGCCCCCAGCTAGGTTCAAGCCTTCATTCCTCCTTCTCACACCTATCGCAGTAACACTGCTTCCAGCTTCCTCTCTCTATAACCCATCCTCCATGCTGTGGCTGGAGCATGCCACTGCCCTGCTCACATACCTTCCACTGTTCCCTGTGCCTTTAGACAAAAATGCAAATTCATCAGCCTAGTTCGTGAAGCCCCCACTACTCCACCAGCTTCACGGGCAGGGGGCTCCATGTCCCTCTCCAGTGTTCTCTTCCCAGCGCTTCTAGGAAAACCTACCTCTCCAGCCCTCCCTAAGAACACATAGCACTCTCCAACTTTGAGCCTCTGCCCCTACTGTTGCCTCGGCTCAGAACATGCATTCCCTTTTGCCTCATGAAGCCCTACCTTCCTTCAAAACCCAGCTCAACCCCCACTTCTTCTAAGAAGCCTCCAGACATTAATATTCGCAGCAGGCCCTTAACGCGATGCAGAGCCTCTCTACCGCACTTAGCACAGTCTGCCTTGCCTCAGAGTTACGGCAGCCCGAACACCCCCTCAGCCTCATCCATCTCTGTGTCACCCAACGTCCCTGGGGCCAGTGCCTGCCACAGAATGGGCATCAGTGAAAGTTTGCCGAGTAGAATGTTCTCAGAGCTTCAATATATTGGTACAGATCTTTCCCCGACAGCAAGCCCCATCTTTTCCTGGGGCTGGTCCTGAGCTCAGAACAAACGTTTGCTTACCGAGGTGGCCACTGGGGAATCCTGGCCCACTCACCTCAAGAGGATTCTAGCAATGCCTGGGCTGGCACACTTAGCTGTTTCTCCCCCTGCCAGGAAATCTGCCACTCAACCAGCTCTGTCTCCCACTCACACAGCACAGAAATAATAGCCCTGCATTTTCCTGCTAATTCCATCTTCCCCAAATGGAGACTAGCTCCACCTGTTCAAGGAAACACAAGCAAGAAGCAAGATGGAGCAGGCCTGGGAGAACAGCCATGTGGCCTCGCAGGGGCCAACGGGGGTTCCTGGGCAATGCCCCCCAAGGCTATTATTCAGTGCTGGACTAGAAAGCGGATTGGCCTGCTGCCTCCCTTTGCCGGCACATCACAGCTGACTAAGCATGCTTCCCATCCGGGTTCCCACTCAGTCCACACCACTGCCCTATTATTGTGTAGACACCACTGCCCCACTCAAGACAAGATTTCCGAGGATGAAAAGACATGGAGACTAGGAACTAAGGAAAAACTTCACTGAGGCATGAGGAGTCAGGACTTGAATTCAGGTCTGCTGACTCCTGGACCAGGCTCCTTGATGACAGAGGCAGCCCCCTTGGGAAAGGGTGAGGGAACGAGAGGACCTGGAAGGGCAGGCTGCAGTTAGAAATGCAGGCTCCATTTTCGCATTCATCCTCATAACAAGCTGGTGAGAATGAGTCATCGAAAGCAGAGTTTCTCAGCCTCAGTACCACTGACACTGTGGGCTGGGTAATTCTTTGTTGTAGGGGGCATCCCTGGCCTCTCCACATTAAAGGACTGTAATATCCCTCTCCTGACTGTGACAACCAAAAATGTCTCCAGGCATTGCTAATGTCCCCTGAGGAGCAAAAGTGCCCCAGTTGAGAAGCTCTGATCTAAAGGCATAGTTAGATCCCAGGTCTTGTGATAAGGGAGGGGACCCCCCACTGTTCTCCCTCACTCCCATTCCGGCAGGCGCTTCTTTCTCCCCTACTCACGCTACTCACCAGGCATCCGCAGCCCATACCAGTTCTACTGTTCCCTCTGCACCGTCTCCCTCCACTCTAGGGGCAGAGCCAGGAGGCCTCACAGGCATTCCTTATGTTGGGCATGTGTCAAGTCACCGGGCTAAGCTCCTTCATTAACATCACTTCACAAAACTTCTCCAAGGCAGGCACCATCACCCCAATGAAACAGATAAACTCAAAGATTAAATCACTGAAGTCCTGCAACCAACAAGGGTCAGGGTCCAGCTTTGAAACTAAGTCAGAAGGCCCATGTCCAGCAGGCCTGGGCTGCCCAAGTGAGGTGGCCTTGGTCTACAGGTCCCAAGACTCTCACCCTCCAAGCCCAGATGCCAGCATCAGACACCAGTTGGGCTAGGAGAGGACCTCAAAAGCCATACCTGCTGCCTTTCCCCACTGTCCTCCCAGTCTTAAAAAGAACAGGTGCAGTGGCTTCCCTGTGTGGTCCGTGAGAGCCCTGGGCCCTCTGCAGGCTTTGGACATTTGGCGACATGGTTGGCGCACATGAGGCTGGTGATTCCCAACATCCAGTGCTTACCTTCTCCCAGCTGGGAGACCTTGAGGAGGTTATTCCACCTCTCCAAGCTCATTAATCCCTTCCCCCAACATCCCTGTGGAGCTGAAAGTGCTAGAAAATTAGGAATGCATATCTTTAGCATTTTGTATCATTTCAGTAAGTTTCCATAAAATCAGGCTTCCAGGCCACGCTGGGGGAGCTTCTGAGCATTTATGACACATTTTTTTCATCAGCCCAGAGCAGGGAGATTTGACCTTGAAATGTGGATTGACTCAGAAAGCCCCTAGCAACTTCCAGTGACCTTCAGGGAGTCAACACCCATGGTGCTGGAGGCACGGATAACTTAGTTGATTTTTGTTTGTTTGTTTGTTTGTTTGTTTGTTTTGTTTGAGGCAGAGTCTCGCTCTGTCACCCAGGCTGGAGTGCAGTGGCACAATCTCGGCTCACCACAACCTCCGCCTTCCCGGGTTCAAGCGATTCTCCTGCCTCAGCCTCCCGAGTAGCTGGGACTATAGGCGTGCACCACCATGCCCGGCTAATTTTTGTATTACAGGTTGGTTTCGAACTCCTGACCTCGTGATCCACCGGCCTCGGCCTCCCAAAGTGCTGAGATTACAGGCGTGAGCCACCGTGCCCAGCCAAATTTTTTTTTAATGTTGCCAGCCATGCCTCGAACAGACCTCTGGAAGGTAAGAGGAGCCATCTGTTCTGGGTCAGGAGCCCAGGCAGAAGCTTTCCACGGCCTCAAGCACCATCCTATGACCTCTTACAACCCCTGGGCAGGTGCTACACGCATTATATCGAAATTGATACACCTCAAACTTAACAAGTCCAACCACAATCTCCCCGTCTTCCCCAAAAAAACTACTTCTCCCACAGTCTTCTCCTTTCAATTAACAGAAATTCCATCCTTCCAGTTGCTTGGGCCAAAAGTCTCAGCCTCATCCTTGACTTCCCCTTTCTCTCACCACTGCCTGCCCCGCACACCATGACCTTTCATCCAATTCATCAGGAATGCCTCCTTTTAAATAGCCCAAGGGTCCAGCCACTTTTTACCAACTCAATGCTACCACCCAGGTCCAAACCATCACCACCCTCACCTGAGCTGTCCCCACAGCCTCTCAACAGGGCTCCCTGGCCCTGGCCTGCCCCCTCCCTGTCTGTTCCAAACACTGCAGTCAGAGTGGTCCCATTAAATATAAGTCAGATCTTGTCACTTCTCTACTCCAAGCCCTCCTCTTGCTCCCATCTCACCCAGGGTAAAGGCCACACTCCTCAGGACGGTCTACAAACCCCTGCAGAGCCAGCCCTGCCTCCCCTGTGACCTCACAACCCCCGCCCACATGCTCCCTCCACTCACTGAATCAGCCTCACAGGCATCCTCTCTGCTCCCAGACCTGCACTGTCCAATGTGAGGACACGAGCCACGTGTGTCCACTGAGCCCCTGCAACATGACCAGTGCAACTGGATTTTAAGTCCATTTCATTTAAAATTAAATATAAAAAGACACTCCATTCTTTTATTGGAAAAATTTTAAGTATGTTTTCAACAAATTGAATGTGTGAATCTATTCTTTTTTTGTTTTGTTTTGTTTTGTTTTCAGACAGGGAGTCAGGGTCTTACTCTGCTGTCCAGGCTGGAGTGCAGTGGCACACTCATGGCTCACCACAGCCTCAACAGCAAGCTATCCCCCTACCTCAGCCTCCCAAGTAGCTAGAACCACAGGCATATGCCACACACCCAGCTAATTTTTTTTTTTTTTTTAGAGAGAGAGAGTCTCACTATGTTACCTTACCCAGGCTGGACTCGAACTCCTGGCCTTAAGCAATCCACCTGCCTCCGCCTCCCAAAGTGCTGGGATTACAGGTGTCAGCCACCATGCCCAGCAAGTCTGTTCTTTTCATTGTAAATTTTATAAACTCTAAATACAGATCAAGTATCTCCAATGAAAACTTAACGTCTGATTGAGACATGCTGTGTCAGAGACGCACCAGATTTCAAAGACTTAGTATGAAAAATAGAGTGTAAAAGATCTCAATAATTTTTTGCATTGCTTGTACATTCAAATAATAATATTCTGGCTATGTTGGGTTAAATTAAAAATATTATTAACATGTATAATTCTACTTTTCTCTTTTCACTATTTTTAATATGGCTACTCAGAAATTTAAAATGACAGCAGTAGCTCCCATTTCGTGTCCACTGGACAGTGCTGTCTACAACACACCAGGCAGGATCCCCACCCAGGGCCTTCACCTTGCTATTCCTCTTCCCCAAGGTGGCTGGCTCCCTCACCGCTTCAGATCCTCCAACAGACATCACCTTTTTGGTAAGGCCTTCCCTGAAAACTTATTTAATTTATTTATTTATGTGTTTATTTTCAGAGACAGGGTCTCACATGTCGCCCAGGCTGGAGCACAGTGGCGTAATCATAGCTCACTGCATCCTCGAATTCTGGGCTTAAGCGATCTTCCCACCTCAGCCACCTGAGTAGCTAGGACTACAGGTGCACACCAATAGACTCAGCTTTTTTTTTTTTTTTTTTTTTTTTTGTAGAGATGAGAGTCTTGCCATGTTGTCCTGGCTGGTCTCAAACTCCTGGCTTCAAGCAAGCCTCTTGCCTTGGCCTCCCAAAGTGCTAGGATTATAGTATGAGCTACCATGCCTGGCCCTAAGCACTTCTTTATTTGTTTTATTTGTGGTTTTTGTTTTTTGTTTTTGTTTTTGTTTTTGTTTGAGACCGGGTCTCACTCTATTCCCCAGGCTGGAGTGCAGAGGCACGATCACAGCTCACTACAGGCTTGACCTACTGGGCTCAAGCGATCCTCCCACCTCAGCCTCCCAAGTAGCTGGGACCACAGGCACGCACCACCATGCCCAGCTAATTTTTTGCTTTGTTTAGAAGGGGTCTCACTATATGGCCCAGGCTGGTCTCAAACTCCTGAGCTCAAGCGATCCTCCTGCCTCAGCCTCTCAAAGTGCTAGAATTACAGGCATTAGCCACTGCACCCGGCTCTGAGCACTTATTTAAAATGACCACTCTCAGCCGGGAATGGTGGCTCATGCCTGTAATCCCAGCACTTTGGGAGGGCAAGGCAGGCAGATCACTTGAGGTCAGGGGTTCAAGACCAGCCTGACCAACATGATGAAACCCAGTATCTACTAAAAATACAGAAATTAGCTGGGCATGGTGGTATGTGCCCGCAATCCCAGCTACTCAGGAGGCTGAGGCAGGAGAAACACTTGAATCTGGGAGGCAGAAGTTGCAGTGAGCCGAGATCACACCACTGCACTCCAGTCTGGGTGACAGAGTGAGACTCTATCTCAAAAAAAAAAAAAAAAAGCTGGGCGCTATGGCTTATGCCTGTAATCCCAGCAGCTCGGGAGGCCAAGGCAGGCGGATCATGAGGTCAGGAGATCAAGACCATCCTGGCTAACATGGTGAAACCCCATCTCTACTAAAAATACAAAAAATTAGCCAGGCGTTGTGGCAGGCACCTGTGGTCCCAGCTACTCAGGAGGCTAAGGCAGGAGGATGGTGTGAACCCGGGAGATGGAGCTTGCAGTGAGCCCAGATTGGGCCACTGCACTCCAGCCTGGTCAACAGAGCAAGACTCCATCTCAAAAATAATAATAATAATAATAATAAATTAATTTAAAAATAAATAAAATAATATGACCACTCTCCTCTCAGAAACCCCTGCACTCCCATCCAGAGTGGTCTTAACAATTGTGATTGTTATTGATGATGACAATGATGAAAGGAAAAGAGATGTCTTTTTCCTGTTATCTAACTCTGGCTGTAAAATTAGTTGGGGCCTTAACAGATTGGGATCTAAGACTTGTCAATGGAGTGAGAAGTTGTATCTTGGAGAGAAGAAGCTCTTCATAACATTCATCATAGCACTTATCACCATTGAACATAATATATAATTAACTTAGATAGTTTACTATCAGGTTTATCTATTAAAATGTAAATTCTTGACAGCAAAGATTTTTCTCTTTTGTGGGTTTTTTCTACTACAGTCATGTGTCCCATAATGACATTTCAGTCAAGGTCCTGTACAATTATAATGGAGCTGAAAAATTCCTATCACTTCGTGACATCTTGATGATCCTGAACCTGTGCCAGCCCAGGCTAACGTGTGTTTGTGTCTCAGCTTTTAACCAAAAAAAATTTTGTAAGTAAAAATGCATCTTTTTAAATAAATATTTCTAAAATGGAAAAAAGCTTATAGAGTAAGAGTATAAAGAAAATACTTTCATGCAATTGTATAATGTGTTTGTGTTATTACAAAAGAGTATAAAAAGCTTATAAAGTGAAAAATTTGGCCAGGCGCAGTGGCTCATGCCTGTCATCCCAGCACTTTGGGAGGCCAAGGCGGGGGTGGATCGCTTGAGGTCAGGAGTTTGAGACCAGCCCAGCCTACATGGAGAAACCTTGTCTCTACTAAAAATACAAAAATTAGCCGGGTGTGATGGCACGTGCCTGTAATCCCAGGTACTCAGGAGGCTGAGGCAGGAGAATTCTTTGAACCTGGGAGGTTGAAGTTGCAGTGAGCTGAGATCGTGCCACTGCACTCCAGCCTGGGCTACAGAGTGAGACTCTGTCTCAAAAAAAAAAAAAGAAAAATTATAGTAAGGTAAGGTTAACTTGTTATTGAAGAAAAAAATAATTTAAATAAACGTAGTTAGCCTAAGTGAACAGTGTTTACAAAGCGTACACTAGTGTACAGTCATGTCCTAGGCCCTCACATTCACTCTCCACTCACTCACTGACTCACCCACAGCAACCTCCAGTCCTGCAAGCTCCATTCATGGTAAGTGCCCTATACAGGTGTAGTATTTTGTATCCATTGTACAGTATTTCTACTGTACCTTTTCTATGTTTAGATACATACTTGCCATTGTGTTATGATTGCCTACAGTATTCAATACAGGCCAGGGAGCAGTAGGCTACACCATACAGCCTCGTGTGCAGAAGGTCGTGCCACCTGGTCTGTGTAAGCGCGCTGCATGATGCTCACACGATGATGAAATTGCCTAATGACACATTTCTTAGACTGTATCCCCGTCGTTGCAACGCATGACTGTATATCTGTGCTGCCTAGAACAATACACTGGCACATAACAGGCATTCAATAACTTTGTCAAATGAATAAAATTATTTTTCCGCCTGGGCTCGCTACTCAGCTGGAAGTTTCTAAGTGTCTAGCATATGGTAGGTGCTTGACAGATGCCTACTGAATGTC
The DNA here is from genome assembly GCF_028885625.2 of Pongo pygmaeus. NCBI lineage: Eukaryota > Metazoa > Chordata > Mammalia > Primates > Hominidae > Pongo > Pongo pygmaeus. Next base: position 95,515,351 of record NC_072373.2, on the reverse strand, counting down.
AGGCTGATCTGTTAGCAGGGTCATTGGGGAAACTGAGGCAGCCTAGCTGAGTCATCCCACAGAAAGCAAAAGCAAGTGCCAAGGGTCCTTGAGTCAGACGTGGTGCCTCCTCCCGCTGCCACCCATGCTCCCTCTCCCCGCCCTGAGGGACGCTCCCCTGAGCCCAACAGCCTCAGGTACCTCGGGAAAAAGTACATTTCTTTTCCTTTCCATAGACTTTTATTCTCCCAGTGAGAAGACAAATCTGTTTCCCCTCCACCAGAAGGCCTCAAGCCACAGCTACTTACATTATAGTAATTAAATCCCTGCTGCTAGGAGGGTTCAGGAGACAAGCAGGCCTCGTGCCAAGGGCTGGCCTGCAGGGAGGAGGCAGCAGGGAGGGAGGCTGGCCAGAAGGGCCTGTCTCTCAGCTGTCTCCTGAGAGTCAGAAAATCCCCTTAGCCACTATGTCTTCACAGGCTTTCACTTGTGGGATAGGAAGATAACGCCCCCCGCAGCCCACCCTGCCAACATGCACCATCGATGAGGACCTCCTCCAGCTGGAATAGCATAGCTTTCTTCCAGTTCTCTCCGAAATTCCATCTGGTGCTCACGACCTTCCCGCAGATGGCCAGTGCAGGAAACATCCCCTCCTCAGGCTCCTTCTCTCACTCTCTAGATGACAAAACAGAGGCCCAGAAACCAAGCTGCCCCACACTTAGCCTAGAACGCTTCTCCTCACCTGCAACTCAGCTGGCCTTCACAGAGCACTCTATGTGTGCCAGAAACCATGTCCCATGCCTTACAAACAGCAGTATCTCATTAACTGTCATGACAGCCCCAGCGGCCAGGTTAGGATTCACCCCCACGGAAACTGCGAATCAAAGCACTGAGACAGCTTCCCAAAGCCACACAGCCTACAGTAAGTGACACAGCCAGCGCTGTACCCAATATCTGCCTGGCACTAAAGCCTGTTCTCCTAACGCCAGGCTAGATGGCCCATATAGAAGAATCAGAGGATGGCCTGGGAGACAGATATGAGGGAGGATGGAAGAAGTGAGGGTGAGATGGACCTTCAGGAAATGGGGGAAAGGGGAGCAGACAGACGCATGAGACCACCAAGTCTCAGGCTTGTGGGTCAAACCCAAGCCACATGTGTGTGGCCTTGTCTCTCGCAAAGCTCACATCAGACCTGTTGTTACTTGTTCAGTGCCTGCCTCCCCCACCAGCCTGTGAGCTCCATGTCTATTTGGTGCTGAACCCCCAGAGCCAATCAGAACACGCCAGGCGGTGCCCTTGTCTCATTTATTCCTCATGACACCCATTCTCATGAGAGAGAGAAAACATTGTTAACCCCATTCAGAGACCTGGAGACTGAGGCTCAAAGAGGTCAGTTTTCTCAACAAGGCTGCACAGCTGGGAAGCCACAGAGCTGCGGCGAGAACACTAGGACGCATGCTGTTGAGGGCTTGGCTGGCCCCTCCAGGGCCCACAGGAGACTTTCCTCAGCCCCAGAGCCCAGCACGGCACCTGGAGCTTCAGCAAACCCCTGTATCTAAACTGACAGCATCCTCCTCCCCTCCTCCCTCTACCCTTACCCCACTCCATGAGCACAAAACATCCCCTGAGGCTCTGGGGGAGGCTGGCAGGGCACTGAGGGTGGCACAGTAAGGGGCAAGGGTGGGCGGGAGTGGAGAGCTCAGGGATGGCAGGAGAAGCTTTTTGGCTTGAAAGAGCCCAGTCTAGGGTCTGATATGCAAAAGCATGTCTGCTGCACAATGTGAGGGCATCAGAGACACTCCCCTGTGTGCAAATCCAAACTCCACCACCTCCCAGCTGTGAGACTCTGGGCAAGTCACTTAACTTCTCTGAGCCTTGGGTCTGTCATCTGTAAAATGGGGAGAATTATATCTACCTCACAGGGTTGTTGTGAGGACTTAATGAGATGAGGTGTGTAAACGCACATAGTAGGCCCTTAATAAATATTCTCTTCTCCTCCGCCGCCTGTCACCTCTTCACTCCTGAATAAGACCCGGTGTTGCTTTGGAGTCATTCTTATGGAAGGAAAAATAAGTTCCCATTTGACGAGAGCGGTGTATTCCCCCAAGATGCTGTTGACACAGGTTTTCTATATGATCCTGTCCACCCACCAGGAAACCCTCATGACTCAACTCCATCCTAGACTTGCTCTCAGCTTGCATCAATTTCGTTTCACTCTTGAGGGATCTTTCCATCGCTGGCACATAGTGTGCACCCCATCAGGTGTCTTCTGCAAAAAGGGGGTGCCCTCCCACCAGGCTCAGCACCATTATTCTCCCAGAGCAGGGGAAAGCATCTTGGCAGAGCTTAACATCAGGTCCAGCCCAGAGCAGGAGGGGCTGGGAACCATGCGCCCAGCTGTGAGGGACCTTGTATGATCCCAAGGCCACTGAGCTCTCAGAAGAAACAACCAAGGTAAAACCCACCATTGCCCAGCACGGACAAGAGCCCCCTGGGTGACAGCTCTGGCCCGCATTGAATTCTTCACCTCTCCACCCACAAGAGGAATTAAAATACCACCTCCCAAATAAAGAGGCCGCTGCGCAAGGCCACACAGCCAAATAGCCAGGATTTGAATCCAGGTCTACGGGGAAAGCCTGTGCTCTCTTAGGAAGAGTTGGTGGAGAACAACACATCCGGCTGGGGAGAGACCCCCCTGGAGTCTGTAAGGCATAGATTCTCTGCACTCCTGCCACCTGGAGCAGGGCTTGCCACACAGTGGGTGTTCAGGATATGTTTCCAGAAGAGGGATGGGAGAAACAAAAAGAGAGGAGGAACTAAAACCAGGAATTCCAGGATTCCAGCTATGCCCCTGCCACTAACAATGCTGAGTAGCCTTGGACAAGTCACGTAACTTTTTCTTTTTTTTGAGACAAGGTGTCACTATGTTGCCCAGGCTGGTCTTGAGGTCCTGGGCTCAACCGATCCTCCCACCTCAGCCTCCCAAAGTGCTGGATTACAGATGTGAGCCACCGCATAACTTCTGTGGGGCTTGGGGTCCTATAAGAAGGAGGATGGTCCTTTCCCTGCCTTCCTCACAGGGCTGGGAGGCATATGCAGGGATCATGCCCACCCGGGCTAGCACACCTGGCTGGCCCACAGAGATTGGCCATCTAGGGCAGGTATGGTGCCCCCCTGAAGAGGCCTCCCCTGCATCCTCCACCAGTGCCATCCAGCTCTGAGCCCCTCCAAAGGCGGTGGCTCAACCCTGAGCAACATGCCTACCCCAAGCGCTCACCTTGGGAGAAGGTAACATTACCCATGCCAGCAGCTCCAGCCATCCCCATGTATGGGAGCTTTTTGGGGAGCCAACATCTTACCCACTGGAAGCCAGAAAAGAAAGAAAATAGCTAAACTCCAGTTTGTTAAAATCAGAAATCTCAAAAGGGGTTTTGCTCTGCAAAAATCGCTGCTAGTGGAAGCTTGCGAGGAGGCAGGCCGGTGCCAACTCAGGCAAAGGGGCTAGGAGGAGCCACCATTTGCTGGAAGCCCAGAAGCCCCTTCAGTCTTGATGCTCCAGGTGGCATCTTCTAACCACCACTCTAATAAAGGCAACAGTTGCCAGCTGCTGAGACCAAGTGTGTGGCTGGCTCTGTGCTGGCTGCTGTGCTACAGCCAGTAGTTGTGATTCCCTCTTAACACTGAGGAAATAGGCTTTGGGTTCAGTAAGTTCCCAGAGGACCCATCACTGGTGTGCCACCCAAGTCTTTTTTTTTTTTTTTTTTTGAGATGGAGTCTCACTCTGTTGCCCAGGCTGGAGTGCAGTGGCGTGATCTCGGCTCACTGCAACCTCCGCCTCTTGGGTTCAAGCGATTCTCCAGCCTCAGCCTCCCGAGGAGCTGGGATTACAGGCATGCGCCACCAGGTCTGGCTAATTTTCTTATTTTTAGTAGAGATGAGGTTTCGCCATGTTGGCCTGGCTAGTCTCGAGCTCCTGACCTCAGCCAGGCTGGCCACTTGACCAACCATTAGCAAGTGTCATCCTCCCCAGGCTAGTGGATGTCAGTCTCCCCACATCCATTACAAATGGGGACACTGAGGCTCAGAGAGTTTGAGGCACAGAGCTTAAGGAAAACCAACAGTGGCAGATGGACCAGAATGAGCAAGGGCAGCCTCTCCCTGCCTCCCTGCAGGGCCCCCTCAGTTCAAAGCCACTGACAGGTCAGCAAGGTTCGATGGCTCAAGCCAGGCAACAGGTCATCTGCTTCCTCCTCCCTACCTACTGGGTAACCTGGGCAGGGCACCCACCTTTATAGGTCTCTCCATCTATAACCTGAAGCAAAACACCAAACAACTGTCCTTGTAGATGTCACCTGGCAGGCCTGGTATCAGCAAGCTCTAAGGAGTAGGTGCCAGCTCAGTCCCTGCAAGGAGTGTCCTTTAAGCTGACTTTCCTGTTCATTTGACACTGAGCAGCACTCCTGTCCTTTAAGAAAAATGCCCAACAAGCCGACTCAAAAATAACAGATGCCAATTTGCATATTATTTCACACATCATTTGCATGCTGTTCATTTAGTATCATCAAGGTTCTGCTCAGAATACAACTCTGATTACCCTGTGACCAGGGCTTGTGAAAAAGATATGGCTTCCACGAAGGGCAAGCCCTGGGCACGTCCCTCCCCTGCCCAGCTGCTCTTGCTGCCTGCCCCCGGCACCTGGCTGGGAACATCACCCACTGCCACAGCCCTGGTGGTCCAAGCAGGGTGAAAGGGCAGAAAGAACCTTTAGAATTCTAGGAAGCACCCTGACTCAAGTCTTGAAGGGGAAATTGTGTTCTCTTGACGACGCATCAGGCAAGCTGTGGCAATGCTTTTCTTCCCTGCTTCTGTCCCAGGTCAGCTTCCTAGTTCGGCTCTCCCTGTGGCCCTACTCTCTCAGCCTTTTTCTGCCTGGTCATCGTGTGTCCCCCTGACCTTCCTCCAGGCTCTCAGCCTCTGGCCTGGCCCCACGGGTTTATTTTTGTTCTCTCTCCACCTGTCCGATTTGCATGTCCACACCCGGTTAGCTCTGCCCAGACCACAAATTGCTGACTGAGTGTAGAATAACTGGGCCCCATGGGGTAAGAAGGCTCCAGAAGTCCAGCCCAGGCCACCACTGCAGCCCCACCCTCCAGAGAACAGCCCACTTCCTTTTTACTCACACAGATTCACCCAACAAGGTCTATCCAGAAACATGATTGGAGAGCTTGTCACGGAGGGGAGGCCGTTTGGCCTCATGAGAAAAGGGGCATGTTCCACACGTGCTCTCCAGGCAGGGACACCAGTTCATCTACAGCCACCTGCAGACAGTGGAGGGGTGACGTGGGCGCACATGCCCCTCCAGTCTTGATGCTCCAGGTGGCATCTTCTAACCACCACTCTAATAAAGGCAACAGTTGCCAGCTGCTGAGACCAAGTGTGTGGCTGGCTCTGTGCTGGCTGCTGTGCTACAGCCAGTAGTTGTGATTTCCTCTTAACACTGAGGAAATAGGCTTTGGGTTCAGTAAGTTCCCAGAGGACCCATCACTGGTGTGCCACCCAAGTCTTTTTTTTTTTTTTTTTTTTTTTTGAGATGGAGTCTCACTCTGTTGCCCAGGCTGGAGTGCAGTGGCGTGATCTCGGCTCACTGCAACCTCCGCCTCTTGGGTTCAAGCGATTCTCCAGCCTCAGCCTCCCGAGGAGCTGGGATTACAGGCATGCGCCACCAGGTCTGGCTAATTTTCTTATTTTTAGTAGAGATGAGGTTTCGCCATGTTGGCCTGGCTGGTCTCGAGCTCCTGACCTCAGGTGACCCACCCTCCTCAGCCTCTCAAAGTGCCGCAATTACAGGTATGAGCCACTGCGCCTGGCCCCAAGTCCTTAACTATCAAGCCTGGCCACCTCTAAGAAAGAAGGATATCAGGTCTTCAGGGCCTGAGCGTGCGGAACTCTGCAGCCCTGGTGGTTACCGATGCTACCAAATATTCCATCCATCACTGTGCCCTCGCCCTGGGCCTGTGTTCACTGCCTGCCCAAAGCCTCTCCAGACGAGACAGTCTCCTCTTTCCTCCCTACATGCCCCTGTGTGCACCACATGGCAGCAACCTGAAGCTGCCCTCATGCCCGCTCTGCTCCCTACACACTCTGCCCCCTCTCCCCGGGCTTCTCACACACAGAATTGAGCCCCTGCCCAAGCCCCTCCCATCCTGGCTTGTCTAGTCCTTCAGGGACCCCCTAACCTCCTACAGGGAATCCACCCAGCATCCCCAGTCTGAGTCACTGTCTCCTTCCTCAGTCCTCCCAAGCACCAACACCATAAACCACCGTCTGCCTGGGATGGATGCCATCTGGGTGCTGCCTGACACCCCTAAGAACAGGACTCTCCGGACTGTGGCTGCTCATCCTTGTGATGAAACATGATCTGGAATCAGATTGCGAAGCCTCAGCACAAGAAGGGAGTTCAGCTCCTGTTTTTAGGCCAGAGAAACAAGGCCCAGAGAGGGGAAGGGACTCGACAAAGATCACACAACAAGCTGGAAGCAAGAGGCAGAAGCACCTCCCGAGGGGCTCAAAGCAGAGACAGTCCTTTTCCCGGCACTCACCGCCCATGACAGAGCTCAACAGAGGCATGAGGCACAGACAGGGACGCAGGAAAATGGGACTCAAGAATGAAAAAGAAACTTCTAGAACCAGGAATAGAGAAGCCCTTCGAGATCCCTCACTCAAATCCCCAGCAGAAGTTTGTGGTGGGGTTTGGAATAGGGAAATCAGAAGTGCACTGAGACCTGAGCTGTCATTCTAGAACCCTCTCTCCCGAGATGGGCACCTGGAGTGAGTCACTCAACCCTGGGACCCCCTGTGCAGCCGAGTTTTCTCATCCCTGAGATAGTTGGTCATCATGAGCCCTGGGCCAGCCACCGTGACGGTCATGAGGGACCCAGGGGTGAAAATGCCTTGTAAGATGTAAGATGCTGAGCTCATGTGACTGTCCCCCGATAAACAGCCACACAGCCAGTGCTGGAGGAGAAAGGCAGCCTAAGAGAAGAGCAAGGCGGAGGTGAGGGGTGAGAGAGCTGTGTATGGACATGTCCAGTCAGGTCTAGGGGTCCTGCTGGCCCTCCAGGGGTGGAGGGTGGGGGTGCTAGGGGCTGTGGCAGGAGCTTTTGCAGGAAGGGCTTTCGTTTTCCCAGTAATCCCCACACCTACCCTCCTCACAACCTGCCCGGTATCACCCTGAGGGCAGCAGCACCAGACCCCAGAGAGGAGGCATCAAGAACTGACCTTGGGCCAGTCCACAATCTCACCCCGATCCCAGGCCAACCCGGGGGACCCACACTTGCCCTGGCCACCCCTCCAGCACTGTCTTCTCCAGGACCTGCGCCGGCATCTCCCACCCTCCATCGAGCCCTTCCTGCCCAGCTCATGGTAAAATTCCTCCTGTTCCAACATTTTGCATCACGGGTCTCAGCGCCATAAACTCAATTTGTCTCTTTTAAGGATATGGGCAATCTAACCAGCAGCAGCAAGCAAGGGAAAGGGCATGAACTTGGGAGCTAAACGGGCCTGGGTTCTTATCTCAGTGCCACCACCGCTAGCAGTGTCAGTGTGGCCTGGTGACTTCATCTACACAGGGGGCGGGTGAGCACGACCTGCTCCTTGTACTCCCGGGTGTAATGTAAAGCCAGCCCAGCGCTTGCCTTCCCCTCTCCTGTCACTCAGCAACATCCCGGCCAGCCCAGTGAAGTGCTGGGCGACCAGAAAGTAGCGTGGTCCCTGCCCCCAGCCGCTCCTCCCCTCCTTTCCCTCAGATCCCAGCTGAGCTCCTGGGGGTGGAATGACAGGGTCGGGGGAGGGGGCACTTAAAAACCCATTCTCCTCCTCCGGACTTTCCTCACCCGAAGAAAAGGCACTAGAATTTTCCTCCCTACAGCTCCTCGGAACAACATAGTCTCAGAATTCCCCACCCTCATTATTTAAAGAGAAATAGGTGCCTTGCTTTCTTGCTCTCCCTTTGGGGTTTTGAAAGAAAGAGAAGAAAAAGAACTACGAATGAACGTGCTGGCCTGCCTGTCACTGAGCTGAGTAAAGTGGTATTTCATCAATATACAGCCGCCCCTCACAACCCCCGCACACACTCATTTTCTCCCCCAAATGTGCTTCACAAATAACTGCAACAGAGCTGAAGCGCTCTATTCTGATCTTACATTTCCATCCAGGCCCCAGATTCTCTACAGAGGTTACTCAAATTTCTTTTCATTTTGATTTTCTTTACCTTATATTTTTTTAAAGCAGATCTTTTGACCATGGCCTTACAAATCCCTCTTCCTGAAAGCGCAATAAGAGAAATACGAGGCCATCAGCTGGCTTTCTAGTTAGGCTGTGCAGGAGATAAATGCCCCAGCCAGGATGCCCCTGGCGGAGCACCCGGGTAATGCCGCCTGTGGGGAAGGGAAGTCCGGATGTGTGATGAAGTCTTTCCCCAGGACAGTTATAAATAGTGTGATGACACGCAAAGGAGAAGCATATATAAAAAGTTAGCTGTCCCCCTGTGGGTTACAAACATTTGACTCATTTACAGACTGTCCACAAAGATTATAAATAAAGTCACCACCACCCTGGGGCGGGCGGTGGAGAAGGCCATTTTCACGCTGTCAAAAGGCCATTTTCACACTTGCCCTCCTGTGGGCGACACACTCAGTGTGACCTGTGAAGACAAAATGTGTGCCTAGGGCCCTCGGCAGCGGGCTCACAGGCTCTCAGCCAGTCTCCTGTCTTCTGCATCCTGGTCCTGCAGGTCACCCCACAGGGAGGGTCCATAGAAAGGGCTGGACAGGGTCTATCCTACTCCTACTTTTCCGCCATGACCTGAAACACAGGCACTAGTACCCAGAGGCATCTTCTCAAAAATACCAGGACGCTGTGACAGCCAACAACCTATCCCAAAGCAGCATCTGGGTCCAAACAGAAGGTACAGAGCCACTTGGCCAGCCAAGCCTGCACTGCTGCTCTGCCCTTCTGCAGACAAGGCTTCCGTGACCAGGGAGAGCAGAGGATCAGAACTGGTTCCAGTGACACTACTCAATCATCTGGTCTAAAGGCTGGGGATGGACTCAGGGACCTCTTTGAGATCTGCAAAGAGACAAACAAGTTGGCCTTGGCCATTCTCTTTAAAGAGTGAATGGCCAGAGGACCAGGCTCCCCTGGGCATGCGGAGAAGCGGCCTCCCATGAGATTGTCTGAAGAAAGAGTAACTAGAGGTGGGAAAAGAAGACAGTGTGGGAGCAGACAGGGCAGCCTGGATAAGCATCTTCACACCAGCTCCTCTCCGCCACCTGGGTTACCCCAGCAATGAGGCCAGGCAGCGGCCACAGAGAGGAGCAGAGGGGCAGGAAGTCGGTGTGGCAGGCAAGACAGGAGCATGCGGGGGGAGTGGGCAGAGGACTGGTTCTGCCTGGGAGGAGAGATGCAAACCGGTTTCAAGGCTGGGCATGGGGAAGTGGCTTGAGGTTGTACAGATTGGTGGGAAAGAAGAGCCATGCTGCTGCAGCCTCCCCTGAGAAGATCCCGCAGCCCAACGCGGGAGGTCCCGAGAAACGAGCCCCACGGGCCTTGCCAGCCACACAGAGGTACCAGCTCACCCACCAACATGATGGCAGGGTCAGGGTGGTGAAGTCACAGCCTGGGGAAAGGGGAGGGCAGCCAGGCCTTTCCCTCCCTAATTCTTTCTGAACCCAGGGAAGAGAGCATACAGGTAATTTAATGCAATGGAGTGGGTGTGCCCCAAACCAGCTCTAAAAGAAAATAAAGAACACCAAGAAGGACTCCCCAGGTCCTTGCTGATCTACCTGGGTGGCACTGATCGGTACAGATGGCGTGATTAAGACTCTCCATAGAATCTCTAGACCAGGCCTCGTCACAATATCTAAGCCTTCAGAGAGTAAACCTGCCTATTAAAAAAAAAAAAAAGGACTCCTCATTTGGTTCAAGGGTCACCTGGTACCTTTAGGAGCCTATTGGGGCCATCTCAGGCATCTCTCTGACATTTGATCTCCTGTCCCAGGCATAATAATGAGAAGCTCTCCTCTTATCTGAGCTCACCCAGGAATCAAGCCCCACCTCCCTGCTCCAGGCTGATGCCTCCTAGCAGAGCTTACTTCCATCATCAGCACCTACAGGCCTGTGAGGCGGGAGCTGGGGATGTTCTGTCCCGGTTGCTCAACGCCCTCACATTGGCTCCCATTTGCATTAACTGAACATGCTCAGGGCACACGCCACCCTCTTTTTCAAGAGACCCAGGCCTGCATGATAAGTTACTTCCCCAGCAACAGCCACCCGCCAAACATAGGTGAACAGCAAGGCCACAGCCCCACGGAAAAAAAAGCAGAGAATTTCAGGAAGCAGCAGCTCAGGCACAAGGTTAGTTAATCTTCAATCACCTGGGGAAAAAAAAAAGTTTGTCCCCTCCCAAGGGCCTTTGAGTGGGAGCTGCCACTGGCTGGGCAGAATTACCTAATCTGCCTGGTACCCCTAAGGTTGCCTTGTCCATCCGCCTGCCTCCAGACTGGTCAGCAGGGCCAACCAGGCACACAAAGCTCTCCAGCAAAAGAGAGTGTCACCCATCGCTCCCCAGGGTCCACTGAATGTCCCTGAGTTCTCCTGGGCTGTGACTAACCCAGACCATGGAGGAGTGGAGACCACTTCCTCCATGAAACTGGGACACAGATATTCACCTCCCCCCAAGAACAAACCATGTTTAAAGGTGGTCTCTAGTCAGACTCAGTCCCTTCTCAGAACTTCTTCCCTCCCAGATACAACTTCTCACTCCATTGACAAGTCTTAGATCCCAATCTGTTAAGGCTCCAACTAATTTTACAGCCAGAGTTAGATAACAGGAAAAAGATATCTCCTTTCGTCTCATCATTGTCATCATCAGTAACAATCACAATAGGTCGCATTTGTTGAGCAGGCAGATACGTGCCTTACACGTCTCTAATTTAATTCTACCTACTCAACAGCTGGGGAAACAGGCTCGCTAAAGCTCCATGACTTATCCAAGATCACACAAATAGTAGTGGCAGAGCTGGGATTCCAACTCTGGCCCAGTTCCTTGAAATGATCCCATTTGCCTCCAGGAGAGAGGGGTATCTATCTTGGCCCTGCGGTGTCTACAGCGCCTGATACATAGGAGACGCCCAGAAAATACTTGTTTCATAAATGACTCAAAACATGGATGGACAGTGCAGGGATGGGTGAATGAGTGAGCAAGTTAAATGAGCGCTGCTTATCTCAAGACCAGCCCCAAGGCACACAGGAAGTGGCCGCTGAGGCAAGAAGGACCTCTCAGCTGCTGCCCCCTCGGTGCACGCCACTGCTGCTATGAGGGTCCGTGATTCAGAAATGGGGGGAGCCAAGCACCTCAGGTGGCCTCCCCCCTTCATTCACCTAAAATCTGCCTTCCGCATCTCTGGGAAAGCCCCTTTCCCTGAGTTCCCCCTCAGGGGTGGCACCTGCCCCAGGCAGGGAAGAGAGCCCGATCCTGCAGAGTGGTGACCCTCCCGTCGCGTTAAGACAAATGTGCATAGATCCCACACTGGGATCTGTGCACAGCCACTGTCTCTGGGAATAGCCGTTTCCTTAAGAACTCTGACCACGGGTGTCACTGAAAGAGAAGGTGCTGGGATTGCCCCTTCCTCACACCCCCCTTGCATTTGGACCTTCATCAGTTTTCCCCAGTGAGGGCCCCTGGTCTCCAAGGGAGGACTGGAGAGAGCCAGGGCTGTGACCAGGGCAGCTGCCAGTCCTGGCGAGGCTGCCAGCCCCATATCCTGGAGCGCCCAGCAGGAGAGGCGGTTCTGAGAAGGCAGCGAGCAGAAGGACCCGCAGACGCAGAGGCTCATTACAGGGAATGACTAAGTGAGCTGCGATTCGGGGAAACCCCACTCGCTTCTGCTCGCTGAGACTCTCATCCTTGAGCTATTTTGACTAAGGCGGCTTCCAGGTGCTGCCCTCCGCTGGGGCAGCCCACTGAGAGCAGCCGGGTTGCTGGAGGACCCTCTGCCTGGAAGTCTTGGTCCTGGCTATTCAGGTCGTCTGTCAGGTCTGCCCCACCCGTTTCCAGGGCGGGAAAGTCTGCCCATCCCCGATTAAAGCGAGATGCTGGGAATGGGGGAAATCCGATCAGCACCTCCTAGGTTTTTGCGGCTGGATTTCAATAAGGAATGTGACAGTCTCGCAGCAGCTGTGCCCTGCCTGAAACAAGCTCTATTTGAAACCTCCAACAGCTGAACCCCTCCCAGCTACCCGCTAGCCAGCCCGCCCAGCCACCCCGCCCCCAAGCCACCCCCTGCCCCAAATGACAAATAAATAGAAAAATCCAAGCAACAAGCAGGCGCATGCATATGTACACACATTACACACATACACACACACACCAACAAATTGGGGGTGGGGGTATCGTGGAGCCACTTGTCCACCGATTCCCAGGTCTCCAAGCCTTCCAGCCCACAGCAGGAGAGCTCCCTGGCAAGCAGAGCAGAAACAGAAACCCACCTTCCTCCATCTCCATTCCCTCTGGAAGGGAAACCCCCTCCTCCGTCTTGGGGCTGGACTGAGAGGCTGGAGCAGTGGGGCCAGCTCCCCCCTAAAGCCAGTGCCTGCTGTTCTCCATCCGGGCGCGCACTCACACACACACACTCATCTTTATTTATCCCAAGGAGAAGGAGTTGAGGTGGGAGGGGAGAACTGGGGCTGAGCTGGGGCGCGGGCTCGTGGGGACCGCCTGGGAAGCCCTGTCATCCCGTCCCAAGGAGAGGTGCTCCCCCAGCTGATGCCAAGGCGGCGCCCAGCTGCTCTGCCCAGGTAACACCTGTAGCCATTTTTATCAGGAGATGTTTACGAAGCAGCAGCAGGTTTATTCTGAGTCCTCTCTCCTGAGGGAAAAGACCACTGATTTCCTCCACCTATATTTTTACCCCATGCCCTCAGGAGACCCAGGTCATGGATGGTTTTCTATTTTGCCCGAGACTGTCTGAGAAGAGGAGGGAAACAGAAACTTGGGAAGAGATGGAGAAGACAGGGAGAGAAGGGACTTGGGCAATGGTACGGAATCCCCACCCCCCACCCAGACATTTATTTCTTTTTTATCCTCAGGAAAATGGAGTGGAGCAGGGAGGGGAGGAAAGAAGGGGAAGTCGCAGGAACTGGCAAACACATGAAGGCGGAGTGTAATTAATTGGTGCGTTAAGCTGCTAGGTTATGCTTTAGTACGAGTGAGCCAGGAGGAAAAGCGATTTCTCCGAAGGGATTATTTAATCCTCCCTAACAGAGAGTCTGCAAATTAGACACAGTGTGTGGGGATGTCCCCTACCCCCCAGAGGAAGCGAGGAATGAATTCTCCCGGGATCAAGAAGGAAAACCACGGGAAGTTAGAGTGTTCAATATAACTGAGCAAGCGCCTCTCACCACCACCACCACCTCTCTCTCCCAGTCTCCCTCCCAATCTCTCTCTCAATCTCTCTCTCTCAATCCCCCTCTCTCAATCCCTCTCTTGCTACCTACATATTCCTTTTGTTCAAGGTATAAAGAGAAACCACAGCCCCTACCTTTGAGTACAAACCCCAAGAGAGCTCGGTCTCTATCACCATAACAACAATTCCAAACATCCCAAAAATCAGAGCATAGTCACTCAGTCGCTTTCTCTTTTCAAACAGGGCCCTCCTGTGTCCCAGCTTATAGCCAATGTTTTGGTTTTTCCGCTTGTTGGCTTTGGGGAAGGTGGTGCTGCTGGCGGTGGTGCCGGCATGCTGGTGGTTGTGGGTGGCATTAGGGTGATGGAGCAGGGTCTGGTGGGCATGGTTGTCCTCCCGGGAGGAGATGACGATCTCCGGGGGGTTGCTAGGGCTGAAAAGCTGGAGGGGTTGGCCCTCAGTCTCGGCCTCGATGAGGTTCCTCCGGGAGGCGCTGAGGCGGCTGAGGGGCTTCATGACCCCACCGCTATACTTGCAGGAGCTCATGGCGATCTCCGTGAAGGGGTTGCTGTCCCGCCGGTGCACCAGGGGGCTGGCCTGCCGGTGCCGGCTGCCTCCGCCAGGCCCACTTGTAGCTGTGGAACTTGGAGAGTGGCCAAGCAAGTGGTCATTGAGATTGAGCTGGCTGCCTTGCCTGGAGGAAGGGTGGAGGATGGCGGTGGAGTTGGACGAAGGGGGGGCCCTGAAAGCGGTGGGAGAGGAGTGCAGCAGGCCAGGGTGGACGGGCTGGCTCTGGAGTTGGGCGAGCTGAGACAGGGGATGCGGTGGCTGCTGCTGCTGCTGCTGCTGCTGCTGCTGCTGCTGCTGAAGCTGCGGAGGCTGAGGCTGCAGCGAGGGTCCCAGGGGCTGCTGGGGGGCTGCTGGTGGCGCTGGCGGTGGTGGCTGCTGCTGCTGTTGCTGCTGCTGCTGCTGCTGCTGCTCATCCCCAGAGGATGGACAGGGGCACTTGGGGTCTTCATCCAAGTCCCCCACCCCCGAGTCATGGAAGTGCCCAGAAGTGTCCATCTTGGGGCCTGGCTGTATTCCCTGCAGCACAAGCCCCCACCCCAAAGCCACCCTCGCTCCAAAGATGTCCTCAAAAAAAGCCAGGCATCCAATCTCCCCCACCAGTGTCTTGGCTCCCGTCCTCTCTCTTTGGCTTGCTTCGGTTCTCTGGGGCTGCCTGGAGTCCAGACGCTGCCACTCAAGAATGCATTGTATTGGGCAGGGAGGGAGAGCAGGAGGGGAGCTTGGAGAAAGAAGAGGGGGTGAAAGAACTCTCTCAGGAGGTGGTCCTCTAGGAGCGTGTGAGGCCAGGCTCAGCTTCACTCCTCGCTGGCTCAATAGCTTCGCTCGCCTCCTCCTGCCACTGTTACATTGTAAGCCAAGCCCACTTATTAGCAGCTGGTCTCATTGGCTTGGCTTAACTCTCCCACCTCCTCCTAGCTCCGCCCCCCGCATAGGCTCCACCCCAGAGGAGGGGCCTGGCGTCCTCGGCTCCGGCCCCAGTGGCGGCGCAGCGAGGACTGGGAACTGTAGTTTTTGCTCCCCAACCCCGGAGCTGAGCCGCTGTCCTCTTTCCTCTGACAGGTATGGCCACAACCCTCAAGCCCACGGCGATAAGGGATGTTCGCTCACGCTGGGCGATGGGGAGGAGGGACACAGGGCCTCCGAAGGAGGGGAGGTGTGCACCCTGATGAGGGGGCAGACGGAGGGGAAGGCAAACATTTATTAACCACCAGGGTTTACGATAGGTTGTTTCACACATATTATCCAGATACAGTCTCCAAACATCCAAGGAGGTGGGCAGTATGGTCTCATTTACAAAACCTGATGCTTAGAGATGTTGAGTAACAACGTCAAGGTCACAGAAGCAGGGGGATCCACGCCTCCTAACACTGGGTGGATAAACTCACCTACCATTGACTGAGTGCCTACGCCGCGTGTTCAGGGGCCTCTCTGTTATTTCCAACCCTCACATCAACCCCACAAAAATGATGTCATCACTCTCCTTTTACAGATGAAAATTGGAAGAAGAAGAAGGAGAAGGAGACGAAGAAGAAGGAGAGAAAGGAAAGTGGAAAAAACACTCAAACGCTCAAACATAGATATGTAACTTGTCAGATGTCACCCCGCTTGTAATTAAAGATGCTGGGATTTGAAGTTAGTCAGTCTGACCCCACAGATCAGATACTTTCTCCCAGGATGCATTTCCACTATGATATTCAGTACAAAGTGGTTGTTCAATATTGTTCAAATGTTGGTTGGGGAAAACAAAAGAGAAGCTGCTGAGGAAGAATTGGCCTCTCCAAAGCAGGGTGTGTGAAGTGGACCATGGCTCCAGGCCCTTCCCTAACAGCTGGGTGTGGAGTCACAGGGGGATCTGGCAGGAAGACTGAAGATTCCCCCATGGTCGTTCCCTGCGTGATTTGCCCCATGGGGCTCTGAGAGTCAGAGCTAGGAACAGCTGCTGGCTTCCCAGGTTCAGAACCATCATCATCAAGTATTTATTGAGCCCCCACTATGTGCAGAGGGGGTTCCAAAGGATGGGACCAGAGCTGAATTCATTTTCATTTCTAACCACAGCAGCCTTAGGAATCAGAAAGGAAGTCACCATGAGGGAATTCCCCAGAACACCCGGGGTTTTAAAAGGGAGGCCTCTTCCTCTCTGGCTCTTGATTCCCCATCACCCTTTGGCCTCTGTCCAGCTCCCTCCCTCCATGGGAAGAGGAAAGGGTAGGAGATCCATGCACACACACACAGACACACATCCAGAAAACACGTAAGCAGGTGGACACACGTGCACATGTGTACATGGTTGTGTGCACACACTAGCCCATGCATGCACACATGCACACATATACACATAGGAAGCTCCTAAAGCAGCTCTCCTGACTGGTAAGCAGCAAGTGTCCAGGTCAGGGAGGGACAGAGCCCCCCCAAAATGAGCCCAGAGTCCCTTCTGTATATCAGTTCTCACCTCTCCAATCCCCCATTAACCCTGATGATTGAGAGCTAAATATTACTTGTAATACAAGCCACCACCCCAGATACATGACAATTGCTCTTGCACAATAATCTTGATTCTGGCCAGGCATGGTGGCTCATGCCTATAATCCCAGCACTTTGGGAGCCCAAGGCAGGAGGATTGATTGAAGCCAGGAGTTCAAGACCAGCCTGGACAACATAGCAAGACCCAGACTCTACAAAATTTTTTAAATTAGCTGGACATGGTGGCGAGTGCCTGTAGTCCAGCTACCCAGGAGGCTGAAAGAGGAAGACTGCTTGAGCCCAAGAGTTTGAGGCTGCAGTGAGCTGTGATAGCGCCACTGCACTTCAGCCTGGGCGACCGAGTGTTACCCTGTCTCTAAAAATATATATATATAAAATAATAATCTTGATTCTTATTATTATCAATGACATAATCATTCCCCCTACCCCTGCCAACACACACACACACACACACACACACACACACACACACACTAGAAGTCACAGCACCAGGCCTCTGATGCAAGCCTGGGGTCTCGTGTGTTTTCCCATGACCAGGCCCTCTAGCACCCACCCCCAACCCCTTCAGCATCCTCTGCCTTCCCTGCCCTTCCCTTCTGTATTCTTGACTTCCCTCCCTCTCCTCCATCCCCAGACAGAGCCACCTGCTTGGTTCAAGGCTCCAGATCGCATACTTAGGTTTAATGATCTTCTAATAAATTATTATGAATATGTTGTTAGTAGCAAAAATGTGCTGTTCGTGTTGGTTGTTTAGTGTTGGATACAGTTTCTGGGCTGTGAAAAATCAATTTTGGAGAACAGGCTCCAGGCCTGGGTATTCCTGTACTCACTCCACCCCCATGAGCTGCCTTCTGCCTCAGCTAACCTTTCTGGCCAGCCTCTTGCCTCCAGTTCTTCTGGCTGTGCCAGTGGGATCCAAATGGGGCCTATCAGAGCATGTCCTGCCATCATGGATGAGGATGAAAGATAGCTTGGGTAGAGCCCCAACTATGCCAGCACCAAAGGCCAGTGGTTATCTGGAAATGGGCTGGAACTTGACAGCTGATGCCACTGAGCCAGCTCATGCCCCTTGTTACAGCTATCCTGTCATGAACAGGAGGAGGAGGACAATGTCATGTTTAGAGCTTGGGCTCAAGTGTCAGACTGCCCAGGCTGGAACCGTTCTCTGCTGCAGGGATGGCTGTGTGACCACAGACAAGATGACCTTCTGATCATCCATACACATCTCTTCCTAACTCCACAGTGATGTCACATTAGCAGCTTGAAATCAGCCATGATCAGAATATTTACACCACAGAAATCGGCTAACACTGTAAATTAGAGCTTATGTTTTCCTGGAAGTCGCTTGCTAAATCTTTCCTGGCTGTTCAACATTTATCAGCACATTACTGCCTCCTATATCATTACATACAGGCTGTGCACTCCACCCTCTGCCTTCCTTCTCACCAGCACAAGCTTTGCCACTCACCCACTGTGTGACCAATTGCTTGTCTTCTCAGGCCTTCAATTTCCTTAGTCCAGTGAGAGCACTGGCCAAGTACTTTGTAACTGTCAAGCACCGACAGGTTAGTGAATCAGCTGGGAGCTCTCAACCACAGGGCCTGATCATGTCAGGTTTTCCACGTTGCCCTCCAGATGCACTGCACTCAGGCGTCTTCCCGCTGTTGCTGCCTGTCCAAAGCCCCACTGTTGAAAAGCCCCCAATGCTTCCCTTGGCCCCCAGCCACAACCATGTCTTCACAGCAGCCTGTGAGTTGAGGCCATCACCCATTTTATAGATGAAAAAACGGAGGCATTAAAAGATTTTAAAACTTGCCCAGAGTTACTAATTAGTAACTAGTCATAAAGCTGGAATCAAACCCAGGCCTGTCCAACCTCAAAACTCAAACACTCGCCATATGTCCTGAAACCCAAATTTAAAGGATTCATTCTTACTGGTGTTTATTAAACATTACCATGTGACTCACACACCCAACCCTCAGGAACTTAAAGTCTCACTGTAGAGACAAGTTATACTCACATGGGGTGACAAAAAACAGCAATGCATATCCCAAAGTGTGGTCGAGACAGTAGAGTTCATTGAAGGCAGAGGGTTGTCAAGGGTGGCTTCCTGGAGGTGGTGGGACTTAAGCCACACCTTAAGGAATGGGGAGCAACTCCTTATGCTGCCCTAAGATGAGAGGCTGACAAATTAGGCCTCTTTAGTCTGCAAATGGGGGTGTGGAGGAGCTTCTTACCTCAGAGACAGGAAGAGCAGACAAAGAAAGTAGGGGTGGCCTTTGGCCATACTGGCTCCACATCAAGCGTGCTGGCGCTCGGTTTCTGCCCTCCTTTCCAGGCTCATTCCTCACCACCTTCCTCCTTAAGCCCCAGCAACACCAACCTATTGTAGCTCTCCCATAAGTCATGCTATTTCACATCTCCATGCCCTCTGTCTGGTATGCCCTTCCCCCAGATTTCCATCTAACACATTTCTCTTTGCCTTTCAAGACATAGCTCAAAGGTCTTCTTTCTGAGAAGCTTCCCCTGAACTCCCCAAACCCAAATCAGGAGTTCCTTCTGTATTCTCAGTGCCCTGTGCTAACAGGGCCTCTACGGAGCAACACAGCTATTGTCTCCATATGTGTCCTTTGCCCCTAGACCATGACCTCCTTGAGGGCAGGGATGATGTCTTCTTCACAGCTGTACTGCAGCTCTTCCGAAGAGCCGCTTACAATAGACGCTTAGTAAAGATTAATCGAACTGACTAAACTGGAAACCTGGGTGAGGTCATTTGAAGGCAAGTCAGGGAAAGTCACAGTACTTTTCACAACAAATCATAAACACAACTTCCTCATCCGTAAAATAGTGAGATAAAAAAGATGATTTCTGAGATCACTCAGCTTTAAAATTCCATAATCTATTGTCTGTAGAACTTGTTATCCCCAAAAGGTAGAACTAACTGAAAATAGGTTTAAGAAAAGTAGTGGTTAATGGTTTATATGGCTGTCTTTCCCACAGGCTGTGACCTGCATAAAAGGGCTCTAAATTTTTTCTGTATCCCCAACACCGATCAGGGTACCTGGCTATGAATTACTCATTAAAGATCTATTGGTGGCTCACGCCTGTAATCCCAGCACTTTGGGAGGCCGATCACAAGGTCAGGAGTTTAAGACCAGCCTGGCCAACACGGTGAAACCCCGTCTCTACTAAAAAAAAAAATACAAAAATTAGCTGGGCGTGGTGGCGAGTGCCTGTAATCTCAGCTACTCGAGAGGCTGAGGCAGGAGAGTTGCTTGAACCCAGGAGGCAGAGGTTGCAGTGAGCCAAGACCATACCCCTGCACTCCAGCTTGGGCAACAGAGCAAGAATCTATCACAAAAAAAAAAAAAAGATTTATTAGACAGATGGATAGATGGATGGATGGACGGATGGATGGACGTGTGAATGGGTGGACAGGTGGGTGGATGGATGGATGGACGAACGGACGGATGAATAGGAGGATAGATGGGTGGATGTATGGATGATGGATGGATGGATGGAGGGAGGGAGTTTAGACACAATGACAGATAATGGCAGGTTTTCTAGAAAAGCCAGTGGTGTTGGAGGGATACCCTTAACCTCATAAGGATAGGATCATAAAGATTAACCACCCTCTTTCTCAGACTATGAATGGTTGGACAGCTTTAGGCTGAACAGCTCATTAGCCCATGCGGGTTCAGTCATTACTGTGTTCTTATCTAGGAGCTTCATTACTGGATTAATTAATGCTCTAATAATAAAAAAAAATCCTGCGTTTGCAGAGCACTTTATAGTTTCCCAACTGCTTTTATGTAAAATACTTCATTTGCAACTCTTGGCAGCCCTAGAAGGCTGGCTGGGGAGGTTCTATTGCCCCATCATTGCCACTCTTACTCCCATGAACTAGAGTTTAGAAAGGTTTCAGTAGTTTGCTCAAAGTCACCAGTTAGGCATGGATTTGAACCTGGGTCTGTCTGTGCTCTTTCCCATCCATTCTGCCTGGAAAGCCCTTCCAGCCCACCTCTTGCTCTGTGTCCTGTCCTACGAGAATTTAGGGAGCAGCACAAGTGCCACCCCTGCCCAGAGCTTTCCCTGACCTCCCCACCTCTCGTCCCTCAATTTGACATTATCTCCCTCTTCTGAATTCCCTTGGCACTTTATTGTATCTCTCTGGGGACACTGTTCACCTCTTGCTTTGTACTGGTGTTGTCTATATATATATATGTCTTCTCTCCCCTGATTTTATCATATATATATACACACACACACACACACACACACACATATATATATACACACACATATATATAGAGAGAGAGAGAGAAACAGAGAGAGAGAGAGAAAGAAAGAGAGGGGGAGATAATCTGTTGCCCAGGCTGGAGTGCAGTGACACGATCTCAATCTTGGCTCACTGCAACCTCCACCTCCCAGGTTCAAGCGATTCTCATGCCTCAGCCTCCCGGGCAGCTGGGATTGCAGGCGCCCGCCACCACGCCTGGCTAATTTCCCTGATTTTAATTGACACCATAAGCTCCTTGGTGACAGGAGCTTATGGTATAAATTGGAAAACACAAACACACAAAACACTGCACTTCACGCTGCACCCAAATTGTGTGTTGAATACATAAGCAGGTAAGAGGGTGAATGAGTTTAGCCTGACTGAGAGTTTGGGCACTTTGACCCAGGACACATTACTTGCCCCTTACTTGCCCGGCTGGCTGCCAGGAATGCCAACTGGTAAGTGTAGGCCTTCTGTCCACACTTCTTTCCTGAGAGTCCCTGGATGTCTAGGCCCTGGGTGAAGCCTCTTATGAATGCCCACCTAACCCCTGCTCCCACAAGCCATGATCTGAGGAGTGAGGTAGGACTACAGCATGTCACCTGTCCCCAGGCCACATACCAACAACTCTCAGCCACCTACGGGTGCCAAGGAGTCTTCAGCTTCACACAGGCTCCTCCCCATACTCTGCTTTGCTAAAGAAAAACTGGAGATCTTTTGCATCATCTGAGTGTCAAGGTAAAGGGGACATACGGCCTGACTCCCTACACTTGGAGCATTTACTGAGGGCCAACTCTGGGCATTCATGGTTCCAACACGCCAGGGAGTAAGGTTAGTATCCCCATTCTATGGATGAAGAAACTGAGTCAAGTTTCAGAGAAGGTTGACTGGCCTGCTCTCGTTCACAGTGGGAGAGGAGAGTCCAAGCCATGAGCCACACAGGTCTGTGCACTCTGAGAGGTCACACCCTCTCCACTCAGCCTCTGCTACTGAACTTCATCCCCTTCTAGAGAAAGTATCCCTCCAGCCCACCACTGCTGCCTGGCTCCTCCATGAAACCCCCTCTAACAACAGGAGTGGGGAAAGGTTTCAAAAGAGCAGCTCCATGGAGATCTGTCTGGAAAAGGTTGATGATTCTGCTTCTAAAACTCTGCAGAGGCCGGGCTGGCCCTAACATGGAGAGAAGACAGCGGAGCGGCCAGGCCAGGCACCAGAGCAGTCTTGGGCTGGGAATCGGCCCATCTGGTTCCGAGTTGCCATTTTCCTGCCAGGGACCATGACGAGCAAGGTGCGCCTCTCTGAGCCTGTGAAACTGGGATCGTTCACACCTCCTGCACAGTTGTCTTGTGAAAACTGGGATACATTTTAAAATGTGTCTCCTGACCCCTTCTCTGAGGCTTTGGTGTAGGAACTTGTTGTTCTAACCAGATGAGTTAGTCCGGATGGGAATGTTTATTTACTTGAGGGAGTCAAAGGTCGAATGGAAGGTGCTGATACCGTATCTGGAAAGAACGCATGGGAAATGGGCACAGGTTGCCAACATTCTGTCACCAAGATGCCTGCCGGGCTCACAGGGAGCCAGTGGAGGGGCATACTTTGCACACGGTGAAGTGCTGCCGACGTGCACTGACCAGTACAAGAGAGGGGTCTGTGCAGACCCCTGACTGACAAGGGCTCAGCATGGAAGCCTTGGCCCCAGAGTCTGGGTAGGTCCACTGTCTGTCTGCATGGGGCCGACCCCGTAGAGAGAGCCATCACGTGCCATCCTGGGTGCGTGTGTCCTGCCCAGCCCCACGCTGTGGTGTAGGTGATGACACCCACCCCTACTGGAGACTTGGCTCCACAGGGTGGGATTTGCATCTATTTTATTCACTGCTATAACCCCAGTTCCCAAAACAGGGCCTGTCATAGAGCATGTTCTCAATTCAGATTTGCTGAATAAATCAGCTTCCTGGCCCCAGTCTCAAACGACTCACAGAAAATAAAAACTCTTAACAGTTTCCGGGGAGAGGGGACGGATAGTATTAGGAGATGTACCTAATGCTAAATGACGAATTAATGGGTGCAGCACACAAACATGGCACATGTATACATATGTAACAAACCTGCACGTTGTGCACATGTACCCTAAAACTTAAAGTATAATAATAATAAAAGAAAAAAAAAACAACTCTAACAGTTTTCCAAATGCAGAACAGGCACCTGAGCAGCAGCCCAAGGGAGGGCCGAGACCAGAGCAGCCATGGGTTCCTAGCAGGGAAGAAGGCAGCCAGTGTCTCGTGGGCCTGGATGGATGTTTCTCCCACAGGGAGGGCAGTGAGGGACCAGCAGGGCCGACTGGCAGTTGAGGCCACAGCCCCCTGAGCCAGCCCCTCCCTGGACCCCAAGCGGCCAGTAGCAGCTCCCTGCCCCGCCCTGGCTCTGAGATTGCCGTCCCAGCTGGTCAGTGCTCACCCATGGGGATGGGGGCAGAGCAACCTGTGGCGGGTTTGTGAGGAGTGTGGCGGCCTCTGCTGGTGGCGTATGCACATAGCTTCGCACTCCAGGCACCTTGGGAGATGCGAGGGAGCCCCCAGACAGCACCTGAACCCCGGCCTCAGCTTTCTGCTTCCTTCCATGGAGGCCCAGGGACTGGATCTGGTGCCAGAATCAACTTCTGTGAATATTTTGCAAAAGTCGCTCTTATTTCTCAGGCTTCCTTGGGTTTTTTCACCATTGGGGAAGAAGAAACCATCTGTTGTCTGTCCTGGGTGAGGGCACCATAAAGCCTTTGAATGAGAGGGCTGGACAGGATGCCAGAGGCGCCTTCGGGCCCACCACCCTATTAGCAAGAGAAGAAGACCTCCGGAGATGGGAGGGGACTTGCCTGCACTCATTCGTGAGTGAGGCACAAAGCCGGGACTCGAGCCCGGCCTCCGCGATGGTCCCCTTCAACTGGTCCATCATCTCTCGGTTGCTATGGGGCATCCACCAACACAGCTCCACTCCCGGTTGCTGCTGTGAAACGAGGGAAGAAGCCCCCTCTCCCCTCAGCACAGCCACCAGGCACAGTCAGGAGCTGCAGCCTGGGTGCCCAGCCCTCTGACAGGAATCCTGCAGAAGGCCAGGCCCCTCTCCTGCCTCCTGCCCTTGTTTTGCCTCCCTTCGCTCCTGGGAAAGGTGGCAGCCGGAGGGTTGCTATGGACACCGCAGTCGGGCTCTCCCTCTGCAGTAATAATCCGAAGATGCCCTCCCTGCTGGAGTCCAAGTCTCTAATTGCCGAGCCTCAGGGGTAGTGATGCTGCCTCACAGGAAGTACTGGGCAGCTGGAGAACCCGAGGATTAGATGGGCTGAGAAGGGAAAGAGAGAGTGACAAGATGGAAATCACCTGAAATTGGAAGCAACAAGCTTGACCTATGTAGGTAGATTGACAAAACCAATGTTGATTTAGCCAGAATTACAAAAGCAATAGTGTCTTAACAGGCCCCCCATCAAATCGGACACCTAATCACTGTGGCCAGCGTCTCTCAGGTGGGATGCTGAGTGGAAAAGGAGGGAGAGGAGAGGTGCCACAGCTGTGTACATGGGCAGTGACTGCAGGAAAGACCTTGACAGCCATTTTGCTCTAATTTGAGAACCACAGATCCAGGACTTTTCTGAGCTGGATTCCTGGCCACTCTGCTGCCTTGAGGCAGAAGCACCCTGGCTCCCCACTGCCACACAGACCCCCTTGTTTGTCCCGACTAGGAAACCAGATCATTATCACCACTGCTAGTCTCCCCACCATGAAAACAGAGCACGCTCCTCACCAGGATCTCTGCCTTGAGACCAGGGCATACCACCTCCATGAGCAGCCTCTCCAGGGGATCAGGACACTGTCACTGCTGTTCTGTCCCCACCATTAGACCAGAACTTTTCCTTCACCGTTGGGCTCCCCACCTTGAAATCAGAGCATTGTCACCTCTATTCATATGATACCCCTCCTACCCACCTACACATCAGACCAAGTCACCAAGGCCACAAGACTTTACACAGCCACAGACATTGGTGTAATGTGGAGCATCCGAACCAAAGACCACATGCTACTGGGCAGGGCAAAGTTGGTCTCACCTCCAGAGCCCGCAGGGCCACACGAACCTTTATAGAGAGGGCACAGAGGAAAGTGCACTAGGCCCTGCAAGTCACCCCACATGTCTGTGGCCACTGGGGTTGCCTTCTGGAGGCTGTGCTTGTCTCACACAGACCCTAATGCCTGGTGATATTGGGGCATAGCCATGAGGAGGACAAAGTTAGATTTGCTCCGCCCTGACCACCAGCAGAGGATCCCCCCTGCCACGTGCATCAACCCTGGAGGAAATGTGAATGAACTAGGGAAGCCCACCTCCATCCCAGAGATCCTTGGGATAGATATAGACACACACACACACACGTATATATAGACACACATACATACACATACATATAGATACATACACACACATATATGTATATATCCATGTGGACACATATAGATATATATTTATATATATTTAAACATAAAGATAAAGAGAGAGATGGAGGACAGGATGGAAGGCTTCTCTAAATCCTTCAATCTACCACTATCTCTCTCGGTGAGGCAGTTTTTATCATCCCAATTTACAAAGAAAAACTGACCCAGAGAGGCCTAGGGACTTGCCCAGGATGAGCTTCAGACTCCAAGGCCCAGCACCCTCATCTTGGCTCTCTTCCCATCTGGTGTTTGAAAGTCACGTCTCAGAATGGGAATGGATGAGGCTGCACATCTCAGAGAGGATGGTTGCCAAATAGAAGCCATTATTCTAACCAGGGAGCTTTTTTCTACAATTTAAGAAATCTTGCCCCCTCTGATTATTTCCAAAATTGTGTTCCCAGGGCCGATTTTATGACAGAGTGCTGCTGTGGCAATCCCTGTGACCCATCACAGGAACTCCTGGGAGACCTGGTGAGTGCTAATACTCCTTTCTTAACACACTATCTTCTCCTCCTGCAAACCCAGTGATTAAGTCTCCTGGTAGCCCCAGGAACTGGCACATGTGAGCCTCAGAGAGTAAGAAAGGCCAGTGGCTTCCTACTTACTTCTTGCTACCTCCATTATAGAAGCTTCTGAGCCCACCAGGAGGGCTGGAGAAGGAAAAGGAAAAAGGGTGGGAGCCTGCCCTCGCAGCCCCTAACATCTTACTACTGCAGTTCCTGGCAGTGTGAGCTTTAACTGTGATCAGCAGGGCACACGCTTCTGCATCTCCTGACTAGGGCCAAGTAAGCTGTCAACTCCCCCTTGCCCAACAGAGAAGTTTTGGGTCATCCAGTGTCCTCAGACCCAAGGATCTCAGCTGATCGAACGAGCTTCTGCTGTAGAGAGAAAGGACAAGATAGCAAGAAATCCTGAGAGACCTGAACCCTGGGTCTGAGACTGCAGGAAGTTGATTTGTGTAGTACTGGTACCAAGGCAGAAATTGTCCAGAAGAACAGATTGCCAGAGACAAGCAGGCAGCCAGTATCTCCTACTCCAGATTAGACAAGTTCTAGCTGGAAAGATCTGCTCTCCCTGTGAAGTGTAGTTGTGAAGGGGTTGGCATGGTGCTAGGCAGGTGCCTGATAAAGGCTCATTTCCTTCTCTCCTCACTTTTCATCCCTCTCATATGAAGGGGTTTCACTGACCCAGAAGGGGTCTTGGATCAGAAGTCCAAAAGCTTTAAATCCAAGGAATACAATTAACCTTAGTCCAGCCATTGCTCAGGAGAGGGAGAGGGAGGCACCCTGGTTTCCAGAAATGTGTGGCACGTAGGAAGGAGCTCTGGGCTCACGTGAAGTTAGCTGCGCCCTGGCTGGCCTGGGCAGGGCCCATCTGAGGACAGGAGCCCAGTGTCTCTGGTACTCACTACCACCTGCAGGATCCTGCGCCTTCTTGTCTTTGACCTCCTGAAGAGCTTGGAGGGATTAAAGTCAAACTAACCTAAGGGATGGACAGAACCCACTCCAAGGCCAAGCCCAGTGGTGTAGCTTCCAGGCTGTTCTTGGCTGGGGAGGTGGTGTTCAGCCCCCTGGCTTCTCCTGTCACCCCAGACTTGGCGGTTTTGAAGTGGATAAGCAGCTTTGCCAAGTGATCCACCAGAAGAGAGAGAAGAAACGTGTGTGCATGTGGCATTTTGTCAGCTGCACCAGAAAAGTGATGATGGGGGAGGCAGTGGAAGTCAGTGACTCAAAGCAGGTTCGGGGATTATCTGCTGTTTTCAATTATCCACATTCTTCATCACCATGGAGAATTGAGAATTGGGTGTATTTGCCTCCCCCTCAACACTGGTGCTGGCATTAGAGACGTGATTTGTACTTGGAGCAACTGTGGGTAAAGGACTCAGAATGGTCTCTGTGTAAAATTTCCCCAGCACTGAAATGTCATTAAATAGCTCTCTGTACCTGGCACCTCTTGGTCCCATTAAAAATAACTGGAAGAGGCCTGGTGCGGTTGTTCATGCCTGGAATCCCAACACTTTGGGAGGCCAAGGCAGGTTGATCACCTGAGGTCAGGAGTTCCAGACCAGCCTGGACAACGTGGTGAAACCCCATCTCTACTAAAAATATAAAAATTAGCCGGGCATGGTGGTAGGTGCCTGTAATCCCAGCTACTTAGGAGGCTGAGGCAGGAGAACTGCCTGAACCTGTGAGGTAGAATTTGCAGTGAGCTGAGATCATGCCACTGCACTCCAGCCTGGGCGACAGAGTGAGACTCTGTCTCAAAAAATAATAATAATAATAACTGGAAGATAAGCACACCTGAGGAGAAGAGAGCTGATGATTATTGAGCATCTGTGACGTACTCAATACTCATTTTGAGCCAAGGAAACTTCAGCTCAGAGAGGTTTTCTTGCTCATGGTTTGTCATAGCATGGAACGACAAACTGCTCCAATGCAGGGCCTTCGATCCCAAGGCTTGTCTCCACCCTACCCTTCTCTCAGTGAGCTCAGACCTCTCTTAGAAGACATGGGGGCCCATCTTGGACCTCTGTGGTCCTGTCTGTGTCTACTAATATGCTTTCAATTGCCAGTCAAAAAAAAAAAAAAGCCTCAAGAGAGTTTAAAAACAAGGAAATTTGTTATTTCACACACTAAAAACTCAAGAGCTAGAACAGTCCCGGGGTCCTTAATTTGGCAGCACACGTCACCATGAGCATTGGCTCTTCCTGACTTTCTGCTCTGCCATCCCCAGCAGGTTGATCACAAGGTAGCCGGGGCACACTGAGGCATCCCACTGCCAACCTTCAAGTCCAACAGCAATGAAAGGAAGCCCCCTGCTGTGGATCTCTTTAATAATGAGAACATTTGTCCCAGAAGTCCCTAGACTTTCCTTTGCATCTCACTGGTCAAAGAATGGGTTAGGCTGGGCATGGTGCCTCAAGCCTGTAATCCCAGCATTTTGGAAGGCCAAGGCGGGCAGATTGCCTGAGTTCAGGAGTTCGAGACCAGCATGGCCAACATGTTGAAACCCTGTCTCTACTAAAAATACAAAAATTAGCTGGGTATGGTGGTGGGCACCTGTAATCCCAGCTACTCTCGGGAGGCTGAGGGAGGAGAACCACTTGAACCCAGGAGGTGGAGGTTGCAGTGAGCTGAGATCGCACCACTGCACTCCAGCCTGGGTGACAGAGCAAGACTCAGTCTCAAAAAAAATAAAAATAAAAATAAAAAAGGGGAGGTTAAATGCTCAGACCTAAACCAACCACCAAGAAAAGGAAAGAGGAGTACCATCTTGGCTAGACTGGGGCCTGACTTCCTCTGAAGCAGATGCTAACCAGAGGAGTGTGGGCACACGGGGGGCTTAAGGCAGAAGTGGGGGTGCCATTGGCTCCTGGACAGAAGGCACTGCATGGCCACATCCGCCAATCCAGCCAGAGGTCTGAATGCTCCTACTTGTAGGGGTTCTTGTCCCCGGGGCAGCTCCCAGTGTGAACTCTGAGGACATGTGCCAGCTCCGTGTCCTTGTGGCTTAGATAAGAAGGGGTGAGGCACCAGCTCATACCAAAATGGGAACGTGCTGGCCTTATTGTGAGCTTATCTAGAGGACACACACTACCAACTTCATTAGAAAAATTGGGGGAAAAATCTTATTAAAGATTTGTTCTATCACATACCAGGGAAGCAAAGCCTTTCATGAAACCTAATGGGCAATGCGGGTGATTTGAACAGCTACGTGGTACTGAGGTCTTTAATTTCCTGTAGGAAACCTGATGATTATCTGTCTGGAAATGCTTCAGCTCAAGTAGGGATATGTGCAAGTCAGAATGAAAAAGCCCTTTATATTTTCACACTTTAAATCCAGACCCTGTGAAAAGAGATCCTTGTCACGGGAGGCCAATCAAGTTCAGAGAGTCCGACTAACTTTGCCCTCCCCAAATGCCATCAAAGGCAAGTTGGGGCTCCGTTAAATGGAGAAAACCAAGGGAGTGACCCCAAGGTCAGCAAGAGATACAAGAAAAAGAAAGACAGAGAGAGAAAGGTAGCAAAGCAAGAGAGACAGAGAAATGCTCCAAGAGACAGAAAGAGACAAAGAGAGAGAACAAGAAACCAGAGAATAGAAAAACAGACGAGAAGGAAAGAGGCAGAGAGATGTGGCAAAGGAGGAGAAAGACACAGGGGAGAGAGAAAAACTGAGAAAAGGAGAGAAGAAAGAAAAGCAACAGAACTCGACAGACAAGAGATGGCTAATAATCACCTTTGCAAGATTTCTTAATGACACTAATATTTACCAGTTGGAATTTCCAGTTGTGAGTCCCCTTCTGAAAGCTGTCCTTGCTTTCTGTGTGAGGATAGAGATCTAGGGGTCACACATGTTTTTCTAGCCCAGCAGGATCCAGATGTTTCCAGTTCCTGAACTTGGGTCAAGATCCAGGGTTGAGAGGGTCATTATTCAAAGAGGCCTTGAACACACATGATGTTTAGTTAAACATGGGGTAAGAAAACAGTCAGGACACAAATGAGTTATTCCAATTTTGTGAGTTCAGACCTTTGAACTCAACTCCTCATTCTGGTCTCCTGGCTGGAATGAGGACAACAGTCTATAAACAATCCACATATTCTATCTTCCCTCATAGCACATGTAGGCATCTCTAAAAATAATTCCCAAAGTAGCTTAGGCTCCATTTCCCTCTATTTGTTGCCTAGAGAACTCTTATTCACCCCTCAAGGCCTTGTTCAAATGATCCTGCTTTAGGAGGCGTTCGCTGATCCCCAACATCCTCAAACAGGGTTAACCATGCTGTATTCCCTTAATACTCTGTCGGGACCTCTACTGAGGCCCTTCTCACATCACATTGTGATTATGTGTTTATGTTCTCCAGCATCTGGGACAATGCCAGGAACAAAGGAGGAACTCCATAAACACTCGTTGAATGAACGGTTGAGTAAATAAATAAGTCTGCCTCCCTGACGGGATTGTAAGCTGTTCAACTTGTATGGAATTAAGTTGAATCCCAGCACTTCAGAACAAAGGCGCACTTAGTGTTTACCTAGTTCAGCTCTCAATGATCAGTGTGTGGTTCATTACAAATACAAACTGAATCTAGCGCTCACCAAGCTCTTCTGACATCCCTGGAAATGCTTCTTTTTTTTTTTTTTTTTTTTTTTTTTTGAGATGGACTCTTGCTCTGTCGCCCAGGCTGGAGCACAATGGCACCATCTCGGCTCACTGCAATCTCTGCCTCCTGGGTTCAAGCGATTCTCCCACCTCAGCCTCCCAAGTAGCTGGGATTACAGGCATGCACCACCACGCCCAGCTAACATCCCTGGAAATACTTTTCTGACCTATGCCAATGTGTAAACATAGGAGTCTTAATGTATTTACTTTTCTGAATTTTCACAGTAAATGCTTGCTGATTATTAAAAGTTTGGGAAAAAATAGAAAACAATAAAGAAGCAGAAAGGTCACGTAAAATTCCTCTACCAAAGTAGGTATTGTTAAGATGTGGCATATTTCAGTCTTTTGCTATGCATTGTGGTTTCCTTATACAATTGAGATGACAATGTGTGTATATAGGTTTTAGAGCAGTTGTGCTGTAATTAGTGTGTACCTGATATTTTATGTTCTTGTTTCATTAAAGACAGTCTCATAGAGACAGTAAATCCCATCTCATTAACATATCAACATAACCCCACGTTTTTATTAGATAATGTCATGCTCCCCCATCATATGTCTAGAATTTGCTTAGCCATTCACTCTTCTTAGGCAGTTGGGTGGTTTTCAGTTTTAGTTTCTGGCCATTTTAAGGATCATTGCTCTGAACTTCCAGGAAGTAGGTACATGTGGTTAGAGATAAAACTCCCAATAACATCATCATCCACAGACTCTCAAGTGCTGCGGCTCAACCAGCTTAGATGGAAGTGAGGATAATGTGCTCCGGATCTTGCTAGCTGACTCCAGAGGTGGCTCTAATGACAGTGGCACCCCTGTATCTGGATGTGCATAAAGCATGTGAGCTCAAGGAGGCTGGGACAGGCCTGTCTTGTCGCCCTTGGATTCCCCGAGCCCAGCACAGTGCCTGGCACATGACGAGTAAATGAACAAATGGTGCATGCTTGGACAGACGAATGCACTGTTATGCTCAGACACCTCAGCAGTGTGACTGGAGCCTCAGCCTTCTGTACGTTGTACTCTCTGGAACCCCAGGCCTCTGGGGAAATCTGGGAATGTTCCATGTTAGTGATGGGAAAGTGTTCTGAGTCTCTGGGCTAAGAGCACTGCCCTGCAGCCAGAGCATGCTCCCAGCTGAGCAGTAAATGTGAATGAATGGTGATGAGATGCTAAGGACAATGCTCCCTCAACTCCCAGTGGCCCTCTCCCACACTCCCACATATACCCACTTGCTGCCCACATGTGCCTCTCTCTGCTGTCATCTGGGGTCACCTTCAGAGCGTCTATTTGGGCAGATAACCCACCAAGTTAGAAACAACATAATAGACACTTCCCTTTGTCATCTGAGGAGCAGCACTACATGCTGGCCAACAAGACAGACCAGCAAGCCTGAGTGGCTTTCCAGTCATTTATTCCACAAACACTTCTTGGGCTTCTGCCATGCCCAACCAGAGAATTAGAGATGAATAATATGTGTATCCATCCTTGAGGAGTTCACCCTTATGTGCCAAATAGATTCGGCTGTACCTCCAAAATCATCTCCTGGTCCAGTGTCTCACCAGCTCAGGCAGATCCCTAGCATCCCCCAGAAGATGGGAGCCATCCTTGGCACCCAATCCTGTGGACCCAGCCTTGAAGGTAGCTCTCAGCATCGCTTTCCTTCTCTCTCCACCTCCCTGGTCAGACTTAACCCAACACCTTCCTAACTGGTCCCACTCCCACCCCTCCAGCCCTGAAATCCATCCTCCACAGGGCAACAGAAAAGTCTTTTGAAAATGCAAATCTGGCCAGGCGCGGTGGTTCACGCCTCCAGTCCCAGCACTTTGGGAGGCCAAGGTGGGCGGATCATTTGAGGTCAGGAGGTAGAGACCAGCCTGGTCAACATGGTAAAACCTCGTCTCTACTGAAAATACAAAAATTAGCCAGGCGTGGTGACATGCACCTTTAATCCCAGCTACTGGGGAGGTTGAGGCAGGAGAATGGCTTGAACCCGGGAGGCGGAGATTGCAGTAAGCCGAGATTATACCACTGCACTCCAGCCTGGGTGACAGAGTGAGATTCTGTCAAAAAAAAAAAAGCAAATCTGATCATATTGGTTCTCTGCTTAAAACTCCATAATGGCTTCACAGAGCTCTCAGGATAAAACCCAAAGTCCTCCTTCATGTCGCTCCTTTATGTGGCTCCATGGCCCCACAGGGGCTGACCCCAACCCCGAACCTTGCACGGCCCCGTGTCGTCCTTCCCTACTCCCAGCTGCTTCTGCATGCCAGCCACACCAGCTCCCTCCAGTTTCTCAAAGAGCCACGTCTCCCACCACTCAGGGCCTCTCATGTGATGTTCCTCTGCCTGGAAAACCACCAACACCCGCTCCTGCCATCTTCTTCAGCTGGCCACCAACTCCTCCTCATTCCTAGAGTCCTCCTATAAGCATCACTTCCTCGGGAAAGCCATCCTGACTCCTCCGCTAGAGCAGGTCCCCTGTTAGGTACTCCACGAGTCCCCTGCACTGCGCTTCCCTGGCACTGTCTTGGCTGTAATCCAAGAGTGTGTGTTTAGTGTCAGAGCCCCACCATCCTGACTCCTATTAAAACCTGGCTGCGAGCTAGGAGCAGTGACGGTGGCGGCAACACGGGATCGACCTGGGAAAGCAGCTGGGAATGGGGGAGCTTCCCAGGGCAGTAAAGCTACCGCTGAGTCCTGAAGGACGAGGACTCATGAGTCAATGATAGGGAGAAGTGAGGAGATTCGCACTCGGGCAGAGAAAAAAAAAACTTTTGGGAATTACTTTGGAGAAATTGGAAATAATCCCATATGTCTTGAGTTCACCTGAGCATGACAGCATGATAAGAGATATGGCTAAAGAATTAAATAGGAGCCAGACTGGAAGGGTCTTACAACCAAGAAAAGTACTTTGACAAGGAAATAGAGAGCATCAAAGGATTTAAACACTAGAGTGACTTTCTTAAAAAGTACACTCTGGCCACAGAGTGGAGAAAGGACAGCATAGGATAGGGACAAGGACATCAGTTTGGAGCCAGTTCCAGTGACCCAGGGAGACGATCAGGGGTTGAATTAAGGCAATGAGAAGAGAAACAAGAGAAACAAGGGAGGCATTTGAAGATAAGAGGGACAGGGCTTGGTGACAAAATGGATATGAGGTTAAGAGAGGGAAAGGGTAGTTCCCAAATTCCTGCCTTGACAGCTCGATGGAAGTACATTCTCCAAGATAAGGAATGCACGGGGAAGAAATGATCAGGGCCAGATAAGGATATGACACTTATTGGGCATGCTGGGATTCAGGTGACTGTAGGACAAACCAAGTACACATGTCAAGTAGGCCTGGAGCCTCAGGAGAGAGGTTGGCAGGGGTGCAGTTCTGTTCAGAAAAGGTTTATTCAGCAGGTGGTGCTTAGAAATGTCAATATCACAGAGGACTAAGAAAGAGGGATGGATGCACAGGGTGCTATGGGGACCCAAAGAAAGGTACTTGGATCACCTGGAAGTTCTGGGAAGCCTTCTGGAGGAAACAATGCCTGGGCTGAGCTTTGAAGGTTAATGGTGTGACCTGGCATGGGTGGGAAACATGGACTATCTTGGGTTGATGCAGTATGAATGTGCAAGGAGGGAGCAGTGAAAGATAAGACTGGAGAGGTAAATAAAAGTCAGGTCATGGACACCTGGACTGCCATGGTAGGAACTTGGGATTTAATCAGAAGTTATTCATCAGAAGCCATTGCAGGATGTAATCAAAGCATTGACATGGTCAGACATCTGACCACACTGGAAGACAGAGTCAAACAGAAGGAAACAGACACAGTTGCCTCCTCAGTAGCCACTGCCCCCCTTCTTTCTTGTAACAGAACCCAAGATTTGTTTAGGTACTTTATTGCCCATGTGGCCATGTATCTTGGAAAAGGAAGGCCACAGCTCCAGTCCCAGGGGTTGAATCATAACTGGTTTAAGACTACCATTGTAGTCCCATTCCCCTCCACAGTGACTGGTTTAGGCACGGGCAAGCAATGGCCAATTAAATGAGAAGGGAAAAGTCTGTAAAAGGCTTCTGATTCTGGATGTCATTGGGTCTATATGTGTTGCCTGAACCTATGGCAGCTATCTCGGGACCAGGAGGGGAGTTAGCTTGAAGAGAACTCAATGAGGATGGCAGAGCATAAAGACAAAAATAAGCCAGGTGCTAGATAACTTTACTGAGTTGTGGAATCAACCAACACTGGAGACTTCCAGCCTTTTTTATTATGCAACCTTCTTTGCTTTTTTTTTTTTTTTTTTCGAGGCGGAGTCTCCCTCTGTCCCCCAGACTGGAGTGCAGTGGTGCAATCTCGGCTCACTGCAAGCTCCGCCTCCCGGGTTCACACCATTCTCCTGCCTCAGCCTCCTGAGCAGCTGGGACTACAGAGGCCTGCCACCATGCCCGGCTAATTTTTTGTATTTTTAGTAGAGATGGGGTTTCACCGTGTTAGCCAGGATGATCTCGATCTCCTGACCTTGTGATCCGCCCACCTCAACCTCCCAAAGTGCTGGGATTACAGGCGTGAGCCACTGCGCCCGGCCTATGCAACCTTCTTAATATGTGACTCCATATATTGAAGCCGACTTGAATTGGTTTTCTATTGTGTACTGCCGAAATCATCATAATCAACTTAGACTACAAGAATGGAAGCCATACGATAAAACAGTCCGGGCGCAGTGTCTCATGACTGTAATCCCAGCACTTTGGGAGGCCAAGGTAGGGGAAGATTCCCTGAGCCCAGGAGTTCAAGACCAGCCTGGACAACATGGTGAGACCCTATCTCTAAAAATAAAAAGTATAAAAACAAAAAATAATCATGAAAAGTTTTAAAAGAAAGTACAGTTAATAGGGTATTCATGATTCTCTTCTTATAACTCGGTTGCTAAAGAGGAAAGACTTACGCATGGAGAAGTTAGAGGAAAATTCAGAGGATGGATTAGTTATCTATGGCTCCACAACAAACTACACCAAAACTTAGCAGCTTACACCACAAACATCTATTTACTTATTTATTTAGAGACAGGTTCTTGCTCTGTCACCCAGGCCAGAGTACAGAGTACCACCATGGCTCACTGCAGCCTTGACCTCCAGGACTCAAGCAATCCTCCAATCTCAGCCCCCCACCACCCCC
This sequence comes from Pongo pygmaeus, assembly GCF_028885625.2. Classification (NCBI taxonomy): domain Eukaryota; kingdom Metazoa; phylum Chordata; class Mammalia; order Primates; family Hominidae; genus Pongo; species Pongo pygmaeus. Next base: position 95,479,800 of record NC_072373.2, on the reverse strand, counting down.
AGTAGCTGGGACTACAGGTGTGCCTCACCATGCCTGGCTAATGTTTGTATTTGTTGTAGAGATGGGGTTTCACCATGTTGCCCAGGCTGGTCTCGAACTCCTAGGCTCAAGTGATTTGCCCACCTTGGCCCCCCAAAGTGCTGGGATTAACAAACATGTATTGCCTCAAAGTTTTTTTGGGTCAGGAATTAGGGTGCAGCATAGCTGGGTGATTCTGACTCATAGTCTCTCATGGAGTTGCAGTGAAAATGTCAGCTGGGTTCATTTTTTTAGTCTTTTTTCTCTCTGGTTCATGTTGGGTATTTCTATTTATATGTTTTCAAGTTTACCAGTATGTTCTTCCACAATGTCTATCTGCTGTTAAACCCATCCAATATACTTTTCTCAGAGCATCAGTGAGCTTCAAATAGCCTAACATATGTGTAATTGGAATCCCAGGGAATAAAGGAAGCTGGGTGGGAGAGGGGAACAGAAAAAGTATTTGAAGAAATAATGGTCAAAATTATTCAAAATTTTATGAAGCTATAAACTCACAGAACCAAGAACCTCAATAAACCCTAAGCACAAGAAACATAAAACTATACTAACGCACAGAACAATCAGATGGCTCAAAGCCAATGATAAAGAGAAAAATTTTAAAAGCAACTAGGGACATTACATGCAGAGAAACAAAGATAAGCATGACAAAAAATTTCCTGTCATAAATAATGCATACCGGAAAATAATGGAACAATATCTCTAAATACTGAAAGAAAAAAACACTGCCAACTTTGAATTATATCTTTTGAATATATCTTAGATGTATATTATATCTTTGAAAATATATTTTGAGACTGAAGGTAAGCTAAGACTTTTTCAGCCATGCAAAAGCTAAAATAATTTATCACCTGAGATAAAACAAATGTTAAAGGAGATCCTTGAAGCAGAAAGAAAAGGATAACAGATATATAAATCTACACAAAGGAATGAAAATCATCAACATCGGCAACTATGTGGACAAGAAAAGGATAAATTAAATGGAATAATTTAAAATATTCAATTAATTCAAAAGTATGCAGAAAAAGAGAGGGAGAAGAAAAAAGAATAGAGGGGACAAACAAAAAAACAAGGCCATAGAAGCTTTAAGCGACACAATCAGCCAAGTTGACCTAACTGACGCTTATAAAACCTTCCACCTAACAACAATAGAATACACATTATTTACAAGTGCACATGGAACATGTTTACCAAAATGGCCATATTCAGGGCCATAAAACAAGTCTCAAAGAATTTTTAAAGTTTCAGGTCATACAAAGTATGTTCTTTGAACATAATGGAATTAAATTAGAAACCAATAACCAAAAGAGCTTTACAAAATCCTCAAACATTTAGGAACACAATAACACACTTCCAAATAACCCATGGTTCAGAGAAGAAATCAAAGGGGAAAACAGGAAGTATTCTAAGTTGAATGAAAAATAAAACATAACAAATTTGAGAGAAGCCACAAAAGCAGTACTTAGGAGGAATTTATAGCACCAAATACCTATATTAGAAAAGAAGAAACATCTCAAGTAAATGACTTCAGCTGGTACTGTAAGAAATTAGGAGGAGAGCAATTAAATCTTAAGTAAACTAAAGAAAAGAAATAATAAAGATCATAGTGGAAATCAATGAGATATAAAACAGAAAAACAGAAAAAAAATCTGTAAACCAAAAGCTGCACTTTGAAAAGATCAATAACATCAATAAATCTCTAACCAGGCTTATCAGGAAAAAAGAAAGAAGTCAAAAATGAATCAATAATCAGGAATGATAGAGGTAATATCCCTACCAATTCTTAAGTATTAAAAGGATTATAAGAAAATATTGTAAACAACTCTATGCCAATAAATTTGACAACTTACATGAAATGAACAAATTCCTTGAAAGACCCAAACTACCAAGGTTCACACAAGAGGAAATAAATAACATGACTAGTCCTATATATGTTAAAAAAATTAAATTTGTAGCTGAAAAGTTTCTCATAAAGAAAGCCCCAGCCTCAAATGGTTTCACTGGTCAATTCTACCAAGCATTTAATGAAGAAATAATAATAGTTTTATACAAACCCTTCCAGAAAATTGAAGAGGAGAAAATGTTCCCAAATCATTATATGAGGCCAACATCACCCTAAACCTGATAAACAGTGTCTATTTAAAAAATCTACAACTAAAAGCATACTTGATGGTGAACAGCATACTAAGTGATTTCCCCCTAAGACTGGGAACAAGGCATGTCCTCTCTCACCACCTAGTCAACATTATACTGGAGGTTCTAGCTAGTGCAATAGGATAAGAAAAAGAAATAAAAGGCATACAAATTGAAAAAGAAGAAATAAAATGTCTTTATTCAGAGATGACATGATCATCTATGTAGAAAATTTTATGGAATCTCCAAAAAAGCTACTAGGACTGATATATGAGCACAGCATGGTTACAGGATACAAGATTAATGTACAAAAATCCACTGTATTTCTATTACTTAGCAATAAACAATCCAAAATTGAAATAAACAATGCTATGTGTTATACAATAGCATCAAAATTTTGAAGTAGGAGGCAGGCACGGTGGCTCGCACCTGTAATCCCAGCACTTTGGGAGGCTAAGGTGAGTGGATCACTTGAGGCCAGGAGTTTGAGACCAGTCTGGCCAACGTGATGAAACCCCTTCTCTACTAAAAATACAAATATTAGCCGGGTGTGGTGCTGCACACCTGTAATCCCAGCACTTTGGGAGGCTGAGGCAGATGGATTGTCTGAGCTCAGGAGTTCGAGACCAGCCTGGGCAACATGGCAAAACCCTGCCTCTACTAAAAATACACACACACACACACACACACACACACACACACACAAATTAGCTGGGCGTGGTGGTGCATGCCTGTAGTCCCAGCTACTCAGGAGGCTGAGGCATGAGAATCACTTGAACCAGGGAGGCAGAGGTTGCAGTGAGCCAATATCACACCACTGCACTCTGGCCTGGGCGACAGAGTGAGACTTTGTCTCAAATTTTTTAAAAAAATTGAAATAGGGATAAACCTAATAAAAGACCTAATGTTAGACCTGTACACTGAAAACTACAAAACACTGCTGAGATAAATTAAAGAAAATTTAAACAAACAGAGAAGTATATACCATGTTCACGGGTTAGACACTCAATATCATTAAGTTGCCAGTTCTCCCCAAATTTATAGATTCAGTGCAATCCCAATCAAAATCACATCAGGCTTTTTCTGTAGAGTTATAAGCTGATTCTAAAGTTTATTTAGGCTGGGTGCAGTGGCTCATGCCTGTAATCCCAGCACTCTGGGAGTCCAAGGTAGGCAGGTCACTTGAGGCCAGGAGTTCAAGATCAGCCTGGCCAACATGGCGAAACCCCATCTGTACTGAAAATACAAAAATTAGCTGGGTGTGGTGGCATACTTGTAGTCCCAGCTAGTCGGGAGGCTGAGGCAGGAGAATTGCTTGAACCTGGGAGGCAGAAGTTGCACTGAGCTGACATCACGCCACTGCACTCCAGCCTGGGTGACAGAGCAAGATTTCGTCTCAAAAAATAAATAAAGCTTATGTGGAAATGCAAATGACCTAAAAAAAAGTCAAAATAATTTTGAAAAAGAAAGTTAGAGGGTTTACACTACCTAATTTCAAGACATGATCAAGCTACAATAATAAGAGTGTGGTATTGGCATCAAAAAGAGAAAAATATTAGTGGAACAGAATAGAGTCCAGAAATAGACCCTCACGTATTGGCAACTGATTTTCAACAAAGGTGCAAAGGCAATTCAGTGGAGAAAGGACAGCCTTTTCAACAAATGATGCCAAAACAATTGAATATACATATGCAAAAATGTAACTTTGATCCATACCTAATATCATATACAGAAATTAACTCAAAATGGATCAATGACTTAAATGTAAAACTGAAATCTATAAAACTTCTAGAAAAGAACATAAGAGAAAATCTTTGTGACTTTATGTTAGGCAAAGATATCTTAGATATGATACTAAAAGCACAATCCATAAAAGAAAACATAATACATTGGACTTCACCAAAATTAAGAAGAATTGGAGTGCCAAACATAAGTGCCCATGAGTTTAGTATACCAAGTCCCACAAGAGTACAGAGGGCAATTGCTGGTTGCACCACCAGCAACAATTGCCCTCTTCTCCATAAAATATTTTCTTTTAGGAACCACCTACATGTATTTTATAGCAGCCACACATTTGAGTGAGATTAATTCCATCCCAGATCCAAGGTGGACCCTGCCTGGCATAATTTCATCTTTTCTACCACACACTGACTAATTCAGGAAGAGGAGATAATGCTGACCTAAGTCAGTCGGTGTATGGATTTTCTTGGCCAGTTCAGGTCTAAACCCAGTAAATTTTAGGGCTTTTGGTCTATGGCTGGGAAAGAAGACATTCTTTCCTTCTGACTATAAATAAGCAAGCAATTCAGTCTCCATTGCTGTTGACAGTCATATCATCTCCATAGGAGAGGCTAGCAGAGGACAAAGCCAACACATCAGAGGAGGGTGGGGTCTAGAGAACTAACAAGAAACAGAGCCAGCATCCTGATCAAACCATGCCTGAAGCTAACATTACTTCTGAAATGTACAGCTATGTAAGATAATAAATTCTCTTTAATTGTTTAAAACCATTTAAATTGATTTTCCTCTGTTCCTTGCAACCAAAAGCTTCCTTAATGATATAGGAGCACAAAAAAGGGCCGATTAATTTTGTCTGGTGATGTTGGAGAAGTCTTCCCAGAGGGGAAATCACTTGAGCTTTGACTTATAGGACGAGTAAGAGTTCATCAGGAAACAAGAGAAGTAAAAATGATTAGCACTGCTTCTGTCAGGCAGCTGCGTGGCCCTCCATGACCCTCAGGTGACCTTGAGGGCAGCCTGACTTCCCTCCAGCACTATTGCTGAGATCCCATCACTCTGGTCCTCCCTCCCCCATGGATCTGCAGGTATTCATCTCCATTCGCCAGACAGCAGCTTATTCCTAGTGAGGAGAGATATTAAAGCTACTCCGTCTGGCCAGGAAATGGAAAGAACCCAGGAGAATTAGCTGGAGAAAACCTATTAAGCAACAAAGAACATACCCAGTTGCTGAGACATCTTTGGAATTTTAAATCATACAAGTTGCCTTCGGAGTGGCTTTCCCAGCCTAGTGCTCTCCTCTTCAACAGGGCCTCGGAGACCAGTGGGGTTCGGAATTTTACCAGCCTGGGCAACACCTCATCCGTCTCCCTGTGTGCCTTCCTGTAACTTGGCCACAAGACTTTAACAACAAAATCCACCGTCATGAAACTCCTAAATAACTACCACGATCCCTCTTTCCTTTTGTAAAGCAATCCTTTCCCTCTTGAGCCGAGATAAAATCCAGTCCTTGCTGTAGACTGTTAGCTTCACATCAGTGGGAGTCCCTTCTCCCGCGCAAGGCTTTTCCTACGCATTATCTCATGGGAGCTCACAGCAGCCCCAAGAACCAGGCAGGGGTGACCGGCCCCAGGGAGCAGATGAGGACCCAGAGGCTCCAGGAGATTCAATGGCTTGCTCAAGGTCACATGGCTAACACCTAGAGGGGTCAAGATTTGAACACAGGCCTTTGGGGCCCATTTCTAGACCCCCATGCTAGCTCTGTTCTTATACAACAATTCTAAGAAAAAAATCTTTGTTGTGCCCACTCAGGCTGCCACGTGAGCAGGAGCAAACCTCACCAGAAGCACCAAGTATTCTGTCCTTCTGGAAACCTAAGAACCCACCGGGGGATCATGAGAGAACTCAGCTACCAAAGGGAGGCTTTGGGCAAGTCATTCAGCAAGTGAGTCTCCAATCCCTGCACACGAAATGGCAATTAGCAGCCTTGCTGGCAGTTGAAAGAATCAAACAAGTTCACCATGTTCCTATGACAGGCTGGCATTCACTCTTTGTCCAGCTGGAGAGCTGGGTGGGGGAAAACGGCCCCCAGCACTGCTGGGGCAGTGCTGGCACTGGCGTGGGAGCTGAGGGGTCCAGCCGACCCCACACTCTGCTGGGACAATGGAGAAGCCTCTCATAGAGGAAGGGGTGAGGGGAAGGGCAACTTCCTACCTGCTTCATGGGAACCAGAGCAGAACCTCCCTGGGGCTGAAATCTGCACACCAGGCTCACAGTTTCCATCCTTCTCGCATGGCGACAGCATCCACGCTTCCTTTCCCACACTGGTATCCCCGCCTGAAACCACCTCTCCTACCGCCCAGCCTCACCCAGAACAATAGAGCCAGGAGGCCTCCTAAAATTAGTCAGTCTGCCTTCAACTCTGCCCCGGCAGGCGGGCTATGTCTCCTGCCAGCACCCAGGGTTGCGGTGGGACCTCCTGAGCTGGGCTGCCCGGGGTTGTGGTGGGACTTCGTGAGCTGAGCTGCCCGCAGTTGTGATGGGACCTTGTGAGCTGAGCTGCCCAGGGTTGTGATGGGACCTCCTGAGCTGGGTTGCCCCAGATTGTGGCGGGACCTCCTGAGCCGAGCTGAGCTGCCCAGGGTTGTGATGGGACCTCCTGAGCTGGGCTGCCCAGGATTGTGGTGGGACCCCCTGAGCTGGGCTGCCCGGGATTATACTGGGACCCCGTGAGCTGGGCTGCCTGGAGTTGTGGTGGGACCCCCCGAGCTGCACTCAGGGAACTCTGTGTGGCCTCTTGCCGGCCTCCTCCTTTCATCCCTCTGGCTCAGATTCCACCTAGTAAACCCCAATGAAGAAATGAATGAGCACAGGTACGGGGGTGGGAAAGCTGGGCCAGGAAGCACAGAAGGCTTCCCTCTGAGGAAAAAGCTGGGGATATTTATAAGTCAATCTAAAATGAGCACCCAAAGCTGAACGCAGTGGCTCCTGCCTGTAATCCCAGCTCCTCAAAAGGCTGAGGCAGGAGGATCACTTGAGCCCAGGAGCTCGAGGCCAGCCTGGGCAACATAGCAAGACTGTCTCAAAGAATAAAATAAAATGAGTACCCAGTAATCCCACCACACTTCCTTGGAATGAATATTTCCCCAGTCTCCAACATGATGAGTTCATTCCTTCTCCTCAGTCCCCAGATGGCCTGCATCCCCCTCCCCACCACTCCCACACCACCATGCCAGTAACCTTGCACTGGCATTCCTTGGGGAAAACCTGATGCTACCTGGCAGGAACCACCTCATCCCTGCATACCACAAAACTTACAGCCCACCTGTGTCAAGACCCCTCTCTCTTACATATATATTTAGAATAGTTAAGTTTAAAAAAAAAAAAAAAAAAGACCACTCTCTCTGCTCCTCCCCTGTGAGGACAGACAGTGTCCCTGCAGCCCTGCACCCATTACTGTGTTGGACCCCTTCTCTCTCCCGTCTCAAGGACAGACTTCTGCCCATTTTCTCTCTCCTGCACATTAATTTCTGCCTTTCTACCAAATCCACCCTGCAGTGTGTACAATATAGTGTCCTAGTAGCTCTTATTTTAAAATCCTCCATCTTGTGAACTTAACCTGGAATCATTTTTTTAAATTCTCCCTCAATATCATCTCCCCTCCCTCTGCTCCTCCATTCCTTTCCTCCTCATCCACAGCAAAACCGTCTTTTTTTTTGAGATAGAGTCACACTCTGTCACCCAGGCTGGATTGCAATGGCACGATCTCCACTCCCTGCAACCTCCACCTCTCGGGTTCAAGCGATTCTTCCCCCTCAGCCTCCCGAATAGCTGGGATTATAGGTGCATGCCACCATGCCTGGCTAATTTTTGTATTTTTGTAAAGATGGGGTTTACAAACCCACCTTTGTTGATCAGGCTGGTCTTGAACTCCTGACCTCAGGTAATCTACCCGCCTCGGCCTCCCAAAGTGCTGGGATTACAAGCTTGAGCCACCGCGCCCAGCCCACAGCAAAACTTCTGTAGGAGGCCGGACGAGGTGGCTCATGCCTGCAATCCCAGCACTTTGGGAGGCCGAGGTGGGAAAATCACTTGAGCCCAGGAATTCAAGACCAGCCTGGCCAACATAATGAGACTCCATCTCTACAAAATATTTAGAAATTAGCCAGGTGTGGTGGCACACCCCTGTAATCCCAGCTACTCAGGAGGCTGAGGTGGGAAGATCGCTTGAACCCGGGAGGTCAAGGCTGCAGGGAGCCATGATTGCACCACTGCACTCCAGCCCGGGTGACAGAGCAAGACCCTGTCTCTAAAAATAAATAAATAAATAAAATAAAATAAAATAAAATAAATATCCAGCTGCCTACACGACATCGCCATGGAAATGTTTAATAAGCATCTCAAATTTACTCCTGGACAGAACAGGATTAGCCTTCCCTTAGTCTTCCCCTTCTCAGTAAATAACACCACTGTCTACCTAGTTACTCCATCCAAATTCTGTTCACTTCTGTCTGCACTGCCTTCCCCATGCCCAGGCCACCACAGTCTCTCCTACAGGGTCTCCCTGCTGACCCTCTTGCCCATTTACCGTCTATATTCCACACCCAGTGAGAGTGATCTTCTGAAAACATAACTCAGATCAGGCCACATTCAAAATTCGAATTGTTGTGGCCAGGCACGGTGGCTCACGCCTGTAATCCCAGCACTTTGGGAGGCTGAGGCAAGAGGATCACTTGAGGCCAGGAATTCAAGACCAGCCTGGGCAACACAGGGAGGCCCTCTCCATCTCTACTAAAAATACAAAAAAATTAGCCAGGCATGGTGGTCCGTGCCCGTAATCCCAGCTACATTGGAGGCTGAGGCAGGAGAATCACTTGAACCAGGAGGCGGAGGTCGCAGTAATCCGAGATCATGTCACTGCACTCCAGCCTGGGCAATAGAGTAAGACTCCATCTCAAAAAAAAAAAAAAAAATAGAATTGCCCAGTGGCTTCTCATCACACTTAAAATTCAATCTCCTTGCCCTGGTTCAAAACACTGTGCCAATCCAGACCCTGGCTAAGCCTCTACTCTCATCACATTCCATTCCACCACCATGTCCTCCCCACCCTAGCCAATCTGGCTTCTTTCAACTCCTTACCATGCCAAGCTCCTTCCTATTTTCTGGCCTTTGCACATTCTGTTCCCTCTGCCTAGCATGCTATTCCCTGCATCTTTGCTCTTATCATTCAGAGCTCAATTTAAGTGTTTCCTCCTCAGAAACTTTCTTCTTGTCCACCCAACCTCCCAGTAACCATCACCACCTACCTATATTAATTCTCATTATTGCATGTATAACAGTCTGATAATTTTTTGCTTCTCCAGTGTTTGTGATTTGTCTCCCACCATGACAATTAAACTCCGCAACAGCAGAGACCTTATCACTCCCGTTCAATGCTGCTCCTCCAGTGCTTAGCACGGTGCCTGGCACATCAGTCATAGTTAATAACTATCTGTTGATTGCGTGAAGAAAAGTGTCCTGGACAGGCCTATTGCAATTTTTCAAAAGGGTTTTTAGAGTTGGCAAAGTCATAATTAGAACCATGTATTGGGCAGATTACAAAAGGAGAGAACTGGGGCCGGGCGCGGTAGCTCACGCCTGTAATCCCAGCACTTTGGGAGGCCGAGGCGGGTGGATCACTTGAGGCCAGGAGTTCAAGACCAGCCTGGCCAACATGGTGAAACCCTGTCTCTACTAAAAATACAAAAATTAGCGAGGCATGGTGGTGGGTGCCTGTAGTCCCAGCTACTCAGGAGGCTGAGGCAGGAGAATAGCTTGAACCCAGGAGGTGGAGGCTGCAGTGAGCCAAGATGGCACCACTGCACTCTCCAGCCTGGGCAACAGAGCGAAACTCCGTCTAAAAACAAAAAACAAAAATCAAAAACAAAAACAAAAGAAAAGAACTGGGCATAGAGGGACCTTTTAGGAGACTGGGATGATATGTCAAGGGAGGTAAGAAGACATACTGCCGCCGGGTGCACTGGCTCATGCCTGTAATCCCAGAACTTTGAGAGGCCGAAGCGAGCGGGTCACAAGGTCAGGAGTTCAAGACCAGCCTGAGTGAAACCCTGTCTCTACTAAAAATACAAAAATTAGCCAGGCATGGTGGCACGCGCCTGTAATCCCAGCTACTCAGGAGGCTGAGGTAAGAGAATCGCTTGAACCCAGGAGGCAGAAGTTGCCGTGAGCCCAGATTGCGCCACTGCACTCTAGCCTGGGTGACAGAGAGAGGCTCCGTCTAAAAGAAAAAAAAAAAGACATACTGCCAAGATTGGTAAAAATGACAAAAGTCAATAATATCCAGCCCTACAAAAGGCAGGGAAACCAGCATTCTCGTGAACTGTTTTTTTTTTTTTTTTTTTGGAGACGGAGTCTCTCTCTGATGCCCAGGCTGGAGTGCGGTGGTGCGATCTCAGCTCGCTGCAACCTCCGCCTCCCGGGATCAAGCAATTCTCCTGCCTCAGCCTCCCGAGTAGCTGGGACTACAGGCGCACACTGCCACACCCGGCTAATTTTTTGTATTTTAGTAGAGACGAGGTTTCACCGTTGTTGCCCAGGCTGGTCTCAAACTCCCGAGCTCAGGCAATCCACCCGCCTCAGCCTCCCAAAGTGCTAGGATTACAGGCGTGAGCCACTGTGCCCAGCAGGAACTGTTAATGATAATATAAACTGTATAATGTTTTCAGAGGAAAATGTAGTCGTATTTATTTAAAATATTTAATGTTTATATTTTCTGACCCAACATTTCCATTTCTGGGAGTTTATCCTACAGAAAAACTCCCACAAATGCAGAAAGGATATGTATACAGAAACACTGTTGCAGCATAGTTTATAATGGCGGAAACTTGGAAACAACCCAAATATCCACAAACATGGGGCTGGTTACATAAACCACCATATAGCCACACTACAGACTGCATATCACTATTTGAAAGAATGATGCGGGCCTCTATGTATTTTCATGAGAAGATGTCTAATACATTTTGATGGGGGGGAAACACAAGGATGAACAGTATACACAGTTCTATTTTTGTTTTAAAACAGAGATAATATGTTGAATATGTATAAAAGTTTCAGAAGAGAAGGCACTAAATTGTCGATGATAGCTATTTCTGGGGGAGTCAGTATGGGGATGGCTCTGCTTTCTACATTTTGTATTTCTGCAGTCTTTTGGGTTTGTGTATCTGTGCATTACTTCTGTGATCAGAAAACACAAAGAGCAAACAAGAGGTAATGAACCACATAAGGCCAAACTAGGATGGTGGAGAGAAGGGGCAGATGTGAGAGTTATTGATGATGACACAGACAAAATATATACCATGAAATTAATACACGAAATGTGTGTCATGAAATTTAGGCTGGGTGACCGGGAAGGTGATGAATTTAGGCTGGGTGACCGGGAAGGTGATGAATTTAGGCTGGGTGACCGGGAAGGTGATGAATTTAGGCTGGGTGACCGGGAAGGTGATGAATTTAGGCTGGGTGACCGGGAAGGTGATGAATTTAGGCTGGGTGACCGGGAAGGTGATGAATTTAGGCTGGGTGACCGGGAAGGTGATGAATTTAGGCTGGGTGACCGGGAAGGTGATGAATTTAGGCTGGGTGACCGGGAAGGTGATGAATTTAGGCTGGGTGACCGGGAAGGTGATGGATTTAGGCTGGGTGACCGGGAAGGTGATGGATTTAGGCTGGGTGACCGGGAAGGTGATGGATTTAGGCTGGGTGACCGGGAAGGTGATGGATTTAGGCTGGGTGACCGGGAAGGTGATGGATTTAGGCTGGGTGACCGGGAAGGTGATGGATTTAGGCTGGGTGACCGGGAAGGTGATGGATTTAGGCTGGGTGACCGGGAAGGTGATGGATTTAGGCTGGGTGACCGGGAAGGTGATGGATTTAGGCTGGGTGACCGGGAAGGTGATGGATTTAGGCTGGGTGACCGGGAAGGTGATGGATTTAGGCTGGGTGACCGGGAAGGTGATGGATTTAGGCTGGGTGACCGGGAAGGTGATGGATTTAGGCTGGGTGACCGGGAAGGTGATGGATTTAGGCTGGGTGACCGGGAAGGTGATGGATTTAGGCTGGGTGACCGGGAAGGTGATGGATTTAGGCTGGGTGACCGGGAAGGTGATGGATTTAGGCTGGGTGACCGGGAAGGTGATGGATTTAGGCTGGGTGACCGGGAAGGTGATGGATTTAGGCTGGGTGACCGGGAAGGTGATGGATTTAGGCTGGGTGACCGGGAAGGTGATGGATTTAGGCTGGGTGACCGGGAAGGTGATGGATTTAGGCTGGGTGACCGGGAAGGTGATGGATTTAGGCTGGGTGACCGGGAAGGTGATGGATTTAGGCTGGGTGACCGGGAAGGTGATGAATTTAGGCTGGGTGACCGGGAAGGTGATGGATTTAGGCTGGGTGACCGGGAAGGTGATGGATTTAGGCTGGGTGACCGGGAAGGTGATGGATTTAGGCTGGGTGACCGGGAAGGTGATGGATTTAGGCTGGGTGACCGGGAAGGTGATGAATTTAGGCTGGGTGACCGGGAAGGTGATGGATTTAGGCTGGGTGACCGGGAAGGTGATGGATTTAGGCTGGGTGACCGGGAAGGTGACGGATTTAGGCTGGGTGACCGGGAAGGTGACGGATTTAGGCTGGGTGACCGGGAAGGTGACGGATTTAGGCTGGGTGACCGGGAAGGTGACGGATTTAGGCTGGGTGACCGGGAAGGTGACGGATTTAGGCTGGGTGACCGGGAAGGTGATGGATTTAGGCTGGGTGACCGGGAAGGTGATGGATTTAGGCTGGGTGACCGGGAAGGTGATGGATTTAGGCTGGGTGACCGGGAAGGTGATGGATTTAGGCTGGGTGACCGGGAAGGTGATGGATTTAGGCTGGGTGACCGGGAAGGTGATGGATTTAGGCTGGGTGACCGGGAAGGTGATGGATTTAGGCTGGGTGACCGGGAAGGTGATGGATTTAGGCTGGGTGACCGGGAAGGTGATGAATTTAGGCTGGGTGACCGGGAAGGTGATGAATTTAGGCTGGGTGACCGGGAAGGTGATGGATTTAGGCTGGGTGACCGGGAAGGTGACGGCCCTATAACCAGCACGCTAGCGCAGAATAGCCACTTTTCCGTTAAATGCCCAGATTATAATTTGGCATCTCTCACAAGTGACAGCCGCCATTCTGGTTTTACCCTTTTCTGGCCACTCAGCCCAGTGTGACAAAAGCCCTTTCCTTCATTCCCCACAGCATAGCAGAGAATGGGCTGCCAATACCACCCTTAAACTTAAGCAAAAGGACCCTTCCCTGAACCCGCACACATGCACACACACACACATATATACACACAAACATTGTTAATGAACACAGGTGACTTGGCAATTCCACTCCTAGGTATATCCCCAGAAATATATCCGCTGAAAATATGGCCAGGCGCGGTGGCTCATGCCTGTAATCCCAGCACTTTGGGAGGTCAAGGCAGCCAGATCACTTGAGGTCAGAAGTTCAAGACCAGCCCGGCCAGCATGGTGAAACCCCGCCTCTACTTAAACACAAAATTAAAAAAAAAAAATTAGCCGGGCGTAGTTGTGCATGCCTATAATCCCAGCTACTCAGGAGGCTGAGAGAAGAGAATCCCTTGAATCCAGGTAGTGGAGGTTGCAGAGAGCCAAGATCATACCACTGCTCCCCAGCCTGGGCAGCACAGTGAGACTCTGTCTCAAAAAAAAAAAAACAACTGAAAATGCATGCCCACACAAAAACGTGTACATGAATGTTCGTGGCGGCATTATTCATAATAGCCAAAACCCTAATGGCCATCAACTGATGAATGGATAAACAAAATGTGGTGTATCCATACACTGGAATCTCATTCAGCCATGAAGTACTGACACCTGCTACAATATGGGGGAGCCTTGAAAATATTGTGCTAAGTGAAAGACATAAGTCACAAAGGACACATATTCTACAATTCCATTTATATTAAACATCCAGAATAGGCCAATCTATAGAGGCAGAACGTAGATTAGTGGCTGCCAGGGGGTTGGGGAGGGGAGAATGGGAAGTGACTGCTAATGGGTACGGGGTTTCTCTTGTACTGATGAAAACGTTCTGGAATTGGTGGTGATGGTTGCACAACTCTGAATTGTACTAGAAACCACTGAAGTATTCTCTTTAAATGGGTGAATTTTATGGTATGTGAAAATGTTACAATGAATCAAATACACATGGCTGGGAGCAGTGGCTCACGCCTGTAACCCCAGCACTTTAGGAGGTCAAGGTGAGAGGATCGTTTGAGCTGGGGAGGTTGAGGCTGCAAAGAGCTGTGACCATGCCACTGCACTCCAGCCTCGGTGACAGAGTGAGACCTTGTCTCAAACACACACACACACACACACACACACACACACACGTGCAGATACCTCATTCTCCCAGGAGCTGAACTCAGTGCTGGCACAGGGCGCTACATAATCCTAATGTCTTCTTTTGTGACTAACATTTCTGCACATATCTCACCTTATGTCTTCAAAACAAAGGCAACGAAATCCGAACGCTGTAAAGGTGTGTGGGTTGCCGCACAACCAATGTTGCTGATGAACTCTGCTTTAGAATACAGGGAAGATTTCAGCGGAGAATTGTTTCAGTAAAAGAAAAGACAAATGAATTAATTTGTCAAACTCTTTTATATAAGCACAACATATCTTTCACCAGAAGGGCTGAGTGTTCGTTTTCTTCCTTCCCTTCCTGTTTCAAACACGACTATGGAAGTATTCGTCGACTACCAGAGCATTCTTAACTGTTGTGCATAGTAGCTGAGGAATATTTTCAATATCCAATAATTTGTATTATGGAGCCAGGCATGCTGGCCCATGCCTGTAATCCCAGCTACTTGGGAGCTGAGGTGAGAGGATCATTTGAGGCCAGAAATTTGAGACCAGCCTGGGCATAGTGAATGGTGAGACTCATGGAAATGGTGAGACTGTCCATGAAATTTTAAAATAATAATAAAGAGTATGGTGCTTAGCAAAATACCTAAAAATAAATAAATAATTCTTATTACTCTTAAATTAGTAAATATGTAGGCCTAGATGTAAATGCATAAAGCTTAATTATTACATTGGCTGCGAGGTAAACACTAGATATTGAATACTAGAATTGGAAATAGTTTTATTTTTGTGAAAACGTAATAAAATTTAAATTTTTGTAAAATCAAATTTAAAATAATTGTCTTTATTCAAAAAATTTGCTTTCAATTTTTTATATT
This sequence comes from Pongo pygmaeus, assembly GCF_028885625.2. Lineage (NCBI taxonomy): Eukaryota > Metazoa > Chordata > Mammalia > Primates > Hominidae > Pongo > Pongo pygmaeus. The sequence continues at coordinate 95,464,592 of NC_072373.2, read as the reverse complement.
CATTTATTTAAATCAATATTTTGCCTTTTATTTTAATAGATAAGTTGATGCCTTTGGCTATTCAGATTGTTATAACAAATTATCTTGGATTGGGTAATTTATAAACAACAGAAATTTCTTGCTCACAGCTCTGGAGGCTGAGAAGTCCAAGATCGAGGCACCGGCAGATTCAGTGTCTGATGAGGGCCTATTCCTCATAGCTGGTGCCTTCTATGCGTCCTCACGTGGTGGAAGAGGGGAACAAGCTCCCTCAGGCCTCTTTTTTCCTCTCTCTTTTTAATCTTTTTTTTAAATTTTTAATTTTTCTGGGTACACAGCAGGTGTACATATTTGTGGGTTACATGAGATATAAGAGCTGAGTGATACAGGCGTGCCATACACAATAATCACATCAGGGTAAATGGGGCATCACCTCAAGCATTTATCCTTTGTGTTACAAACAATCCAATTATATTGTTCTAGGCTTTTTTGTTGTTCCTTTTTTTTTTTTTTCTTTTGAGACAGGGTCACCCAGGCTGGAGTGCAGTGGAGCAATCTCGGCTCACTGCAGCCTCAACCTCCTGGGCTCAAGTGATCCTTCCACCTCTCAGCTCCCCCTGAGTAGCTAGGATTACAGACACGCACCGCCACACCCTGCTAATTTTTGTGTGTTTTTTGTAGAAACAGGGTTTTGCCATGTTGCCTAGGTTTTGTTATTTTTAAATATACAATTTTGTTTTACTATATTCGCCCTGTCGTGCTAGCAAATACTAGATCTTAATCATTCTTTTTTTTTTTTTTTTTTTTTTGAGACGGAGTCTCGCTCTGTCGCCCAGGCTGGAGTGCAGTGGCGCGATCTCGGCTCACTGCAAGCTCCACCTCCTGGGTTCAAGCGATTCTCATGCCTCAGCCTCCCAAGTAGCTGGGACTACAGGCATGCGCCATCACGCCCGGCTAATTTTTGTATTTTCGGTAGAGACGGGGTTCTGCCTTGTTGGCCAGGCTTGTCTTGAGCTCCTGACTTCAGGTGATCCACCCACCTCAGCCTCCCAAAGTGCTTAATTTTGGCCTCCCAAAATTAAGCCTCCCAAAGCCACCTCGCCCAGCCTTAATTTCTTAATGTTTTACATTTATTTCAATGTATATTTTAATGAAAAATATTCAAATTCTATACTTTTTAGAAAAAATGACTTTTATACTTTTATCTAGATCATTACTATCAACAGCACACAAATTAGGTGAAGATCTTCATCAAATTAATATAATTTGTGATTTTCTAAAATAAAGGCAAGAAAAATAAATGTTATGGAAAAATAGAATAATTTATAAGTGACATTTACCTTCATTACTCATGCAATCATCTCTGGCACATTAATAGAACATCTAGACATATACAACAATAATTAAATTAGATCAATTTTGATATGTTGGCAACTTTGAGTTACATATTTTTCAGCTTTGTCATTATAAAGGTATATTTGTCAAAGCAGGAGGTTAGAATATATATACATATATATGAATATATGAATATATATGTGAATATATAAGTATATATATATATTTTTTTTTTGAGACAGAGTCTCACTTTGTTGCTCAGACTGGACTGCAGTGTTGCAATCTTGGTTCACTGCAAACCTCTACCTCCCCAGTTCAAGTGATTCTACTGCCTCAGCCTCCCGAGTAGCTGGGATTACAGGCATGAGCCACCACGCCCAGCTAATTTTTGTATTTTCAGTAAAGATGGGGTTTTACCATGTTGGCCGGGCTGGTCTCGAACTCCTGATCTCAGGCAATCCACCTGCCTCGGCCTCCCAAAGTGCCGGGATTACAGGCGTGAGCCACTGCGCCCAGCCACATTTTATTTATTTAACAGTTTGTTAGTTTTATTTATAACTTTTTTTTTTTTTGAGACAGGGTCTCACTATGTTGTTCAGGCTGAACTCAAACACCTGGGCTCAAGCGACCCTCCCACCTCAGCCTTCCTAGTAGGTAAAGTACAGGCGTGAGCCTGGCTTATTTATAATTTTTGAATGTTTAGACATTTAGTATGTAGGCCTCTTGTTCCAGCCCCACAAATGTGAGGGGCAGGTCCATAGGCCACACCTCAGACTCTTACTAAGGATCACGGAAGGAAAGCACAAGGCCGAGGAGAAACAGCTCCAGCTACTAGAGATGGTGCTACTCTCAGGGCCCCAGGCCCACCACCACAATGAGCTCCCAGCCAGCCCACAGAGGAAATAAAGAGGTTCCCCAGTAGCCAGGAACAACCCACCTTCCCCATTGAAGAGCATTCTTTTCCCAGGATTATGGATCCTTCCGGAGAAACCCCAGCCCTACCATGAGAGGGTGCTCTTGCTCTATGGCCCCAAGTACAAGTACAGCAGCCCACAATATTCATTCATCTTTCATTCAGTCGGCAGGGATTGGCCAGGTACTGTGTGAGCTAGACACTGGAGAAACATGGTGCTTGCCCTCATGCTGCCTACAGCCCAGTAGGAGACAGACAACATGAGCACAAACAGGCTACCTGCGGCCCATCCCATTCAGGCGCAACTGCACTGTGTCCAGACAGCTCTGGCTTTAGTCTGTCCTCCAAGACGAAGTATGAGCACATCACATCCATGGGTCCTACCAGCAGTTCTTGTCACATCAGCTCTGGACACCCCACAAACCACTGGCCTACAAAAACACTCAATCCCACAAGACAAACAGCAGTCTGCAGCTCAGCATCCTCTAAATTCCTACAGATTCAAGAAATAGTTTTCCTTCCCCCAACTCCCCAAAAGTGAGGATGGGCTGGGCATGGTGGCTCACGCTTATAATCTCAGCACTTTGGGAAGCCAAAGTGGACGGATCACTTGAGGACAGGAGTTTGAGACCAGCCTGGCCAACATGGGGAAACCCCATCTCTAAAAAACACAAAAAAATTAGCCAGGCGTGGTGGCGCATGGTAATCCCAGCTACTCAGGAGGCTGAGGCAGGAGAATTGCTCGAACCCAGGAGGTGGAGATTGCAGTGAGCCAAGATCGTGCCACTGCACTCCAGCCTGGGCAAACTCTGTCCCAAAAAAAAAAAAAAAAAAAAAAAAAAAAAAAGTGAGAATGGCTCAGAGGCAGAGCTCCGGCTCAGTTATGCACAAGAGATGATGTTGCCAAACAGAACGGTGGATCAAAGCTAGTGCACTCAGGTATCCTGGGACTGCGTTCTGCCCAAGCACTGGGTAAGTGCTTACTTCATATGTGTGTAATGAAAGGGCTCCTTTGGGCAATTTTTCTGAAACGAAGAGACTCCCTGATCCTAAAGGGAATTGATCTCACCACCTCTAAATATAAAATTCCTTGCAACTTTTCCATAGCAGTTTTTCCCTTTTCAGTTTACCAAGTTTTCAAAAATCTGAAGGTTGGGTCTCGGCCAGGCACCCTGTTCCAGTCTGAGTGATGGAAGGGAGCCCATTACGGAAGAAGCACGCTTCAAGAGCCAACATGAAGCCACTCCGAATACAGCGCATAGGACACCCATGTAAAGACAGGAAAACTCCAGAGTCATCCGTATCAAGGTGATCTCACCAAAGGAGGGGGCAAAAGAGAGAACAGAAGGCAGGGCCTGAGGAGCACCTGTATTTCTAGGACAAGAAGAGAGGATGTTGGGAAAAGCTGAGTGTTAGGAGAAGCTGAGGCAGGGTTTGCATGTCTGACACAATGTAAAAGAGTCTTGGAACATGTCCGGGGTCCAGGGTCTAAAACTCCTTGTGGCCTTTGGAACACCAAGCTCTGTGCTAAAGGGTGGAAGGCTACCTTGACGCACCATAATCTAAGCCCAGGGCATAAAATCCCTCGTGACTTGGATAGAATCCAGGGCTCATGGCTCTGGAATGTGTCTAGACTTGCTGGCTGCTTGCTCTCCCAGGATCAATTGTATCTTGAGTTAAAAGAACCTGCTCCCCATTATCTCAAGTAGCAGAAAATGTTCCTTATAAATGCTAAACCATCACAGCTGTAGATCATGTGCCTGCCCTTTTGACCTCCACATTCTCACCACCTGTTCCTTTGTTGGATTACCAATAAATACCATGGGGTCCCAGAGCTCAGGGCCTTTGCAGCCTCTACAATCGCGATGGTCCCCTGGTCCCACCTTTCTCTCAAACTCTTTTTCTCAATCCTTTGACTTTGCCGGACTTTGTCACCCCTACGACCTGGTGTTGGGTCTGATCACCCCAACAAGAGAAGGAGTCAGAAGTAGAAAAAGCAGGAGCAGAAAGGCAGGAGAACCAAAAAAGTGAATTCAAGAGAGAGGGAGTGGAGTGGGTGAGTTGGTCGGCTGATGCAGACTGGTCATGAGGGAGAACTAAAGACACTGTCAGTGGTGGGTGACCTTCAAGAAGCAGTTTCAGTAGAGACAGGAGCAGAGGTCAAATTGCAAAGTGTTCAGGAGTAAAGGGGACAAAATAACTGAGACGATACTGGAGGGGTCAGCAGAAGGAAAGCTGTTTCAGGACAGGCGAGGATGGAGAAACTGGAAAACATGAGAGAGAGGGGCTAGTTAATGTGGCAGGGCCATAGATGGGGGTGGGCACTAGTGAGCAGCTAAGCATGGAAAGACCCACCACCAAGGCAGGAGGAAGGGACAGGAGGAGGAGAATGGGGTTGAGGAGATAAGGCGGGGACACAGGCTAGGGCTCAGCCGCTCTGGCTTTCATCACCTGCTCAGCTTCCTGATGCCTGGAAAAGAGACAACATCAATGTGGCCACACCACCACTGTGTGTCTGGGACCTGAGCTAATGGATCCATGTGCCCCAGAGCCCAGGCTCTTTCATGATCCTAATTATGGCCTCCTGACCAGTGGTGGATTCACTCTCTTATTCAGTTTTTCAACATTTACTGCCCACCGGCCACATGAGAAATGCTAGGAGTTGCATCAGTAAGAGGGACCAGAGAGCTCAGAGGGTTGCAGGGAGGACAGTTACATAGACTTTCCCAGGAGATGGTGAGGCTAGACAGAGCATGCTGTAGAATTCCAGAGCAAAGACACCTCACCTTGGGGAAGGAGTAGCAAAGCCAGAGAATGAAGTGACATGGAACCAAAGCAAGAGGAAGAGTTGGCCAGGAGAGCAGAAGGGGCAAGAGCGTTCCAGGAGAGAAACAGTACACACAAAGGCACAAAGGTAAGCAAAGGTGAGCAGAAGCCTGGCAAGCCCTAGGAACTGGTAGCAAAATGTTCAGAATGCTACTCGGAGGCTGAGGTGGGAGGACCCCTGAGCCCAGGAGTTTGAGACCAGCCTGGGCAACATAGCAAGACCCAGACCCCCTCTCAAAAAAAAGTTCAGAATGGAGAGCACAGCACCAAAATGGTCATCCAAGGGGTGAGACCAAAGCCATAGTATAAGGGCCTGCCCAGGCTATTCAGCAAAAAGTACCAAATAACATGAAATAAGGACCTAATTATGGGCAGACAGCCATAGGTCACTATATCCTAAGACCAAAACTGTGTACATTGTGTACTGAATAAAATCCATAACCCTTGCCAGGAGTTGGGGCAGGTGTGACTGCAGTGGCTAAATCAGTGACCAGAAGAATCATGGATTCCTGGAAGCAAAGGCGGGTCCCAGGAAGTCACAGCACCAAGATATGGAGCTGACCATCCATCCGGCCAGCACTAGGCAAGGTCAAACCCCTCCCTGAGATGTAAGTGGAGGAAACCCAAGCTCAGGTGAGTCAAACTACCCCGAGAAAGAGGGTGGAAGAATGAGGGCATACATGAGGTGGCGCTGCTGTGTGCCCCAAGCTTCTTTCATCTCCCATCACACCTGGGTAGGTCCCAATGGCAGCAACTACAAAGGGAAGGGTCACGATGGCCTGCTTGGCTTGCAGGAGCCAGCTCATCTAATTCCATAGACTCTGCAAGTCACTGTCACATCACTTCACCCTCCCTCCTCCTGAAGGTATTATCATCCATGTTATCACACGGTTGTATTTTCTTGTCTGTTACCCCTACTGATCTGTGAGCTCCCCAAAGGCAAGGGCTGGGTTTTGTTCAACCTTATATGTCCTGATTCATGTATAATGAGTGATAGATACTCCTTGGTTAAATGAATGAATGAATGAATGGGCTCCGAGCTCCATACTAGGTTTGGCTTAATGGAAGTTGACCATAATTGACAATACCAATTTTTGAGCTGGTCAAGTTCAATCCCACCAGACGTCATGAAAATGGAGCCCATGAAGAATGATTGACAGAAGGAAACCAGGTATGACCAAGGCTTAAGTTGCACCTCACTCATGCTTACATGGCCTATACATCCTGAGTGTGGACCTTCCAGACTCACCTCTGTTGTCAAACAAAAAACTACCTGTGGCCATGGTGGGAAGGGGTTCGAGTCCTGAGGTGTGCTGAGGAGCCACTCACTCAGGGCCCCAGGGCCACCAAAGGACACACTGAGCCTGTGCAGGGCTGATTTTGGTTGGCCACACTCCCAGTTCAAGGTAGGCTCAGACCATTCATTGTTGATCCCATTCGTAGGGCCCACACCCAGAGCAGGTGGGAGAAGCTTCTGGGAGGGCCCCTGGAACCATGGAGGACCAGCCTGTGGGCATATTGCAAGTCTGGGCCAGCCAGACATGCTAAGAGGAGACAAAAGAGCAGGGGTGGAGGTGGGAGAGCCCCGGGCACACCAGCCTGAGCTCCACATTACACAGACATGGCATCAGCATTTTGCCCTTCACACCTTCATGTCTATTTCCATGTTTCCCCTTTATTTCTTAATAAGAATTCCTTTTCCAAAACTGCCAGCTTTATCTCACATATACCAAAGAGTAAGGGGGAGAAGACACTAAAAATGGAATAGAAGCTCAATCCCAGGCCCAACTCCACTGTCTTGGGCTGTGTGATTTGAGGTCAAGGGAAAAGGAAAAAGTCAGTCCCTGGCGCCTTGCTCCAGGCAAGTGCTGTGCTGCCTAAACAAACCTTCACGTGAGCAGCATTATCCCCTTTGTATAGGCAGGAATCAAGGCTCAGAAAGGTAACCTAACTTGCTCAAGATCCCACAGGTGGATAGTGACAGGTGGGATTCAAATCTGACTCCAAAGTGTGCTGGGCAAAGTCATTTCATCTTTCTGTGTCCCCATTTCTTCAGTTTTAAAATGGAAACGACAATAGGGCTATTGCAAGGATTAGATGAAATAATATATGGGAAAACACGTGGTAAACCGTGAAGCATGCCACCATGTTATCTTCCCTTGACCCACTGCTTCCCCACTGACCCTCCCCAGGCAAGGTTCTGAGCCCCTCTCTCTCTAGTGCTTTCTTCAAGAGGTGCTGAGAGTAACTTTGCCAAATGGACCCAAGTCCTTGGTCCCCTGCCCTTCCTGGCACACTCAGCCAATACTCAACAGGATTTATAGTGCGGTTCCTGGAACAACCCAGATCTGCTAGAACAACGCCCAATCCAAGCCAGCTGTCCTGAGGACAGCCAGCCACTGCAGCAGAAGAGCTGAGGAGCCAAAGCTACCACTGGCTCAGTTGTAATGTGCCTGGAAATTCACCAAAGGTGTCACGGCAGAAGGACATTGCTGGGCATGTCCCATTTAGCAGACACAGTCAATGCCCAGATGAAAAACAGCCACAGTGAAGGGCAGGGCCTCCCCCACCTCAGGAATCTCAGCCTCGGCACCCTAGGAACAGCAAGTCCAAGTCTGTTCCCATCTCTCCCACCCCATCGTCCTCTAGCACACAGCATTATTCCCTTCTGGGAAGTGACTCTGTGGCTTCCTCATCATGGTACAGCTTGATTCACCTAAGCAGGACATGCCAGGTGGAATAGGCAGGTGGCCTGGCCTCTTCAGAGAAGGCTGGACAAACCCAGGAAGCAGGGAACTGGGCTGAGCTCCCACGGGCTCAGGCTGAGCCGTCTCTGCCCTCCTCCGATAAAGGGCACAGGTTCATGCTCTCTCAGAGACATTTAGGGTAAGGGAAGGGCACAGAGTGGGGAGTTAGAAGCCTTGGGGCCAACTTTTGGCATTGCCAGTCATTGCCGCTTGACCTTGAGCAAACCACTTCCCCTCTCTGAGCCTCAGTTTCCTCATCTGTAAGCAAGAGGTTTCGAGCTAGATCACTGAGGTCCATTACAATACTCACTTTGTGTGACATCACATATCTAGGTGGTGATCTCTCAGAAAGTCTCACACAGTCCCTAATATAGGCCTTCAACAAGCCCAGAAACTGGCAACTGTTAAAGACAAAATAACATAGCAGGAAGCAGGCATCAGGTTCACCTCTCGTCTCCTGGGGGAGCTGTCACCGCCATGAGCTTGGGCTCCCAAAGAACTTGCCTTTGGCTGGATGTTCCTGGGACTCACCTGGAAGAAAATAATTAAAATCCTAAACGTAAAGGGGGACTCATCACTTCACTTGGCTGTCAGGCAACAAGACACTGTCCAGATCCTGAATTAGGCCATGAGAGAGCTGATCCCCATCTAATGAAAGTTGTTAAACTCCCTGTCACCTGTTTATCAGGTAGCAAGTGAACAAGACAAATGCCAGCATTCATCACAGCTCAGCTGCCAGCGGGGATGTCCTGGGCATGAGAGCTGGTGGCAAGCACGGGGTGCTTGGGTCCTTCCCTCAACATCAGAGAAAAGAAAACTGGGCAAAGAAGACATCTCTCTAGTCCCTTGCAGTGTCGGGCTCCAGGCGGGGAGCTACAGTGAGAAACTGAACCCAGGAATAGACAGGAAAGCTTTGCCACCTTGGACAAGCCCCTTTGTCTCTGGGCCTTATTTTACTACCTGTAAAATGAAGATAAAAATAGTATCAGATTGATGCAAGGGATAAAATATAGTCATAGACATGTGCTGTATAAAGGGCACGCAAATGAACTGGGTGATGATGGAAAAACAAAAGAGGTGTAAAATGTGTACAATGGTGCACTGGAGCCAGCTTCAGCCACCTTCTACTGGCTTGCAAGAGCCAACATTTTGCATGTTCAGGGATTTTGCTAGCCAGTTGACATCCCACTGGTAGATTGAAATCAGCCACAGTGGGAATATTTACACTACAGCAATGGTCAAACACTACAAATCAGGGCTGTTTTTCCCCTTCCAGGGAGCTGATTGTTAAACATTTGCCAGCACGCGACTGTGTATAATGAGTAAGAGTAATGCAATGGGAGGCAATTTGTTCTTGCTTCAAACACATTCACTGTAACTTTCTACATCCAAATGACTGTTAACTGCTTCATGACAATAAGCTTAGGAGGTCATATTGTTTTCTAACACATAAACTTTCTTCATTGTCACAAACATGTATTGAGACCTACTGATATAGTTTGGATGTTTATCCCCTCCAAATCTCATGTTGAAATGCGATCCCCAATGTTGAAGGTACAGCCTGATGGGAGGTGTTTGGGTCATGGGGCCAGAACCTTCATGAATGGCTTGGTGCCATCCCAGTGGTAATGAGTGAGTTCTCTCTCTGTTAGTTCACAGGAGAGCTGGTTGTTTCAAGGAGCCTGGAACCTCCTGCTGTCTCTCTTGTTCCCTCTCTCACCATGTGACACGCCTGCTCCCCCTTTGCCTTCAGCCATGAGAGGAGGCTTCCTGAGGCCTCACCAGAAGCAGAACAGATGCTGGTGCCATGCTTGTATAGCCTGCAGAACTCTTTTCTTTATAAATTACACTGTCTCAGGTACTCCTTTATAGCAATGCAAAACCGACTAATATACCTCTACTATGTGCAATGTACCAAAGACTCAAAAGAAAAAAAACCTTTCCTTACTTGCTCACAGCGTGGTGGAGGAGTGAGAAAGTGTACACTGTGGAGCATTCTGGGAATGGAAGTGGAGTGCCCCTTGCTCTGCTCAAATTGTAGGGGTCCAAGCCCAAGCAACTAGGAAGGGCGCTTTAGGCAGCATGAATGGCACATGCAAAGATACAGAGGCTTGATTGCTAAGGCAACTTTAAAAAATTCCTCTCTGAGAATTAACTTTGGTAAGTTTTAGAATTATTACATTACAGGACTATTTTTCCTGGCCATAAGATGTCTCCTTCACCAGAGTTTAGTACCAAATTCCCTTTGGTTGTTTCCAAAACCCAAATGCACTTTTGGGGATGAGAATTTGGCAGAGTTGAGGGCAGGTCCTCAAAGCAAAGAGGAGTTCCCAAAGTCATTTGATAAAGGCAACAGCCCTGAAGTGTCTCAGCCCAAATGCCCAAGGTGACTACTTTAGGTTGCAGCAGACAGTTGGATGCACAAGACCATTTCAGTTCCCATCTCATTATTCAATAATGCTTTACCAGGAACAATAAGATGCCAACTTTTTCCTGTTAAGACACGTCCATGTCTCTGCCTTGGAGAATGCCAGGATTTGAATTTCGAAAATGAAGACAAAAAGAAGAAAGAAAATATCCAAAAGCATCCAGGCAAAAAAAGAAGGTTACCTTCAAAGGAACAAAAGTCAAGGTGACCTCATACCCTCCAGACAGTGGAACCAGGTCATGAAACTTATGCCAACCAAGTCATTGTCCAAATATAGAGGCAAGAGAATGTCATTCTCTCATACATATAGGTTCAGAAAATAGATGATGGCCGGGCGCAGAGGCTCACGCCTCTAATCCCAGCACTTTAGGAGGCCGACGCAGGCCGATCACTTGAGGTCAGAAGTTCGAGACCAGCCTGGCCAACATGGTGAAACCCCATCTCTACTAAAATACAAAAATTAGCTTGGTGTGGTGGCACATGCCTGTAATCCCAGCTACTCAGGAGGCTGAGGCAGGAGAATCACTTGAACCCAGGAGGCAGAAGTTGCAGTGAGCCGAGATCATGCTGCTACACTACAGCCTGGGCGACAGAGCAAGACTCTGTCTCAAAAAAAAAAAAAAAATCATCTACATACCATTTTCAAAAAATTTTTCAAGACACATCAACTATCTGGAGAGGAATCAAAATACAAAATTCAAAAATGGGGAAGTTGAGGTACTATAAAAGGATTGAAAATGAGCAATAAACTGGTGAAGTCTAAATTATAAATTATTGTTGTAAATTTGGTTTAAAGTTGGATGTTAGTCATTTGTATGAAATTCTAGAACAGGCAAAACTAATCTATGGTGAAAGAATTCAAAACAATTGTTTCTGGGAAAGCAGAGGTTGAGTAGGAAGAGTTAAAAGGAAACCTTCTGAAATAATGAAAATGTGTTCTATCATGATAAGGGTTTGTGTTACACAGGTGTGCGCATTTGTCAAAACTCACTGTACTCTACTCTTAAGGTCAGTACATTTCACTGTATGTGATTATACCTGAATTTAAAAAATAAGTATGTTAACAATATTAAGCCAGGTGTGGTGGCTCATGCCTGTAATCTCAGCACTTTGGGAGGCTGAGGTGGGTGGATCACTTGAGGTCCGGAGTTTGAGACCAGCCTGGCCAACATGGTGAAACCCCATCTCTACTAAAAATACAAAAATTAGCTGGGTGTGGTGGCATGTGCCTGTAATCCCAGCTACATGGGAGGCTGAGGCACAAGAATCAGTTGAACCTGGGAGGCAGAGGTTGCAGTGAGCCAAGATCACACCACTGCACTCCAGCCCAAGCAACAGAGTGAGACTCCAACTCAAAAAAATAAACAATACTGAGTCTTCCAATATATGAATGTAGTATAATCTCTTTGCTTATTTAGTCTTTTAATTTCTCTTAGCAATGTTTTGTCATTTTCAATGTACAGATGTTATGTCTTTTATCAGATTTATCCCTATTTCATATTTTGATGGTATTGTAATTGGCATTATTTATCTCAATTTGATTGCTCATTGCTAAGAAATAGAAATATTGACTTTTGTATATTGACCTTGCAACTTTATTGAACTCACTTGTAAGTTCTAGTAGCTTTTTTGGAGAATCCATCCAATTTTCTACATAGATGATCATGTCATCTATGAATAAAAGGAGTTTTATTTCTTCCTTCCCAATTTAGATGGCTTTTTTTTCTCCTATTGCACTGGCTAGAACCTCCAGTAGAATGTCGAATAGGTGATGAGAACAGACATCATTGCCTTATTCCCAGTCTTAGGGGGAAAACATTTAGTATTTCACCATTAAGTGTGTTGTTAGCAGTAGGGCTTTTACAGATATTCTTAATGAGGCTGAGTATATTCCATCTACATTAAGCCATTTTTGCATTGCTATAAATACTTGAGACTGGGTAATTTATAAAGAAAAGAGGTTTAATTGGCTCACTGTTCTGCAGGCTTTACAGGAAGCATGGTGCTGGCATCTGCTCAGTTTCTGGGGAGGCCTCAGGAAGCTTACAATCATGGCAGAAGGCAAAGGAGGAACAGGCCTGTCACATGGCAAGAGTAGGAGCAAGAGAGAGGGAGAGTATGGGGAAGGTGCCATATACTTTTTTTTTTTTTTTTGATGAACCCAGACAAGGTCTCACTATGTTGCCCAGGCTAGGCTGGTCTTGAACTCCTGGGCTCAAGTGATCTTCCTACTCTGGCCTCTGCCACACACTTTTAAACAAACAGATCTCGTGTGAAGTCAGAACAAGAGCTCACTTATGACTAAGTTGATGGCCCAAGCCATTCAAAAGGGATCTGCCCCCATGATCCAAACACCTCCCACTAGGCCCCAGCTCCAACACTGGGATCACATTTCAACATGCGATTTGGGCGAGGACAAATATCCAAACTATATCACCGTCCTATTTCAAGCTTGCTGACAGATTTTATCAAATGTGAATACAGGATTTGTACCAAATTAGTCATTAGGAAAATGCAAATAAAATACCAATGAGGGCTAGGCACAGTGGCTCACGCCTGCAATCCGAGCACTTTGGGAGGCTGAGGCAGGCAGATCACTTGAGGTCAGGAGCTCAAGACCAGCCTGGCCAACTTGGTAAGACCCGTCTCTACTAAAAATACAAAAATTAGCCCAGCATAGTGGCATGTATCTGTAGTCCCAGCTACTCGGGAGGCTGAGGCAGGAGAATCACTTGAACCTAGGAGGTGAAGGTTGCAGTGAGCCAAGATCATGGCACTGCACTCCAGCCTGGGCGACAGAGTAATAGAGTAAGACTCTGTCTCAAAAAAAAAAAAAAAAAAGTCAATGACATACCACTACACACCTACTATAATGGCTAAAAGGTAAAAGACTCATCATATAAAGTATTGATAAGAATGCACACCAACTGTAACTCTCATTCACAATTGATGGGACTGTGGTACAACCACTTTGGAAAACAATTTGGCAGGGATTTCTTAAAAAGTTAAAAAGGTAAGCCAGGAGCAGTGGCACACGCCTGTAATCCCAGCACTTTGGGAGGCTGAGGCGGGTGGATCACCTGAAGTCAGGAGTACGAGACTAGCCTGGCCAACATGATGAAACCCCGTCTCTACTAAAAATACAAAAATTAGCCGGGCATGGTGGTACATGCCTGTAATCCCAGCTACTTGGGAGGCTGAGGCAGAAGAATCGCTTGAACTTGGGAGGCGGATGTTGCAGTGAGCTGAGATCGTGCCATTGCACTTCTGCCTGGGCAACAAGCGTGAAACACAGACTCAAAGAAAAAAAAAAGAAGTTAAAAAGGTAGGCCGGGTGCAGTGGCTCATGCCTGTAATCCCAACACTTTGGGAGGCCAAGGCAGATGGATCACCTGAGGTCAGGAGTTTGAGACCAGCTTGACCAACATGGTGAAACCCTGGCTCTACTAAATAAAAAAAATTAGCCGGGCATGGTAGCAGGTGCCTGTAATCCCAGCTACTTAGGAGGCTGAGGCAGGAGAATCACTTGAACCCAGGAGGCAGATGTTGCCGTGAGCTGAGGTTGCACCATTGACTCCAGCCTGGGCAACAAGAACAAAACTCCGTCTCAAAAAAAAAAAAGTTATGGCCAGGCATGGTGACTCACGCCTGTAATCCCAGCACTTTGGGAGGCCGAGGTGGGCAGATCACCTGAGGCCAGGAGTTCGAGATCAGCCTGACAACATGGCGAAACCCCATCTCTACTAAAAATACAAAAATTAGCCTGGCATGGTGGTGCATGCCTATAATCCGAGCTACTTGGGAGGCTGAGGCAGGAGAATCGTTTGAACCCAGGAGGCACAGATTGCAGTGACCCAAGATCACGCCATCACACTCCTGCCTCGGCAACAAGACCAAAACTCTGTCTCAAAAAAAAAAAAAAAGTTAAAAAGGTGGCTGGGCATAGTGGCTCATGCCTATAATCCCAGCACTTTGGGAGGATGAGGCAGGCCTCAGCCTGCCAAACTCCTGGGCTCAGGAATGCTTGAGCCCAGGAGTTTGAGACCAGCCTGAGCAACATGGAGACACTCTGTCTACAAAATACAAAAAAAATTTAGCCAGGCATGGTGGTTTATGCCTGTAGTACCAGCTACTCGGGAGACTGAGATGGGAGGATCACTTGAGCCCAGGGGGGTCGAGGCTGCAGTGAGCTGTGATCATGCCACTGCACTCCATCCTGAGCAACAGAGTGAGGCACAGTCTCCAAAAATAAAGTTAAGCCATGTCCGCTGGCTCATGCCTGTGGTCCCAGCACTTTAGGAGGCTAAGGCAGGCAGATTGCTTGAGCCCAGGAGTTCGAGATCACCCTGGGCAACATGGCAAAACTCAGTCTCTACAAAAAAACACAAAAAGTAGCTGGGCATGGTGGCAGGCACCTGTAGTCCCAGCTACTCAGGAGGCTGAGGCAGAAGAATCGCTTGAGCCCAGGAGGTGGAGGTTGCAGTGAGCTGAGATCCTGTCACTGCATTCCAGCCTGGGCGACAGAGCAAGACTCTGCCTCAAAAACAAAAGTCAGCTGCGTGTGGTGGCTCACGCCTGTAATCCCAGCACTTTGGGAGGCTGAGGCGGGTGGATCACCTGAGGTTGGGAGTTTGAGACCAGCCTGACCAACATGGAGAAACCCTGTCTCTACTAAAAATACAAAATTAGCCGGGCTTAGTGGCACATGCCTGTAATCCAAGCTACTCAGGAGGCTGAGGCAGGAGAATCGTGTGAACCCGGGAGGCAGAGGTTGCGGTGAGCCAAGATTGCGCCATTGCACTCCAGCCTGGGCAACAACAGCGAAACTCCGTCTTAAAAAAAAAAAGTTGAAAAGATATTTACCTGAGAGAAATGAAAGCACATGTTCACACAAAGACTTATACATGTTGTACATCAATGTATATAGTTGCTTTATTTGTCATATCCAAACACTAGGAACAACCTAAATATTCATCAACAGGTGAACTGGTAAACAACTGTGGTATATTCTTACCACATACCAATAAGAAAAAGGAATGAACTACTGATACCATCAATAATGTGGATGAACCTCAAAATAATTATGCTCAATGAAAAGAAACCAGACAATAAAGAATATATGTTCTTTGTATAAAACTTTATTAATCTTTTTTTTTTTTTGAGATGGAGTCTGGCTCTGTCACCCAGGCTGGAGTGCAGTGGCACGACCTCAGCCCACTGCAACCTCCGCCTCCCTGGTTCAAGAGATTCTCCTGCCTCAGCCTCCCACGTAACTGGGACTACAGGCATTCGCCACCACACCTGACTGATTTTTAGTAGAGACGGGTTTCACCATGTTAGCCAGGCTAGTCTTGAACTCCCGACCTCAGGTGATCTGCTCCCCTTGAGCTCCCAAAGTGCTGGGATTACAGGCGTGAGCCACCGCATCTGGACAAATTTTATTATTCTTTATATAAAGTCCTTGAAAATATAAACATCCATAGAGACAGAAAGCAGACCAGTGGTTGCTTGGGGGTGAGGGTGGGGAATCAGGGAGAGGTGAGAGGAGGAATTACAAGGGGACATGAGGAAATGTTTGAGAGTGATGAATACGTCCATAGTGATTGTACTGTGGTTTCACAGATGTATACATATGTCAAAACTCAGTAAACTGTACTTTTTTTTTTTTTTTTTTTTTTTTGAGACGGAGTCTTACTCTGTTGCCCGGGCTAGAGTGCAGTGGCACCATCTTGGCTCACTGCAACCTCCACCTCCTGACTCAAGTGATTCTCCTGCCTCAGCCACCCAAGTAGCTGGGATTACAAGCACGTACCACCATGCCCAGCTAATTTTTGTATTTTAGTAGAGACGGGGTTTCACCGTGTTAGTCAGGCTGGTCGCGAACTCCTGACCTCAAGTGATCCACCCGCCTCAGCCTCCCAAAGTGCTGGGATTACAAGTGTGAGCCACCGTACCCCACCTAAATTGTACATTTTAAATATATGTAGTTATTATATTTTAATTATAGCTCAATAAAGTTGTTTAGAAATATAATAAATTTTTAAAGAGGCTGTTAGTGTTACAAATCATGATTAAAATAACATATACATACATTCATGGGTGGGTAATAAATAAAAAAAGAAGAAGTAATAAAATAACAGACATGTAATATTAAAAATAACTTGGCCAGGCATGGTGGCCCATGCCTGTAATCTCAGCACTTTGGGAGGCCAAAGTGGAAGCTTCATTTGAAGCTAGAAGTTCAAGACCAGCCCTGGCAACATAGTGAGACCCCATCTCTACAAAAAAAATTTAAAATTAGCCAAGCATGGTGGCGCGTACCTTAGTCCTAGCTACTCCAGAGGCTGAGGTGGGAGGATCACTTGAGTCCAGGAGTTTGAGGCTGCAGTGAGCTATAATCATGCCACTGCGTTCCAGCCTGGGGGACAGAGGGAGACCCTGTCTTAAAGAAAAAAATAAATAAGTAGCTTAATACTCTGAGATTATAACCACAGACAAAGTGAGCAAAGACTATAGGTTGAGTATCCCTTATCCAAAATGCTGGGAACCAGAAGTGTTTTGAATTTCTGATTTTTATTTTAAAATATTTGCATTATACTTACCAGTTAAGCATCCCAGATCCAAAAACACAAAATACAAAATCCTCCACTCATCATTTCCTTTGGGTGTCATATCAGCACTCAAAAAGTTTTAGACTTCAGAGCACCTCAGGTTTCAGATTTTTGGACTTGGGATGGTCAACCTGTAGCAGTAAGGTGGGGAGAATATCTTGAAATAAAAAGCAGCTAAGGCTCTCATCATAACATATAGTGTCAAAAGTCAGGGTTATTCTTGGTTTTTATATTTAGGGAAATATCAGTTAAAAAAAATTATGGGCTAGGCGCAGTGGCTCATGCCTGTAATCCTAGCACTTTGAGAGGCCAAGGCAGGAGGATCACTTGGGCCCAAGACTTCAAAACCAGCCTGGGCAACACAGCAAGACCCCATCACTAAAAAAAAAAAAATTTTTAATTGGCTGGGCATGGTGGTACACACCTGTGGTCCCAGCTACTCAAGAAGCTGAGATAGGAAGATCACCTGGGCTCAGGAGGTTGAGATTGCAGTGAGCTGTGATTGCACCACTGCACTCCAGCCCAGGTGACAGAGCAAGACCTTGCTTAAAAAAAAAAATTATGAGGCTGGGCACAGTGGCTCATGCCTGTAATCCCAGCACTTTGGGAGGCCGAGATGGGTGGATCACCTGAGGTCAGAAGTTCGAGACCAGCCTGGCCAACATGGTGAAACCTCGTCTCTACCAAAAATACAAAATTAGCTAGGCGTGGTGGCAGGAGCCTGTAATCCCAGCTACTCGGGAGGCTGAAGCAGGAGAATCGCTTGAACCTGGGAGGTGGAGGTTGCAATGAGCTGAGATTGTACCACTGCACTCCAGCCTGGTGTGCAGAGCGAGACTTCATCTCAAAAAAAAAAAAAAAAAAAAATTATGAACTTCAAATCCGGCAGACACTTGGGCTTCCTATTATAAAAGGCATCACTACCAACCTGTCACCAGGTAGACAGACCCACTGGCTTCCCAAGTCATAATCCTGTGACTCCTCTAAATACCCAGAGCCAAGAAAGCAGGGCAGCACCCCTCCCGGAGGGCACAGGAGACCCACCAGTCCCTACCCCCCTGTCTGCATCAACCCTTACTCTAGTACCACACTTGATAGGTTCACATCCATCTGGAGCTTTGACCCTCATCGCCTACGAAGGCAGGGATTCACTGGCTTCCAAACTGAGAAGGTACTACCACATTCCCACATGCTGAAGACACCCCCCTCAGGGAAGGCAACAAAACCCAGGGTTTCTGGCACAATTTTGAACTCCTCCATCTCCCCAGCTGCTGTGGCTAATCGGTCCCCAAGTTCTGTGGAACCTACCCTGTCTAGGATTATTTCTGAAAGGTAAATTCCATGATGGCAGGGCCCATGTCTCTCTTGTAGCTGTGTCCCTAGCTCCTAGAGCCACAGCAGGTGCTCAGGAAGTGGAAGTGATTGAATGCATAGTGAGACAGGACTACAGAAGACATGCTGGAATCAAGCAGGTAATGATGTCATGCAGTAGGTGTTTCCTCACCTCCAACACGGAGGTTTTGACCGGGCTCCTGTGCCTGGAACCTCTGCTCCCCTTCAGGCAGTGAGCCAGTTTCACTGATGGGAATATGCCCGGTATCAGGTGGGTTGGGTTGGAAACAAGGTTGAATGCCACCACCAACCCATCTGCTTTCCAGTGACCCTCTCTCCTTCAGCCTGTGCTACTTCTTGCTTGGAATCTTGCAGAAGCCTCTTAGCTGGCCCCATGGACTCAATGTTCTCCCTGGTTTGATTGTGTCCTTCCTGCCCTTCTTTTTTTCTCAGAGATAGTCTCGCTCTGTCACCCAGGCTGGAGTGCAGTGGCAAGATCTCTGCCTCCCGGGTTCAAGCAATTCTCCTGCCTCAGCCTCCTGAGTAGCTGGGATTACAGGCACCTGCCACCACGCCCAGCTAATTTTTGTATTTTTGGTAGACGGGGTTTTGCCATGTTGGCCAGGTTGGTCTTGAACTTCTGACCTCAAATGATCCACCCTCCTCTGCCTTCCAAAGTGCTGGGATTACAGGCATGAGCCACCCCACCCCGGCCCCTAATCGACTTCTTTATACTCGTTAAGGTTTGTAACCCAAAAACTTTGCCTCCCACATTCATCAGAGTTGGCCCCAGTGACTTTTGGACATTTCTATGACTGGGATTGTTCACAGTCATTTGCTCCCAGCTCCAGAGAGGGATTTCCAAGCAGCAATGACAGTGCCCCTGGGACAAGGGGTCAGTGCTCATGGAAGCCCACCCTCCTTCCCAGAGAACTGAAGTTGTCTTTGGCACTGCCTTCAGGTTCCTGGGCACCTGGAGGGTGTCTATTTCTCATTGCGGTCAAGAGCTCCTTAAGGAACAGTCCTGTGACCTGTTCATCTTTATGTCCCCAGTGCCTGGCACCCAGCAAGGATGATGGCAGCAGAGCAGAGGAGATCTGGGCAGAAGTGCACAAAATTCAGTTTGGGTCACACTGAAAGCGTAATTTCTTTGGCTGTCCCCTTATCTGTGAGAACAGAATTTGTGGGAGGATTACGAAGCCAGGGCCGGAGTTGGAGGGCTTAGGCTTGGCCTGGGGACAGCAAGGAGCCTTGGGACTTTGTACCACAACCATAGGAATGTGCAGGAGTCAAGTGGCCTGGGTTCCACACAGCACTGACACTTACTAAGCCCTCTAACCCTGGAGAAGTTGTTTCACTTCTTTGAGTTCTTGGCATCTGCTAAATGCGATGAAAATCCTATCCTCGCCCATTTCAGGGGGTAGCTGTGAAGACTCTAGAAGAAATTTGGAAATTATAAAAGGCTATATAAATTACAAGGGCAGGGCCGGGCATGATGGCTCACACTTGTAATCCCAACACTTTAGGTCGCCAAGGTGGGAGCATTGCTTAAGTTCAGGAGTTCAAGACCAGCCTGGGCAACATAGCGAAACCATGTCTCTACCAAAAACGAAAAAAATTAGCCAAATATAGTGGTGTGCGCCTGTAGACCCAGCTACTTGGCAGGCTGAGGCAGGATTGCTTGAGCCCAGGAGGTCAAGGCTGCAATGAGCTATGATCACGCCACTGCATGCCAGCCTGGGTGACAGAATAAGACCCTGTCTCAAAGAAGAAAAAAAAGCGGGGGGAGGGGGCACTCGCTGGTGGCACTTTCTATGGATCACAGCCTTTCATGGCGCTATCCCAGAGGGTAAGGGCCTCAACCCAATCCCACCTCCAACATAAACAGGCCAGTTGCCTGTGGGGTGCAGCATAGGTCAACCTCTGCAGGATACATTCTAGCCAGGTGGGAGGTGGAACAGGGACCCTCCAGCCACCATGACACCCTAAGGCCTTCTAAACCCCACCCAAGCCAGCTTGGCATCAAGGAAATGAGAGACAAGCAGCTCTGAGAGTGTGCTCCAAAGAGGTTTATTAGTATCCACACTGGGGAGCCCTGGGTTCTTGCCCAGAACAAGGGGCTGAGAATATCCAGTCAGGATGCAAGGCCGCCACAGGCTGAGGGGACTGGCACTGGGGATATGGCAGGGTTTCTCCTTCAAGCACAGCCAAGACACCCTCCTTTGCCCTTGGAGTCTCCTCCTGAAGAGCACGGCTGTCTTCCCCATGGAGAAAATGAGGTCTCCAGAGGTTTCCTGCCTTGCCCAATATCCACCAACCCCCTCAGAATCTAGACCCCCCTCTGTCTGTTCCTCACCTCGGCCAGGATCAGGGGACCCCCCCATCTTGCAGAGTCAGCCCCACCCCCACCTCAGCAGGCCCCAGCTCACTCCTAGAACCTAGTGACTAAAGTCTGGAGCGGATAAATTCTATCAGGTTCTCCAACTGCTCCTCCAGGCGCTGTTCAACTCCATGGTTCTCGATGACCCAGTCAAAGTCCCTGAAGTTGTCCAGGCCACATTCTGACTCAGCATCATCCACCCCTGTGAAGGAAGCATGGCGAGGTCAGGCCCCAGCCCTCCAGACAGACACCAGGCATCAAGGCCTGCTAGCCCCAACAGGAGTGGGCCCTCCCGGCCTCTCCTCTGCTACCCCAGAGCCAAGGGCTACCCACCCAGAAGGCACCTCCCTACCCCTGAAACACTGTGATGGCAGGTTCAGCAGCCCATAGCCACCTGGGCACCCCAGCTGATCCCTCCTGACTTAATTCTTCACTTGCTGCTGCCTACAGAGGGTGAATCGGGTCATCTAAAACCACACACAACCCAAAAGGGCACTGGGTTTTCATTTTCTGTCAAGCTGGTTGTGTCCTTTTCTATCCCTAAATCTGTCTGATTCAATCCCCTCAGGAGGCAGCATGTGTTGGAGTCAGAAGCAGAGGGTCAGGAGGCCAGCTCCTCCTCTCACTCTTTGTGACCCTGGGAAAGAGACTTAACCTTTCGGGCCAGGGCCTCATCCAACCATGGATAAACTAATAACAGCATCTACCTGCTGAATCTGTTTTGATGGTAAAGTGAGACAGTGCATATAAAATGCTTAGCACAGGCCTGGAACATATGAGTGCCCTAGAAATGAGCAGCATTAGTAGTGGTCATACCCATTGGATCTGAACTGCTCCAAGTTACAGTGATCTAGGGCAGGAAGGAAGCCTGAGCTGTGCTTCTGAAGCCCACAGAGCGGGTCCTGGGCTTGCACCACTGAAGCTCCCAGCAGAACTGCCTCTCCACTACTAACTCCTAATTCCACTACTGTGTTAAACAGAAGTGAGCTTTGTCAGGTTTGCCCTTGACCACTGTCAGCCCCTACTGGGCTGGAAAGCAAAGGTGAAGAACCATGGGGGTGGGTCCCAGCCAGACCACCAAAGCAGCCCACTGGCCATGAGAAGATAGCCTAGGTTAAGCCAAGGGAACCTTGACCCCCAGGATTCTGTCCAGCATGCTACTCCCTAATCAGGAGGCCTCAGATTCTCCTTTATCATCCCTCACTCACTTCCCCCAGGCCTGCCCGGGAGACAAACCACAGGGTGGGTAGCCTGTGTCCTCCTGTGCCCTACACATGGAGTGGCTCACCTGGCGTGAACACCCAGCCCCGCTGCTGTCGGCTCTGCTCCAACGCTATAACGCGGACCGTCTGCGTCACGGCCCCATAGGCCTCCCGAAACCACTGGATGTCAGACACTCTCCGTGTGTCACTCACCAGCTGCAGGGGAGGGACAGACAGGTGACCAACAGGACAGGATGATAGAAGTGAGGGGAGGTGGGAGGACTACAGAACCCAGGGCAGTGTGGGGGTGTGGCTCTACCCCCCACCATCGTGAACATGTCAGCAGCTAGACTCACTATTCACGGATTCATTCATTCATTGAACATACGCCACTGAGTGCTGACTACATGTCAGGCAGTGCTGCTGACAAGTTCATTGATCCAATTAAGCAAGTATTATAGTAAGTACCTACTGTGTGCTGGGCACTGTGCTAGGTGCTAAGGCTAGAGTGGTAAGCAAAACAGACCCTGTGCCTGCCCTCTCAGAGCTTACAGTCTAGTGGGAGACACTGAAGAAGTATTCAGTGATCAAATAACCGTGTGATTACAGTGTATGTCAACAAGTGTCTCAACCTCAACACGGCTGAAACTCAACTCCTGATTTCCTCTCCAATCCTGTTCCTCTCCACCTTCCCTGTCTTAGAAAATGATAATTCTATATCTGTCCACCTGCTCAGAACGAAATCCTTGGTATAGTCTCTCACATCCCTCAGCCAACCCATGGGCAAATCCTGTTGGTTTTCTCTTCAAAATACATGCAAAATCGACCCCTTCTCTCCACTCTACCTTTGCTCCCCTCTGCGCCCCAACCACAGTCATTTTGTCTGTTACAGAAAGGTCCTGGCCAGGCATGGTGGCTCACGCCTGTAATCCCAGCACTTTGGGAGGCCGAGGTGGGTGGTTCACTTGAGGTCTGGAGCTCGAATTTTGCCAAATGGTAAAACACCGACTCAACTAAAAATACAAAAAATTAGTTGGGCATGATGCCACATGCCTGTAATCCCAGCTACTCGGGAGGCTGATGCACGAGAATCGCTTAAACCCACGAGGCAGAGGGTACAGTGAGCCGAGATCGCGCCACCGCATTCCAGCCTGGGTGACAGAGTGAGACTCTGTCTCAAAAAAAAAAAAAAAAAACAGGAAAGTCCTCCACCTGGCCCCTGTGCTTCTGCTCCCATCTTCCCCACAGCAGCTATGGCCAGCCTTCTCAATCTTAAATCAGATCATGTCTCTCCTCTGCTTAGAACCCTGTAGTGACTCCCCATCTCACTCAGAATAAAATCCCAGCTCTCCCAAAGGTCCTCCCTGGGAAGTCTGACCTGACCTCCCACCACTCACCCTCACCCACTCTGGCCACCTGGCTTGTCCTCAGACACACCAGGCACACTCACCACTCAAGCCTCTGCACTTTCTCCTCCCTCTCTCTGGAAAGCTACTTCCCCAAATATCCATTCAGTTATCCCTTATTTCCTTCAGATCTTGCTCAAACATCATCGTATCAGTGTGGCCTTCCCAGGCACCCTTAATAAAACAGCAACGTTTCCCTATCTCTCCTCATATCCTAGACCTACTTTATTTTACTCCTTAGTATTTACCACTGCCTGATATATTCTGTATTTATTCTGTGCCTATCTCCCCGCCACCCTCAGCTGTAATGTAAGCTCCCTGAAGGAAGAGACTTCATTGCGTTTTTGCACCAATATATCCCCACAACATGCAACCACGCCTGGTAGAAGTAGATACTCAATGTTCACTGCCAGAATGAATAAGGAAAAAAAGGGGTAGGGTGCTATAGGAGCACCTGCCAGGGAGCACCAGTTAAGACCTGAATATTAAGGAAGGCTTCCCTGTGGAGGTGTCATGTCAACTGAGCTGAAGCTAACCAGGGAAAGAGAAAGAAAGGGCAGTCCAGACAGGTGGAAGGGCATGTGCAAAGGCCCTGATTCCAGAAAGAGTTCGACTGACTTGAGGACCAAGAAGGCCAGTGTCGCTGCAGCTCAAGGAGTAAGGAGGCTAAAAAAGTAGCAGAAACTGGATCACACAAGGCCCAGAAGTTCATGTGAAGGATTTTCATTTTGTTCATGAGAACAATGGGAAGCCACCAAAGTATTCTAAACAGAAGAGTGACGTTACTTGGTTCATGTTTTTAAAAGGTCAGTCTGGGCCGCAAGCAGTGGCTCACACCTGTAATCCCACTATTTTGGGAGGCCGAGGTGGGTGGATCACCTGAAGTCAGGAGTTCGAGACCAGCCTGGCCAACATGGAGAAAACCTGTCTCTACTAAAAATACAAAAATTAGCCAGGCGTGGTGGTGGACACCTGTAGTCCCAGCTGCTTGGGAGGCTGAGGCAAAAGAATCACTTAAACCCGGGAGGCGGAGGTTGCAGTGAGCCAAGATTGCGCCACTGCACTCCAGCCCGGGTGACAACTGTGAGACTCCATCTCAAAAATAAATAAATAAATAAATAAATAAATAAATAAATAATAAAAGGTCAGTCTGGCTACTGTGTAATGAATAGACCACAGAGGGCAAGAGCCACAGCTAGAGACCAGTGTGGAGGCTACTGCGACTGTCCAGGCCAGAAATGGTGGGGGCTTGGGCCAGGATGGTGGCAGTGGAGACAAAGAGAGATGGACACAGCGAAGAGCTAGGGAAACAGGTGTTCTTCATGCTGCCATGGAGCCCTCTTACCCAGATGGGCTGGGAGATGCCCTCCACAATCTTCCTGCAAAAGAAGCCTGGGTCAGCCTGGCGTTTCTCCTCTCCCCAGCGGATCATGTCCTTCCGAAAGGCCTCCTTGTAGGTGCTGGTGTCCAGGAGTCTCTGGAAGTTCAAGCCATGCTCCTGCCCAAAGGACATTATATCTATGTCACCGGCCTTTCAACCTCAGTGGTCTCTCCTAAAACAGCGGAAGAGCCATCCCTCACCCTCACCTGCCTCCCCCAAGGCTGATGCAAGGATTAATGAGGTTTCAGCCAGGTCAAAGGTCTGCAAGGGAAAGAGCCTCAGCAACTAAGAAATCCCGATCACCGGTAGATGGAAGAAAGGTCTGGGGATAATCCAGAAATTGTTTCAATTTGTCTTTGAAATGTGTGGCATGGTTTCTGTTTTGCAAGTTTTACCTTCCCAATTATTTCTGGCTTAAACTAATCCTGAAATTAGTTTGCATCCCCTGGGCAAAGGCTTAGCCTTCAACTAAAGTGGGAAATCTGAGGGGGGAAAAAAATCCTGCACTCCATGTCCTCCCACTAGCATTGTTTGCCCCCATCTCAAATCCCACGGAGACTGTGTCTCCTTTCTCTCCCCCTTACCCCTTCCCATCCCCAAATTCCTGGCGCCTTTGCTGAAACAGCATCACTCCATCTGGCTCTGGGTACTTGCAAGGCCTCCCACACCCAGAGGACCCCCAAGGCAGGAGAGGCTACTCTGACCACCCTGGGGAACTCCTTTCTCCCCTTTCCAAGCAGAGGAGTCCATCCAAAGGGATCCAGGATAGGAGGGGTCTGAAAAGCATCACCTCGTTCAGGTTCTGGCTCCTCCATGAACTCAATGCAGCAAGACCTTCTCCCCTCAGGCTCTCAATTTCTTGATCACCCACCTGCTCCCCTTGCTGCAAAAGGAGGTCAGTAGCCACCTCCTGCTCCTGAACCAGTTTCCCTCCAGGAGCGTTGTGGTCTACTTGTTGGTTATATTTCCCCTTGTGACTTAGGAAATCAATGCGTGAACATTTCATTTTGGTTTTGTTTTTTAATGGGAGTAGGGGATAGAGTGGTGCTGGACTTCCACAGAGCAAGGGCAGTCTGGCCTATCAGTCTTCCATGGAGCTTTTAAAAATGCAAACTGGCCAGGTGCAGTGGCTCACGCCTGTAATCCCAGCACTTTGGGAGGCCGAGGCAGGCAGATCACAAGGTCAGGAGTTCAAGACCAGCCTGACCAATATGGTGAAACCATGTCTCTACTAAAAATACAAAAAAATTACCCGGGCGTGGTCGCGCATGGCTGTAATCCCAGCTACTTGGGAGGCTAAGGCAGTAGAACTGCTTGAACCCCGGGAGGTGGAGGTTGCAGTGAGCCAAGATCGCGCCACTGCACTCTAGCCTGGGCGACAGATCAAGACTCCGTCTCAAATAAATAAATAAAATAAATAAATTTAAAAAAATGCAAACTCCTGCTCCTTCTTCCTCCCCCCCCCCCACCCAACCCCACTAGTCTGACTCAGTAGGACAGAAGCAAGACCTATCTGGGAACTTTGGAAGATCAGCTTTGAAAGTGCTCCTGGGAGGCCTTTGGAAGTGCCTAGGCCCCACTAGGGAAGGCTCAGTGCCTTCCCCTTCACCCCTTCCTTCCTCCCATCCCCCTACCGCCACCCCACCACCCAGCAGAGTCGCTCCCAATCTACCTCCTGGATACAAAGAAATTCTGTATCCAGTTTCATTTGAGAAAGAATCCTGCTTAAAATTTTCGAAAACCAGCCCAGGTAAAGTAGCTCGCGCCCAAATCCTAGCACTTTGGGAGGCCATAGTGGGAGGATCGCTTGAGCCCAGGAGTTGGAGACCAGCCTGGGCAACATAATGAGACTCCTATCTCTACAAAAAAAAATTTTAAACTGCCAGGCATAGTGGCATGCACCTGTATTCCTAGCTACTTGGGAAGCTGAAGTGGGAGAATCACTTGAGCCCAGGAGGTCAAGGCTGCAGTGAGCCATTATGCGCCACTGCACTCCAGCCTGTGCTACAGAGCAAGACCTTGTCTCAAAAAGAAAAAAAAAAACCACTTAATTTAGTTATTCTTACAATTCCTCAGGCTGCCACCCTACGAATGGGTCTGTTCAGCTGGTGAGAGATGACCCAATGCTTCCCATGGAGGCAGAGATGGCATATAGAAGGGGGGACAATTCATTTTATGTGGTTCCGGAAACCACACTCAGGCCAATTGAGGGGCCAAAGCACACATCCCAGAAGGGTGCACCTAGAGGCCAAGGGCAAAATGTGGGTGACAAGAGGGCTCTTCACCATGTGGGAGGCTGATCTTGCCTTCCAAGTTCCCTCTCTGAAGTCTAAGATTCTGAGAGTTCCTATTGACTTATTTTTTTATTCTATTTTAACGATCCTATTTTTTTAATCCATGTGGTTCAAAATTCAAAGATACACAGTAATTTACAGTGAAAAATCTCTCTCTCACCCTGTCCCCTCCCTGAGGGCAACCAATGGTACAGTTTCTAAAGTGTCTTTCCCACACAGTGCAGGAACACATCCCAGGCACCTGAAACAGTGCTGAACATGAGACAGGCACCCTGTAAATATTTGTTAAATAGCCAAATATATGAGCAGATATATTTAGAATTCTTTTACAATTCTTGGTCACAAAGTGCCTCTTCAGTTTTAGACAAATGTAGCATTCTCTACACACTGTTCTACATCTTGGTATTGGCTTTTTTAATTTTTTTTTTCACTTAGTGATACATTTTGACAACTTTTGGGACTAAATTTCTTTTTTGTGTGTTGTTGTTTACTTTAAAAAAAAATTTTTTTAAAGAAACAGAGATGGGGTTTCACCATGTTGGCCAGGCTGGTCTCTAACTCCTGGACTCAAGCAATCCACCTGCCTCGGCCTCCCAAAGTGCTGTGATTACAGGCATGTGCCACCGTGCTCAGCCTGTACTAAATTTCTAGGAGCAAAGTTCCAGTGGCTGTGTCAGGCCAGCTGAGTGAGAGGGTGGTGTGAGGAGGCACAGGCAGGTCCTTACTAATCACACAGCATCAGAGCTGCCAACTCGAGTGTCGACAGCCTTTTCTGGGCACACCTTCCTGAACTCACTCTGAAGGGAGGGAGGCTATTAGGAAAGAAATATAAGCTGAAAATGCTCCCAAAAGGTCCATTCACAGAAAACCAAGAGCTGGCCACCACCCTGCCAGCAGTGGTGACGGGGATCATGCCAGTGACTCAGGCAGCAGCCACAGCTCCAAAGTCCTGAAGATGGCCCCGCCCGACACACCGGATGCCACAGAGCACCACCTACCTGAGCATACTGCTCCTTGAGTGGACCAGAGAGCCGGAGGACAGCACAGACATCAGCTCCGAGTCTGCGGGACAGGGAGATCAGAATCCAGTTAGTCTAGAATTTCCAGGAGCTTCCAGGTCCCAGAAAGGGAGTCAAGAGGCCTGTGTTCAAGTCCCATTTCCACTACTGGTATTATGTAATTTTGGTAGGTCTCAATGTCCCTGATCCTATTTCCTCATCGGAAAATGAGGATAACACTTTCTGTTCTGTCTCCCACACAGGATTATTACGAAACTCTGATGAATATAAAATAGCCCTGAAACTAACAGGTAAAACTTATAAAGTGCTAATTACAGTGTGAACAGGCACAGCAATATTCTGGCTGGATTAGGTTATTGCCCAGACCCTAAACTAATTCTCTCACAGCCAGAGGTATCTGTCTCCACTGACTTGCTCACCATAACATATATCATTTATTAATTCACTGGTTGGGCATGGTGGCTCACACCTGTAATCCCAACACTTTGGGAGGCCAAGGCATGAGGAGTGCTTGAGGCCAGGAGTTCAAGACCAGCCTGGGCAACACAGTAAGACCCAGAGATACCATCTCCACAAAAAAATTTAAAAATTAGCTGAGAATGGCAGCATGTGCCTGTACTCCCAGCTACTCCAGAGGCTGAGGTGGAAACATTCCTGAGCCCAGGAGTTCCAGGCTACAGTGAGCCATGATTGTACCACTGTATGCCAGCCTGGGAGACAGAGTGAGACCCTGTCTCAAAAAAATGAAATAAGAAAAGCAAATGTAAAAAACTGAAACAAAAGCCAGGTGCGGTGGCTCACGTCTGTAATTCCAAATACTTTGGAAGGCTGAGGCAGGCAGATCACCTGAGGTCAGGAGTTTGAAACCAGCCTGACCAACATGGTGAAACCCTGTCTCTACTAAAAGTACAAAATTAGCCGGACATGATGGTGCATGCCTGTAATCCCAGCTACTTGGGAGGCTGAGGCAGGAGAATCACTTGAACCCAGGAGGTGGAAGTTGCAGTGAGCCGAGATTGCCCCATTGCACTCCAGCCTGGGCAGCAAGAGCGAAAATCCATCTCAAAAATAAAAATAAAAATAAAAATAACTCATTCATTATTTACTTAACCAACTTTTTTTTTTTTTTTTGAGATGGAGTCTTGCTCCGTCACCCAGGCTGGAGTGCAATGGCGCAATCCCAGCTCACCGCAATCTCCGCCTCCCAGGTTTGAGCGATTCTCCTGCCTCGGCCTCCCAAGTAGCTGGGATTACAGGCGCCCGCCACTACACCCGGCTAATTTTTGTATTTTTAGTAGAGACGGGGTTTTGCTGTGTTGGCCAAGCTGGTCTCAAACTCCTGATCTCATGATCCGCCCGCCTCAGCCTCGCAAGGTGCTGGGATTACAGACGTGAGCCACCGCACACGGCCCTTCTTTTTTTCTTTTTTGAAACAGAGTCTCACTCTGTCGTCCAGGCTGGAGTGCAGTGGCGCCATCTTGTCTCACCACAACCTCTGCCTCCTGGCTTAACCAACCATTTATTGGGTACCATATTTGGATCTAGGTGATAAAAATGTGAATGATACATGCTTCCTGTCCTAGCTTTGAGATGCTCACAATACACTTAATGCACAGGAAGATAAGTGTTGTTTTTTGTTTTTGTTGTTCTGAGACTGAGTCTCACTCTGTAGCCCAGGCTGGAATGCAGTGGCGCAATCTCAGGTCACTGCAACCTCCACCTCCTGGGTTTAAGCTATTCTCCTGCCTCAGCCTCCCAAGTAACTGGGACTACAGGCCTGTGCCACCACGTCCAGCTAATTTTTGTATTTTTAGTAGAGAAGGGTTTTACCATGTTGGTCAGGCTGGTCTCGAACTCCTGAGCTCAAGTGATCCACCCGTCTCAGCCTCCCAAAGTGCTAGGATTACAGGCGTAAGCCACTGCGCCCAGCGATGTGTTCTTTGTTTTCATTTGGTTTGGTTTTTTAAGAGTCAGGGTCTTGCTGTCACCCAGGCTAGAGTGCAGTGGTATGATCACAGCTCACTACAATCTTGAACTCCTGGGCTCAGGCAATCCTCCCACCTCAGCCTCCTGAGTATCTGGGATTACTGGCACGCACCACCACACCCAGCTAATTTTTTTAAATCTTTTGTAAAGAGGGGGTCTCACTATGTTGCCCTGGCTGTAAGTGTTCTTATTTTCATGTTTCAGATGAGGAAGCTGAGGTTGTGAAAGGAGGATTGACTCCCCCAAAGCAACACTGCAAGTAGTGAAGCCAAGATTGGTAAAATAAATATAACCAACATTTAGTTCCTCCACCTCTGCTAGGTGCCAATAATTATTCTAAGCCCTTCACACACATTATCTCATTTAATCCCCACAACCACCCTATTATCATCCCCATTTCACAGATGACAAAACTGAGACGCAGGCCAGGTGCAGTGGCAGTTCACGTCTGTAATCCCAGCACTCTGGGAGGCCAAGGCGGGCAGATCACCTGAGGTCAGGAGTTCCAGACCAGCCTGGCCAACATGGTGAAACCTGTCTCTACCAAAAATACAAAAGTTAGCTGGGCATGGTGGCACACACCTGTAATCCCAGCTACTCGGGAGGCTGAGACAGGAGAATCGCTTGAACCCGGGAGACAGAGGTTGCAGTGAGCCGCAACCTGGGTGTGCTCCAGCCTGGGTGACAGAGCAAGACTCCGTCTCAAAAAAAAAAAAAAAAAAAAAAAAAACTGAGGCACAGAATGAATGAGAGATGTGTACAAGATCACACACTAATCAACAGTGAGCCAGGGTTTGCATCCCAGCAGTCCAATTCCAGAGCCTGTGCTTCGGACCACTGTTTGACGTCAGGGTTTGGAGGTGAGGAGAAATGCAACTTAGGAAAAGGTGGTGAGATACTTAGTGATGAAAAATTCAGGTGGCGACCTCTGCTCTGGGCTCTCCCACACCTTCGTAGAACCCCTGTGGTACCCAAAAGCAGCTTCCTGGTACCCCCACCACACTGGCCTTCAAGAGGAGAGGAACCCCACTCCACTTTCTCCCCATCCTCTGCTCTCCTAGCCCAGGTCTCAGCAAAATGCTCCTGCACAGAAGATCTTGCTTTGACAGAAAACACTGTGCAAAAGGTATTATTATTTGGGGAGGCAGCCAGATAAAACAGAAAGAAACCAGTCCTTGGCGCAAGATAAAGCTGAGTTTGTTTGGGTTTTTTTTCTTTTTGTTTCAATTATATATTAATTGCTGATATGCCCATCATGAACCACAAAGCTGAATTTGAATCCTGGATTTGCCACTTACTTTGTGACCAGCAAGGGTTTTTTGTTGTTGTTAACCTCGTACGTTATTTTATTTTATTTTACTTCGAGACAGGGTCTCAGGCTCTGCTGCACGGACTGGAGGACATTAGCATGATTACAACTCACTGCAGCCCCCAGGCTCAAGCGATCCTCCCACCTCAGCCTCCTGAGTAGCTGGGACTAGAGGTGCTCGCCATCGCACTAGGCTAACTTTTCCATTTTTTTGTAGAGACTAGGGTCTTACTGTGTTGGCCAGGCTGGTCTCCAACTACTGGGCTCTCAAGTGATCCTCCCACCTCTGTCTCCCAAAGTGCTGGGGTGACAGACATGACCACCACACCTGGCCTGTTTAACTTTCTAAGAGCCTCAGTTTCTTCACCTGTGAAATGGAGATGCTAATAATGGCACACAGTACCGAACAAAGAGGTGAAGAGGGTTTTTTGTTTTGTTTTGTTTTGTTTTTTTAAGACAGGGTCTCGCTCTGTCGCCCAGGCTGGAGTGCAGTGGCCGATCTCGCCTCACTGCAACCTCCGCCTCCCGAGCTCAAGCGATTCTTCTGCCTCAGGCTCCTGAATAGCTGGGACCACAGGCACGCGTCACCACGCCCAGCTACTTTTGGGATTTTTCGTAGAGGCGGGGTCTCGTCATGTTGCCCAGGCTGGTATCCAACTCCTGGTATATAGAAAGTGCCTTGGTAGGAACCATTATTAATGCTTCTCAGACAGACCTGCAGCTGAAGGTCTTTGGAGAGGTGGTCATCTGGTTCTTTGAGGCTCGCCTGTGTAGATTGCTGTTTTATGTAATGGTGGCATTCCACCTTCCCCAGCCCAGTGCTCCTCCTGCCTTGCAAACGGACGACCCCTACTCCAAAGCTCACTCCGTGACACCCAAAAGCACTCCTCGTGTCACGTGATGTGGAGAGCTCCCCCTTCCACCTTTCCCGCCTCACGGACACCTGCTCTGCAGCGCCTCGGTCACGAAGTCCTTCCCGGATTTCCTCTTGCCGCTGAACAGCAGCACCAGCCGCGGGGCGCCTCCCAGCGGGGCCATGGGGCCGCCACGCCTCGCGATGCCTGAAGCTGACACTTCTCCCTACCCCTAAAATCGGGACACCGCGCGGAATGGACGCGGCCACTAAGCGGAGCGGCAACAAGGAGCAATCCCGCCCCTCCTCGCCGTAGCTGCGAACAGGGCTGACCGCCCGCGACCGTGCGCTCAACTCATGTCCAAACAGATACGGGGAGAAAAGGGTGAGACACGCGGAGAGAAAGGTGGTTCCTTCACAGGGCAGCCTCCCCTCGTGAAGCTCCCCCACCCGAACTCACTTAGAACAGTCCAGCCCCGCCCAGAACCTTCGCTCACAGCCGAGCCTGCTTAACTGACACCCGGGGAGGAACCGGACGCGACTACCTTCCTCCGAGGGGGGTGGCGTCTGAAATTTCCTGAGGTGAACCCCTTGTTCCCTTCCGCGCAGCCCTAAAACTTTAGGAAAAAAAATCTCTGGAGCGAGATCACGTTGGAGACGTTTTGGAAACTGGCTTTTTCCCTGTGCGTTATAGTGCATGTGCCACAGCAAATCTGCGCGCGCCCCAGAATGGGAATGGGTCTTCCTGGGGGGTGTAAGCAGCCCTGACGCGAGCGGCGTGTCTGGCTACGTCATGTCGGGGGAGGAGCGGAATCGCGCCCACGATATTTTATTGTCAAGCAAATTTTATAACCCGAGACGTCACTAAGATGTGGCCCTTTAAGCCCGGCGAGAAACGTTTGATTGCTTTTCTAGCCGCAGCCTCCGGCCCAAAGGTTTTCGGAAGCAAGAGCACTTGAAACGGCGTGGGTGACATCAATAGCAAGGGAGCGTTGAATCCCTAGATGAGATTGCCTGGTTTCATCCGAAGTCTGGCTCCCAGCCGGGAGTTTGAGAGGCAGGATAAGAATAATCTGTCCTTTCCCTGAATCCCCGGTTCTGCCTCTTCCCGCAGTAGCTGACGGGTAGCCCCAGCTGAGTACGTGAAGTTGTTTTTGGCTATGACTTGCCGTCCTGCATTTTTCTGAGCATGTCAGAACAGAGCCTGCAACTCATTAGTGTCTCCACTAGAGAAAAAGTGTAGTGTGGAGACTTAGGGAGAAACCATTAATTTCTTGAATGTTGAAAAGAGGCACAGGAGAGTGGTCAGATGCAAAAAGAACAGACTTAAGGAGGTGGTTTTTTGTTTGTTTGTTTGTTTTTCAGCAACCCAGAAAACACTGCACTCATCAACGCCCTAGAAGGCAGCACAGAGTGGATTTTCAGTCCTAGCTTGGACACTTAGCAAGTCACTCTGAGTTTACCACTGATAAGGCCCACTTCCCAGGGTTATAAGAAAGGAATGAAGAAAATATATAACAAGGTACAATAAAATACTTTGTAAGTTCTCAAGTATCATCCAGATGTAAGGGGTTGTTATTTATTCTTAGCACTTTGTCATTCAACACAGAATCAGATTTTCCAGCTCATCT
The DNA here is from genome assembly GCF_028885625.2 of Pongo pygmaeus. Lineage (NCBI taxonomy): Eukaryota > Metazoa > Chordata > Mammalia > Primates > Hominidae > Pongo > Pongo pygmaeus. Next base: position 95,430,960 of record NC_072373.2, on the reverse strand, counting down.
TCAATAAACATGTATTTGGGCCTCCACGGAAAATGCAAATCTCCTGCTTTACCTGAATCACATGGAAGGAGTCACTCCCGGAGTCTCTTTCCTCACCTGACCGAATGCACGCCCCTTACCTCCCTCTCTGACTCTGAGATCCAGCTCCCTGAATACGTAGTGAGCGATCAGAAAACTTCCCCCAGGCCAGGCACGGTGGCTCACGCACTTTGGGAGGCTGAGGCGCATCACCTGAGGGAAGGAGTTCGAGACCAGCCTGGCCAGCATAGTGAAACCCCATCTCTACTAAAAATACAAAAATTAGCTGGATAGCTGGACGTGGTGGCGGGCACCTGCAATCCAGCTTCAGGAGGCTGAGGCATGAGAATCACTTGAACCTGGGAGACAGAGGTTGCAGTGAGCCAAGATTGTACCACTGCGCTCCAGCCTGGACAACAGAGAAAGACTGTCTCAAAAAATTAAAAAAATCTTCCCCCATACTAGGCTACCTAGTATGCCTCAACTGAACTCCACTGTCCCTTACTGGGGTCTCAAGTGGAGGCTTTAGTCTCCCAGCCCTCATCCCTCAACATCTGCTTTGAGTCTATGGCCTCCCTTCCTCCCCATTTTAATTTCCACACCATTACTCATCCTGCCTCTTGGAAAACTAAGGCTCATGCCACCTGCCTGCGCTACCCTCCTGCTTTCCTCAGTACTGGCAGCCCAGCAATCCTGGTGGTTCATTTTCATTTTCTTTTGTTTCTTTATGCAGACAGGGTCTTGCTATGTTGGCCAGGCTAGTCTGGAATTCCTGGGCTCAAGCAGTCCTCTGGCCTCAGCCTCCAAAAGTGCTGGGATTACAGGTGTAAGCCACTGCACCCGGCCTCATTCTCATTTTCTGAGACTCAGCCACTGGCTCCCAGTCTCCTTTTCTACAGAGTTGCTGTCATCATCCTCGGTGACATCACTGTCATGGCCAGCCCATCCAACACCCCGCTGCTCAATCCCTTGGCCCTGGCTGTTCAAAGCCTTTTTCCCCCTCTCCTCCTCAAAGGCCAGCTCCTATGGACACACCCTGGGCTTTGTCATCACCAGAAGCTGCTCATCCTGCAAACTCACATGCTCATCCACCCAACCCTCCAAGGTCACTTGCTCAAATACTCCCCAAAGTAGCACTTCCCTCCCAAGTCCACTAGCTGGTGGAACTGGTTACATTATACAACATGCTCTGCCTGCCTTCCACAACCCGGGGAAAAAAAGTTAAATGTGGCTGGGCGCGGTGGCTCACGCCTGTAATCCCAGCACTTTGGGAAGCCGAGGCGGGCGGATCGCGAGGTCAGGAGATCGAGACCATCCTGGCTAACACGGTGAAACCCCATTTCTACTAAAAATACAAAAAAAAAAAAAAAAAAAAAAATAGCTGAGCGTGGTGGTGGGCGCCTGTAGTCCCAGCTACACTCGGGAGGCTGAGGCAGGAGAATGGCATGAACCCAGGAGGTGGAGCTTGCAGTGAGCGGAGATCAGAGATCACGCCACTGCACTCCAGCCTGAGTGACAGAGCGAGACTCCATCTCAAAAAAAAGAAAAAAGAAAAGAAAAAGAAAAGTTAATGATCCACCTAGATGACAGCCATAGCTTGTTTCTTTTCTTTTCTTTTTTTGAGACGAGGTCTCACTCTGTGCCCAGGCTGGAAGTGCAGTGGTGGGTCATGAGCTCACTGCAGCCTTGATGTCCTGGGCTCAAGCAATCCTTCCACCTTAGCCTGCTGAGTAGCTGGGACTACAGGTGTGTGCCACCACGCTCAGTTAAACTTTTTCTTTTTTTTAATTTTTAGTAGAGATAAGGTCTTGCTATGTTTCCCAGGCTGGTCTCAAACTCCTGGCCTCAAGCCAACCTCCCATCTCAGCCTTCCAAAGTGCTGGAATTACAGGCATGAGCCACAGCACCCAGCCAGCCTGTTCCTTTGCTGGCCTCGTGCCACTATTTCTGGACTAGTCCTGTCATTCCAGATGTGCAAGCATTGATGGCCAGCCTGTTTGACCCATGGGCGATGGACCTTCCAAAGGGAGCTATCTAGCACTTTCCTCTCCACAGCATGTGGCTTCAGGTGTCTGCCTATCCTGCTCTAGCCAGATGACCTGTCCCTTTGATTTTGAACAGGGTCTCAGTGATGACCTCCATGGATGTCCCTCCCCTCTGCTGAATGCCTCCCCTGGGGCTGAGCGAAGGTAAGTGTCCCATGCTGGTGAGAACTCCTGCAAAGGGGCCCTGCTCTGGAGAGGAAGTGGAGGGTGGGGGGAATGGTGAGGATTAGTGGCACCCCTCCCATTTCCTACAGCCTTCCCCTCAGATCTGCAGACTGCCTGTGGCAGAATTTGCCCCCTCTGTGAACCATCTAGCTGTAGGCTATAACACCCCCACCTCAGGCCTCACCTTTGCCTAGCCTGAAATCCCTTCCCCCATCCTCCCATCTCTGAAATCCTATTATCTTTCAAGATCCAACTCAAAGGCCACCCCTTTCTTCCTCTTCACCCAGTTGGCAGACTGCTCCTGGCACCATTAAGAGAGTACTATTAAAATTCTCCTTTGTGTGCAGCTAATCCAATTAGCCTCGGGGCAAGGATTGGGGGCCCCACAGCATCTAGCACAGTATTGAGACCTGAATGCTAGTTAGCATCTTTTCCTGCCAGCTCCTGCCACCTCAGGGAACCAACACCCTTTCCTCCCATATCAGTAGCTCCCAGTGGCTCCCAGTTTCCCCCTTAGAGGTTAAGTACAATAAAAATAACTGCTGTTATCAGTGCCCTTTAGCTTGCAAAGCCTTTTCATGTATCTTACATTGACTCATTTCACCCTCCGGACAGCGTCTGAGAGCAGTATATGTGGTCTCCACTTCAGTGATGAGAAAGCTGAGCCCTTAAGCAAGGAGAGCCCTCTTGCCCAAGGCCTACAGGTGGGCAGCGGTGGAGACCGCCACTCTGGGTTTTCCGACTTCAAATCTCGCTCAGGCCAAAGCTCTGGTTAGAAAAGATCTGGGCTGGGCCCCCACCTGGCCCAGGAACAGGTGAGACAGGAACAGGCCCAGCCAGAAGAACAGGTGAGCAGGGAAGGGGTTCACTGTTGTTCTCCATTTGGGAGCGGGCAGTCACCTATCCTGGGTGCCAAAGGTTACCAAAGAGATGGGTGGCCACCTTAAGGGAGGCCTGGGAGAGGTGGGACAGGGAACTCAGATAAGTGCTTAACAAGGGGCTTCTGTGGCTCAGGCAGCTGAGTTGGGGAGGGGAAGAACCTGTTGTCTGATTTAGGCAACAGCTCTCCACACCCCTACCCTGCAACCTGCAGTGTCCCTACCAGACCCCTGCTGTGAGCATGTGAAGGGGCCAGGAACATCCGTGGCCCAGAACAAGGCAGGATGAGGAGACATTCCTGTGTCAGGGTAACCCTGGGAGGTTCCCATGGCAACAGCCAGCCAGTCCAGTGTGTGTCCTTGGGCCCAGCCGGACGAGGCTGGGAGCCACTCTCAAAAGGAGCATGTGCCTCTGACCTTCCAGAAGCCAATAGGGGTGGTCAGGCTGGGAAGTGACGTGACCCACTACCACCTATGACCCACCCACCCCATCTGTCTCCACCACCTGTCACCCCAGGATGGGTGTGAATGCCAGGCAATGGGGAAAGGCTGGGGCCTAGGGGACCTGGGGAGGCAGCAGGAGATGGGGGAGATCCTGGAGGAGGCACAGGGCCAGACAGGGCATGGGTGGCAGAGGCTGGGCTGAGGTCACTGGGGAAAGGGCGGCTGAAGGAGCCTGGGAAGCAGGTGAGGCTGAAGAATGAGAGATAAGGACGGGAGCGGGGAATGCAGACTGGGGACTACCAGGAAATGAGTTTTTGGGACTGGCCACAGGAAATAGAATTTTTCCATTTGAGAGTAGAAGGCCCAAGAAGGCCACCCCCAACTCTAGTGATTCCTCCCAAGGACCCCTGAGCTGAGCTCTCAGGGAAGCAGGCCCTACTTGGGCAAGCTGGGGGAGCTCCCAGAGGAAAAGGCAGAAAGCCAAGTGCTAAAAATGCCAAATGCTGAAACTGGAAGAGCCCAGCCCAAACCCTGGGAGGCCAAACAGACAAGTGGTGGAATCCAGTGAGTCTACCCACAGGCTCCCCGAAGCCCTGCCCAGGCCAGAGCTATCCCCAAGCCCTGTGGGAAGGAGGGAATGCTGTCCCTTGGCTCTAGCCTCCCTGGACTCATCTCTACACACTGGGCCCATGGTCAGGAGATCATCCGAAGACCTGGACCCTGGGCTCCTCCTCACTACCAGTGCTGCATGGGTGTGTTAGAGAGAGGGGCCTCGTGGCCTGTGATGAGTGCGAGGATCGCCTCCCAGGGGCATCCCAGAGAGAGGGCGATCAGAGCAGCCAATGTCACTGGCATCCCGGCCCTCCCCAACATACCCCTTGGGTTCGTGGCTTTTTCTTCCTGATTCAGCAGCTTCAGAAACCTCCAGCTCAGCATATCTACTTCCTGAGTGGGTAAGGAACAGGAGGGGGCTCAGGGGAACCTGGCAGCCTCCCTGAGCGTTCGTTATGCAAACGAAGGAAATGAGCCCTAAAAATGAAACTGAGAAGCCCTAAGGGGCCAGAGTGAGAGTCACCACCCTCTGGGAACCCAGGTAGGCCAGTTTGCATCCCCTTTCCCAGGCCCAGCCACCTGCCCCAGGACACTGAATCCTACCTACCTTCTAGCCTGAATCTGTCTCTCAGCAACCCAACTTTACCAGTCAGCTGTTCAGGCAGCAAGAATTTTGAGCACCTACAGAAGGTGAGCAATGTGAACAGGGTAAAACTAGGCTTCTTCAAGGAGCAGTGGTTCACAGGCCTGGGTACCAAATCCTAAAGCCTCCCCAGCCCATATCACTGACCTTCTGCCTGAAAGGAAGTTCTTCCTTAGATCTAACTGCAGTTCCTCCTGCTGTAGAAAGGTTCCACTGGACTATAGGCTTCTCTTTGTTTTTTTTTTTGTTGTTGTTGTTGTTGTTTTGTTTTGAGCCAGAGTCTTGCTCTGTAGCCCAGGCTGGAGTGCAGTGGCACGATCCCAGCTCACTGCAACCTCTGCCTCCCAGGTTCAAGTGATTCTCCTGCCTCAGCCTCCCAAGTAGCTGCGGCTACAGGCGCCCACCACCACGCCTGGCTAATTTTTTTGTATTTTAGTAGAGACGGGGTTTCACTGTGTTGCCCAGGCTGGTGTGTCAAACTCCTGAGCTCAGGCAATGCGTCCGCCTCGGCCTCCCAAAGTGCTGGGATTATAGGTGTGTGCCACGGCACCCAACCCAACTTTAGGCTTCTTAAGGTGCCTCTGTATTCCCAGTGCCTCTCTGTTTCTGGTACACAATAGACTTTATAAATGTTTGCTGAATTAGTGGTCCCTGTTCCATCCCCAGCCTTGCCCTAACCCCTGCCCCACCCACACATGAATTCAATGAGCTAATACCTTTAAGCCCTTAAACAGAGTTACATATTCGCTTGCTAAATAATACAGAAATCAGTTACAGCCCCTTCTAGAACCTGTAGTACCCCACCTCCTGCCTGAGCAGTCACACCACATTATTCTGTCTCCTGTACTTCCTGGGTATTTCCAGGGTCGTCAAGAAGCCCAGTGTATTGCTGAAGGGACTAAGGTTAGATCTCAGGAAGGACTTCCTAGAGAATAGCCAAGGGGAGTCTGGTCATCCTGGGAGAGCTGGCCAGTGGAGCAGGCCCTGGGGTCAGTGGGGTAGGGTCTGAGATTTTGGGGACAGTGAGTAGTGGGAGAGGCGAGGTCTGGAGCAAACGTGGAGCCAGGGTGCCACCTAGTGGCTCCCTCACCTCCCCAGCCCCAGAAGCTCTTCCTTCTGGGCCTGGGTTCTTTTCCTTCCTCCACACCCTTCCCTAAAGAAGGCAATAACTTTTGAGTGCCCAAAACAGGAGAGGCATTTTTCTTGCATTGCTTTATTTAATCACTTCCCCAGCCCTTCCATCGCCTTTTTTGAGGATAAGAAACCCAAAGTTCCCAGAGATTAACTTGCCCAAGATCACTTAGCCTGGATTTGAGCCCGAGGCTCAGACTCCAAAACCCACACTCAATTTGCTACATCTCCCAGGGGTGGGGCCAAGGCAGCTGTGAGCAAAAGTAGAAGTATCAGCTTCTCAAGGGCCTAGGGTTTGTTGGAAGGGCAAGGCAAGGGCAAAGGGGGATACAGAACAAGGGGGCAAGTACCAGTGCCTGGGATGGACCCATCCATTCAGGCAGGGGGTGTGGGGTGTTTCCCCTGAGCTTAGAAACCACCCAGCATCATAGCTGCAACAGCACTTTATTGGGATCTGAGTCTACAGTTCACATAGGGAGGTGAGGCCGTGGGAGAAGCAGGGGTAAAAAAAAAGGGGGGACTTCACCCCCTAGGGACAGCTGCTTCCAAACCTAACAAAACCCTAGGGAAAGTCCTCGTCCCGGGCCTCGAGCCAGCAACTCTAGTCAAATCCCAAGGCGCCGGTCAGCATGTGGGTCAAGGGGCCCACTCTGGGGACATACACACAAGAGGATGAAAGCTCTTTAGCTTCAGAATCAGATTGTCTTCCCCACACCCCACCCCAAAACAGGCTCCTCTCCCATCTCCCCCTTCACAGTGACAAAACACAAGCCCACATCCCAGGGCCTGGAGTATTTGCATGCATTTGCATAGACGGCAACACAGGTCCAGCTAAGGCCTTTTTCTACATAAAGTGACATCAGTGCAGGGCTGGTGATTTTGCTCTACTGTGTGAAAGATATCCGAGGACACCAAACAAGCCCTCCAGGAGTTAGATAACGCTGGGATCTTAGGCTGGGCCAGGCCAAGGCCATTCCCTGTGGGGCAGGGCGTCAGCCCCGGTGGTGGTGGCGGCTGTGGCTGTGCCCCTCCCTGGGCCCCGCAGCTCTTGGGCTCTGCAAGTGCTTGTCCTTCTTCCCTGACCTGTGGGGAGAAAGAGGCCTTTAGGGGACAATACCATGCAATGAAAATGGGTTCCCCAAGGAGAGAGGACCCTGCTCCTCCCAATGAAGGTGACTTGAGCAGGCACCGCCAAGCATATGGGGGGAAAACCTGGTCTCCCAGGATAAAGGCTCCAGTCGGGGAGGCAGGAAGATGGGGATCTCCCTCGTCCCCTGGGCCATGCAGGTAGAGGTAGGGCAGGGCAACTCAGGAGAAAGAATCCCCCCGCCCAAAAGGGGACTGCTCAGGACCACTCTGGGGTGGGCACAGGCGGCTTCCTACCCTCAAGGGAAGAAAGGAAGCGGACCTGGATGCCTTCTCTAAGGGAAGCCAGCTGGGGATCAAAAGTAGGGATACATCCTCAAACTAATGACCCTTGCTCTTCTCATCCTCCCAACTGCCTCTGTCCCACCCGACCCAACTCCCCCACAGCTGCCCACCTCTTCTTCAGTGCTTTGTCTCCAAAGAAGTGGCTGAAGATGAAGTCCTCAAAGTCATCTACTTCATCATCATCACCTGTCTGTTGCACAGCCACCTCCTCCAAGCTGTCCTCCAGGGCATCCACAAAATCCCGGAAGCGGAGGCGGTCATGACGGAAGATGCCATCCTCACCAAAGAAAGCAGGTGAGAGGGGTAGCTCCTTGGTCAGCTGCCCAGCCCAGGGCAGCCGTGCCAGGTATGTTCTTAGCAGAGAGGCCAGCTCCTGTTGCCGCACTGGGGCTAGCTCTGTGCCGAAGAAAGTCAGGCCCTCCTGCCGGGCACACTCGTCCACACCTGAGCAGCCCTGGGGTGCCCGGTACTTGGGCCTCAACAGCTCTGCCCACGATGGCAGGGGGTCATGGTTGTCCTTAGCCCCTTCCCTCCACCGAGGTTGCTTCTGCTTTTCTCCAGAGGAGTGGAAGCTACCACTTTTCCTTGGGGGTTCCTTCGGGCCCTGTCGCTTGCCCTCCTTCCACCTTCCTGCCGGCTCCCTGTCCTCCTGACTTCCCCAATTCTTCTTCCGTTCCCGGCCAGATACTTCCTTCTTATGCTTCCAGTGCTCAGCCTTCCGGTCCCTCTGCCCATCCCACCACTTTTGCTTTCCACTCCACTCCCTAGGATTCTGGAAGTGGGACTTCTGGTGCCAGGCCTCTGAGGCATTGGCAGAGACCCCAGGGTCCTGGCCCCAGTTCTCCAGGCCCTGCAGTTTCTGGGCCAATCTGTGGCCCAGCTCAGCCAAGCCAGCGTGAGCTGGGTCCCCGCGGCTGGCATCCTGCAAGCTCCTCTCCAGATCCTGCTGTACAGACCCCAGCAGCCGTCGCTGCCTCTCTAACTCTTGCCTTAATGCCTGTGCCTCAGCCTCCAGCTGTTCCTTCTGCTTCAGGAAGCTGAGTTCTGGCTCCTGCTCCCTGGGGCCTTGCTCCCTGATGGCCTTGTCACCCTGTGGGCCTCTGCCCCGACTGAGGCACACCCCATCTGTGCCCCGGACACAGTCGGCCTCCAGCCCCTGGAGCCGGGCCCGCAGCTGCTGCAGCTCTGACTCCAGAGCCCGCTGGAAGGCTTCACCCTGCTGCAGAGCCCCCCGGAGCTGGGCATTCTCCTCCTCTAGCCATTTGGGCTGGTGCATCAGGCTCTGAAGCTCTTCCTTTTGGGCCTAGAATATGGTTTGGGACGAAGGAAGTCACAAAGAGTTCTTGTCAGGATAGCCCCAATGCCTTCTACCCCAATTCCATTCCATTACAGTGGGCAGGTGGCCTGAGCCCGTTTTATGGCCTGGAACACCCAGAGGATTTGGTTTTCATCCTCTACCCCATCTCCATCATGAATGAGACACAGGGATCCCCAAATTCCATCCTGGGTCTTGGCATCTACGTCTTTATATAAGCACACACTTCCTAGATTCACCTAAGGATAGCCAATGTGTGGCTCTCACAGTCTTGTTTCCACCTCCCGTACCTGGAACAGTGTTAATTGATCACGGCACCTGGCATGTTCTTTAAATCCTTTTCCACACAGTGCTCCAGGCAGACCACACCAATCAATCACAGGTGATACCATGTATGTTTCATGTATCATGTGGAACAGGTATGCCAGCCCTGGCCCAAACCTTAGCACAAGGGATATGAACCAAGAACTGGGAAGATGCCCTGACTACAGTGGGAGAGGGGAGGGTCAGGATGTGTGGGTAAATAGGAAACATTCCTTTTGGGGGAGGATACTAGGACAGACACCTGGCCTAGGTGGGTTACCCTAGCCCAGCCCCTCCTGCCTATGCCCACCTGCAGCTGGGCCTGCAGCAGCCGGATGTCCTGGTTCTCCTTGGCCAGCTTGTCCAGCAGAAGACCCATGTTTTGCAGGCTGGGGACACTGTCAGGAGGCACTGAGGCCTGCAGCTGTTCCCTTAGCCCATCCTGAGGGCAGAAGAGCCTGTTATGCCATGCTACCCCACAGCCCAGGTTCTCCCCAGCCAGGTCCCACCAGCCTCTGGAGACATTCACATATACCTGCCTGTCCCCCAGAGCATCCAGCAGCTCGGGGTCTGGGAGGACCTGCCGCTCCACTTCCTCCATGGGCCCTGTGGGAAAGGGAAACCCTGAAACTGGTCCTGAGGCACACAGAGCCCATTCTCCCCACACCCTCCCATTCACACAGCCACTACTCCTGCTCAGGACCCACCCTGTGGCTGAGAGGTCTGGTGAGGTAAAGGGCCAAGGGGCACCCTGAACAGCTGACAAGGCCACTAACTGAGAAATAAATGTGAGCCCCCAGCACCCCTACTCCTGACCCAGAGAACCAGAGAACCAGAGAACACACACAACCCCCTAGCACAAGACAGGCTCCTCCCTACTCACCAGTCTCAGACTCTGAGAGGCCACCTAAGGACAGAGACAGAGGAGTCTGATGAGGCCCTCAGGGAGGGCTGAGGTGAGGTAAGGTGAGAACATGGCAGGAGGGCAGGCAGGCGTGGAAGCCCAAAGCCCCAGCCTCAGAGGTACCACTCACCCGAGAAGAGGAGAACCCCCAGGCCAAGCAGAATCAGGGCCCCAAGGAGGCACATGTTGAGGGAGATGCCCAGCTCCCCGCCTGCACCCTCACCCCCAGCCTGGTTCTCAACAGCCAGGGGTGCCATGGGCTGAGGTGGGCCGGCCTCCCGGCCCCGCCGTCTCCGCAGACCCTCCATGTCCACGTCGGTGTCATCCTCACTGCTGGAGCAGCGGCCCTCCTCCCTGATCCAAGCTAGGGGAAAGGGCAGGGACAGGGCAGTGAGGTGACTGGAGAGATGGGGAGACACAGGGAGAGAGGGGAAGCAGAGGAAGGCACAGGGAGGGAGGTCCTCAGCCCTGACCCCAGAGAGGGGCACATGAAGACCTTGCCCACTTGCCCACTTCTGCCTGGGCACTGATGACTGTCCCTGCCCAGTCTGGAGGCAGGAGACCAGTGCTGTCAATCTACAAGCTATAAAAGCCATTTTCATCCTGAAAGCTTCCTCCTTCCTCCGTGTGCGCCGTGCATCAAACTTCTGCAGCTATTAACCACCCTCCTGGGTCCCCTCCAAACTCTCTGGCCACTCCTTCCCATTCTCCCTGCCTGGCTCTTCCCTGATCCTAAAGTCAGTGGTCTCCCTGGCACCATTTCAGGTTCTCTGCTCTTCTCACTGTACACATAGTCACAATTCTCTGACCCACACCACTGACACCCCCTTCAGCAATGAGTCCTTAGTGTGTAACTCCTCACTTGGCCTCCCAGAGCTCCAAACCTGTATGTCTGACTGCCTACTGGCCACTCCCTCTGGGACCAAACATTCAACACACTGCCCTGCAAACTGGTTCTTTTCTGGTGTTTCCCCAATTCAGGGGAAGGCACTGCTGCCACTATCTAGCTAACCTAAGCCCTCCCTCTCCACCTCACATCCAGACAATTTCACAGTTCTACACTTAAACATCTTGACAGTCCACCCCTGTTCACAACCCACACTGTACCTGCCTTAGTTCAGGTCTGCATCTTCTTTTTTCTTTTTAATATTTATTTATTTTTATTTATTTCTATTTTTTGAGACAGGGTCTGGCTCTGTCACCCAGGCTGGAGTGCAGTGGCGCGATCACAACTCACTGTAACCTCCACCTCCCGGGCTCAAGCGATCCTCCCACCTCAGCCTCCCGAGTAGCTGAGACTATAGGCATGCATCATTACACCTGGCTAATTTTTTTTTTTTTTGTATTTTTTTGTAAAGACGAGGTTTTGCCATGTTTCCCAGGCTGGCCTCAAACTCCTCAGCTCAAGTGATCCACCTGCCTCAGCCTCCCAAAGCGTGAGGATTACAGGTGTGAGCCACCACACCCAGCCAATTTTTATTTTTATTTATTTTATTTTATTTATTTATTTTTATTTTATTTTTTGAGGCAGAGTCTACCTCTGTCACCCAGGCTGGAGTGCAGTGGCACAATCTTGGCTCACTGCAACCTCTGCCTCCCGGGTTCAAGCGATTCTCCTGCCTCAGCTTCCCAGGTAGCTGGGAAGTAGCTGGGACTACAGGCATGCACCACCACACCCAGCTAATTTTTGTATTTTTAATAGAGATGGGGTTTCACCATGTTGCCCAGGCTGGTCTCAAACTTCTGACCTCAGGTGATCCACCCACCTTGGCCTCTCAAAGTGCTGGGACTACAGGCGTGAGCCACTGCACCCAGCCGCCTATTTTTATTTTCTATAGAGACAGGGTCTCGCTCTGTTGCCCAGGCTGGAGTGAAGTGGGATGACCATGGCTCACTGCAGTCTTGAATTCCTGGGCTCAAGCAATCCTCCTACCTCAGCCTCCCAAAGTGCTGGGATTATAGGCATGAGCCACCATGCCCGGCCCAGGTCTGCATCATCTTTGCCTGACCACTGCAGTTGCCTCCTAAATGGCCCCCAGGCCCTCCATCCTGTCACTCAACAGGGACCAATTCCTACACTTCTCTGCCACAAGCCTGGAACAGAGCTCCTTAGCACAAGACAGGTGGTCTCCACTCCTTTGCTGATGCTGCAGCCTTGGCCTAAAATATTCTCTTTCCCCTGCCCTATGTACCAAAAGCCTACTCTGTGCTCAGGGCTCCACTCAAATGTCACCTCTCACTGTCCCAGCCTCTCCCTTGCCCTCAACCAGTCCCCTGACTGAATGGCCTCTCTCTCCTTTGGGAGTACCTTAATTACAGTTCTGTACCTCTCTTAGGTCTGATATGCACCTTGGCTCAGTCTGATCTGCCGCTTACATAGGCGGTAACCAACCATCTTCCCTTTGCCCAGGCCCAGGGCCAGCACAAGGAAGGGACTCCAGAAATGAGGGTTGAATTTTGGAAGCAAGAAAAGAGGAGGTCCCCATGGCAGAGAGGAAAGAGTCAACCAGATGTGGGCCCTGCCTCTTACCAGCAGTGTGACCTTGGTCACGTCATTCAACCTTTCTGGACCTCAATGTCCCAGGGGTAGCGGTGAGAAAGGAGAGCACCAAGCTGCTCAGTGACAGGGCCTGGACCACAGCATGTGCTCAGTAGTGATGGCTGATCCCTCTCCCATACCTTCTAGAAGGAGAGTGACAGGAGAGGCAAGGAGGACTCTCACCTGCTTTGGGGGTTGAAGGCAGGCTCTGTGGAGGGCTCTGGCCTTCCAGGTCCTGTGTGTCTGGTCCCAGGCCTGTCACCACGGTGGTCTCCTGCAGGCCTCCCTGGACTACTGTGTCTCCTGGGCCAGGAGGCTCCACACCACAAACATCACCTTCCAGGGTGCCCTAATGCAGATGCAGCAGTGAGCAGCTGCTAGCCCTCCCTGCCTCCCTTCCTTCCCCCAGGGAATCTCCTCACCTTGACCTCAGTCTCCTCTGTTAGAATGCTGCCAGACTGAGGGCTTTCAGTCTGGAAGAGTGTCCCTGTGGTAGGAGAAAAGGCCCAGAAAAACCCACTGCCCCAGCTGAATTTCCTGTGCAGCCCTCTGTCCATCCCACGGGCCCCTACCAGGTTGGAAGGGGCAGGAAAAAGCCAGGATGGAATGAGAAAAGGAGTCTGTCAACTGAGATTAATGGAGGAACTAAAACGAACCAGCCTCCCTTTCTCTGAGGAAACTGAGAAACCCCAAAATATGGAGAATAGCTTTGTCCGGTAAGCTATGTCCTAAGCAGGGCCCAGTACCTTCTCCATCCATGGTCCCAGCTAATTCTTCCCCATCTGCCTTGGAGGGGCTGTGAGGGGCCTGCAGGGCTCTCTCAGATTCTGGGTCCATCCTGGATGCCGGGCCCAGTGTCTCCACTGGCAGGCTCTGGGAGGAGAAGTGCAAGGAGAAGGCTGCACCCAAGAATGGGGCCCCAGCCCACATCCCAGAAACACACACGTTCAGTCATGAGCTGGCTCGAAAAGGGGCTCGGGGCAGCACCAAGTGCTCGGCCGTTGCCCAGCCTCACTCACTGCGAGGAGGAAGTTTCAGGGGCCAGGTTTCCGCTACACAGAGAAGCACCACCAGACCAAGGCACTGGTTGCAGTACAAACCTGGTACCCCGCCTCCAGGAGGTGAGCTAGAGCCTACGTTTCCCTCCCATCAAGATCAGCAGCACTTCCTTCCCCACAGATGAACAACTCAGATATTATAATATTAAGGGTGGGAGGAAGGCAAGAAAACAACGTCCCCTGGGTGCCCATGGGTCACAGTTATGCCTCCCGGGGTATCCCTGCAGCTGCCCTCTCAACTGGACAACTACTTACATCTCTCAAGCCTTTCTGGCCTCTCCCACTGGCCCCTGACACTCCCCTGACACCCGTCTCCCAGCAGCTGCTCACAGAAGCCCAACCCACCCCAACCACAGACAGCCTGTCTCCAGGGTGCTCTCAGCCTGGACATCCAGCCCTGGCCACACAGCCTCGGCCTCCTCCCTCTGCCTACTCCCCTTCCGCAGGGCCCTGGCCTGCCACCCGCCCCGTGGCTCCGACTAACCCGCTGAGAATCATGCTTCACCTTAATTGTGTCTTTGCTATTTTCAAAACATTTTATTCTCATGGTCCCCCCCTACAAGGCAAAAATCATGACACCCGTTTTACAGGAGACGACAGAGAGGTGAAATGGCATGCCCAAGGTCCCCCAGCTGTCAACAAAGACACCTCAACAGGAGGCCAGGGCTCTGAGAGCCTGGTGCCCGTCTACTCATACCTGCCTTCCCTCTGCCAGTGAGCCCCAGTCCATTATCTTGCTCCAGCGTCATCCCCAAGGTCAACTCCTTACTCCCAGCTGGGTTCCTCAAGGGCACCTCAAACTCAACATGTTGAAACTGAGCTTCTCCCCTCCTCCCCTCCTGGTGACTCTAATATACAAAGTCGCTAGGTCTTGGAACTCTCAGAGATGCCTTTGACAAATTTTTGCCATCCCTTCTCTAGCCACTCAGTTCCCCATCCTGCCAACCCCCTTCTCCCTCCTCAGTGGGCTTCTGCCCCACCAGCTGCTACCTGGACTGATGCAGGGGGTCTTCAAAACACTGTCTCCCTGTTCCCACCCAGCCTGCACAGTGGCTTCACCCTCTGCCTGAGACAATGATTGTCCTGATCCCTCTAACCCAAAGCCCCACACTGATTTCCCATCAGGATGAGGCCTGAAGGCCTCAGCCAGGCCCTTCAAGTCTCTTCCAGGGGTTCCCAGGCTCTGTCCCCAACCTCACTCCAACACTGGCTCCAACCCACGTCTCCACATCACCCATGGGCGTCCCACAGTCTCCCCCAGCATGGCGTTCCCCACTATCGCCTCGGGACCTTTGTTCACATTGGTCTCTCCATTCGAAATCCCTCCCTACTTGTCTCAGCTTACCCAACTGGTCCCTTTCTTCATGGCATGGTCCAAGTGCCAACACCTGACCCCTGGGGCCCGATCTACTTCTTCCTGCTACTGGAGTTCCTCTAACAGCCGGCAGGAAGTGATGTAGGTGACCATCAGGACTAAGGAAAAGGACCCACCAAGAAAGAAGCCCAGCACTGCAGAAACACCTCCCAACCCCGCCCGCATGGTTCCCAGACCCGCTCTTCCTACCTCAGAGCCAGCAAGCACCCAGCTATTATCAGAGTCTAGGCAGGAGGCCATAGTTGCTGAGGTCCCTGAGGTTGCTGTGGCTGCCACCTGCAGAAGAAAGCTCTCTTAAGGATGGGAGCTCCCCTCAGGAGGGGCAGCATGCAGAAAGCAGACTTGGCTGGGTTCCAAGGTTCAAGTGCTGGGCAGCAGCCTCCAGAACCAAGCCTGGTTCCAGTCCTTCTCTCCCTGACACCCCAGCTCTTCTAAGCAGTATTTGCCTTGCAAATCAGAATCTGTCAACAGCCACAGAGAAGCCAGCCTCTTCCAGGGACCAACAGGGCCTTGGAAAACTGAACTGACCTTGAAAGGTCAAAGTAGCATAGGCTGGAAAGGCTCTGGGGAATTCCAGTCCAGCTCCCTGACATTTTAGTCAAGGAAGATGAAGCCCAGCAAGGTTGACAGACTCGACTTGCCAATAAGAAGACTTGTTAATAAGAAGAGCAGGGAAACAACACAGCCCTCCCTTCACACCAGGTACCTACACAATCACTACCTTCTCCCCCAGGACCTGGAAGGGAAGACTCAATGGCCTCCCTCAGCCCTAAGCGTCCCACCACTTGCCCAGCATAAGTCCTTAGTATGGTCTAGTTCAGTGGTTCTCAATCTTGGCTGCACATTGGAATCACCTAAGATTTTGATTCAATTGAGTTGGGGGGCAGGCCCGGGCGTGGGTCTTTTTAAAAACCACTCAAATGATTCTCATGCACAGCCAGGGTTGAGAACCACTGGCATAGCTTAGATCCACCTGGATGCACCTTTTATAAGTCTCCTCATCACTCTCAGTCTCCATCCTAAATTCTGTTTACCTTCTTAGTAATCGCCAGAGTTTGATCTTAGGGAACTTGAAGGTGACTGGGAAAATGGATTTATGGCAACTATCATGTATATATACATCACTTTATAGCTTGCAAAAAATAGACAAAAATCAGGGTTATGGTCCTGCACCTGGTTAATCTGCTCTGACTTGACAGGGATAGGGGAGGGAATCACTCCAGTTTCCAAAGCCTGACTGACACAAAGCAGGGTAAGAAGAGAGGGATCTGCCCCTTCATCCAAGGCTAAGACAGTTCCCTCAGGCAGCTCCTGTTGGGACCAGGCATAAAGGTGGAAGGATAGATGAGCTGACCTCTCAAGAGTACTGGATTGTGATCCTTCAGAAGAGGATAAATGACTGCTTCCCAAGCACTTTATAAGGAAACTCAGGAAAAGGGAAGTGAGGCTGGGAGAGTATGGCAGTTCTACCTTTGAAACCAGCCACATTATCGCCTTCTGTTTGAGCTGTTTTCAAGTCCTGCCTGGTGCCCTAAGTAACCTCCTGTGGCTCCTGCCAGTCAAGATCCAAGTCCTGGATAGGTCTTTCCCAATGCCCATCCTCCCAGACACATGCACCCATTCCACACGGAGACAGGAGAATGGCTGCAATGACCTCCCTGTACCAAATCCAACAGGACACCCTGGCATGCATCTGTAAGTATCCATAGAGCCATGGCTGTTCAGCCTTCCGCTTGTGGCTCCACCCCCGCCGTTGTTATCATCTCCCCATCCCCAGTTGCTGACTGTTAACAGGTGGTGGCAGGAAGGAAGTGGCAGCAGCTTGGGCTGAAGTCCCTGTTTATCCCTAGCTGTGTGTACAGCCTGCTCAGGTCCTCTAGAACCAGGCACCATGGCAACCACAGTGATGTCAGACCCACTGTCTCCATGGAAACCAGCAAAGGTATTTGGGTCAACAAAACAAATACTTATGAGACCCAAAAAGGAGACACTCTGAAACTCCTATACTCTGGGTCCCAAACCCTGATCCCTCTTTCTAGGTTAGGTTAACCCAGGGTTCAAAAAAATACCTCTTCTCCCAAGCCAGCATCTCACTGCCTTATTAGGAAGTTCCTTCTGCTGTCTAATCTCCACCCTTCCCTGCTGTGTTTCCAGATCTTTTTCTTTTCATCGACCTTCTGGAAGAAAACCCACCTCCACTCCCTCCCTCCACCCCCTTCTTTTCATTCAGGCAGGATTCAACAAACACCTCCTGTAAGGATTATGACAGAGACTTCTGCTATTTCTAAAAAACAGCTAAAGGGGGAGCTCTCCCACTCAGTATAAAGCTAGGAAGTCTCGCCTCTAGTTAATTTAAACTCCTCTAACAGTTGCTCCTCCAAACCGCTAAAGCAAAGGATCTAGGGCCACTTGCCTGGGGTACCCAGAGCAAGTTCCTGTTTTGTCAGCGTCGGCACCTGGCCTTCCTCCCCCAGCCCAGAAATGAAAAGCAGCTCATTCCTTCTAGATTAGTTCTGCCTTCCCTTTTCCTTATTCCACCCCCTTCGAAGGGAATCTGTGGACCCCTTCCCAGCTAAGGCATTACCTGAACCAGCTCTTGCTTCGGTCTTCAGCTTAACTTGTTGCTGGCTTCCCTTTGTTTGCAGCCCGAGAAGAGAATCATGTGACCAGAAACTGACCAATGACAAGTCAACTTCCCCAAAGGGGCGGAAACTTTTGGCCAATAAGAGCAGGAATTGAGAGCCAGGGGCGGGGAAGGGAGGTCTAGCGACACGGCCCTAAACCTGGGCTTACCTCCTGGTGGGCGACCGGGGTCCCAGCTAACTGAATCCTGAGTTTCCTGCCCTTCTTTCCCAGTGTCTAAACAGTTTCCAGAGGGAACCCCCCCAAACTGAGAGAAAGGCAGAGGGTGCCGTCTTCTGAGATGACGAAGACAAGGGGCCAGGTTGGCCCCAGGATAGACAGAGACAGCTGTGAGATGGGGGAAGGGAAACAGGTCGCAAATCCAGGGTGTGGAAATAGCCCTCCTGCCATTCTCCCCAATCTGCTCCAAAACAGACTGCTTAAAAGATGCCATTGCTACTTTAAAAAACGGTTGGAGGACGGGAACGATCTGAAAAACACCCCAAAATGAAATTTGCTAGAACAGAAGCAGCCCCTCCCCTCACCCTCAGAGCGACACTTGCTCCCTAACCCAAACAACTGGGACGTGGGTGGGGTGCAAAACCCAGAAGAGCTCAAGCACTTGTCTTCCAGAGGCTTTGGTGCCAAATCCGCCTGGCTCCAGGCCTGGCCCAGGAATATGCTCAGAAAGGAAACTCAGTTTCTCACAGTGGAGACACAGGGGGATGGGCGGGGAAACACAGGCCTCCCTTGGCTCAGCAGCTTATACCAGGGTCAGCTCAGGGGCCAAATCTGCCATTCCCACTCCCAGGGACCCTGGGGAGTATACATATCCTCAACCCCTAAGCACCCTACCCAGCAGTGACAGTGGCTCATTCCAGCCTTTTCACACAGCAACAGCAAGGAGTCCTTGTCTGGGATTTTAAAGTCATTTTATTAATCCAACAGTACAAAAGACCCCCCACCACCACCGCATTCTGCCATCACTTTCTTCCAAAAAGTAGTGGAGTGAGAGGGCGAGAGGGAGCAGATCCAGCAAAGACACTCCCCCAGGGGCCATTTTACAAAATGCAGAGCAGGGGAAGACAACACAAAAATAGCAACAGATAAATGGGGCAAATAGAACAACAAACACAAGAGCTGAGCAGCAGGGTGAGGGTGGGGGGTTGCCATCTACGCCGTTTTAGTGTGGGGGACACTGGGAACGATGCCCAGAGGTTGCTCTCCTCCCAGCCTCAAAGGTTGTCAGCTCCACCAGAGCTGGGTCTTCTCTTCTCATGCCAGGAACTGAGAGAAGTGGGGGTAGGGGACCACTAGGTCTTTGCCACTATACCTCGAGCTGGAGGACCCCTAACTTCTCCGAGGAGGGCCACACCCCATGCCTGCCTTCCCCACCCCACGGAGGAATGTGGCATTAACAGAAAAGGAGAACGAGCAGCGCTAAGGTCCTAATCAGGCCCCAGGCCCATCTCTGGCAGGCAGTGCTTAAAAAATAAAGAGACAAATAAAGCCCAGTGCAGGCCTTTGGCTGAGAGGAATGAGAATTGCTAATTAATCACCAGGCCCAAGAGGATATGAAATAGCAAAAAGAAGCAACAAACTCCAGGCTCTTCTACCTTTGAGTACCATGGCAATGAGGATCCCGCCGCATCCCCTACCTACCCACAGGCTGTGACAGGGCCTCACTTGGATCCTTTTATCAGGGAGGAAATGAGGTATAGGGCTCTGCACCTTTTCAAGCTTTCCTTCAATCAAGCCAGGAAGGCAGGGGAATAAGGGCGCCGAAAATTGAAGAACACATGGAGTATAATGTGCAACAGATGGGCTGGGGGAGGAGGGTACCACCAAAGTCCAGACTTTCAGGACAGCCCAAACTTCAAATATTCTGGTCTGTCAGATAACATATCCCAATTTTTGGCAAAAATATGGTCATTAGGAGAAAAGCACAAGAGAGGCTGAGAAAGGACCAGTGACTTTGGTATGAGGAAGATACGTCCTGACAGCATCTCTCACCTACTGTCTTGAAGCCCCAAATCACCAAGAAACTGCCATAATCAGGAACTCTCCTGCTTCCTCAGGCTATTTGGTTCTGTGAGGGGGAAGGAGTTGGGTAAGTCTTGGAGGAAGCAAAGGAGTGGGTAGAAAAAAGGTAAAATCCCCATTTATTCCCTAAAGCTGTCTCCTAGAGCCCATAAAAGGGCTATTGCAGGGATGGCAAGACCCCAATTCCTCCGGCCAGAAACCTTTAACACTTGACTCCAAAAACTAAGGCTGGAGCTGTGGGGTTCGGTAGGGGTGTTAGGCACAGGTGTTGGGGCATCCATCATCAGCAGAGGGAACACCCCTGCCCTCCGGATCTTCCTCCAGCCCCTTTTCTCTTGCAGCCACACTCCTGGGCCTCCAGAAATAGCCACAAAATGGCTCTGCTCAGCAGGGCTTTGGTTTCCTGGATCTCTGTAGATCTCAACATGTAAGTTTCCCAAAAAAGTGAGCAATCCAGGCTCTTCTGCCTGCCCACCTCAATTCCTTTTCTGCTCCTAGGAGCCACTGTTTCTGCCCCATGGGGATGGAAAGCCAGTGGAAACAAGGACCAAGAGCCAGACGTCAGAAAAATCACCCTGGAAGAGCAGGGAGAGACATGTGCACTTCCCTGGGCCACTTCACCAGCGTCACCCATCATTAGCAGCCACCAGCTGCCCCATGCCCTCACGGATGTAGACAGACTGGATCTCCTTGGTCTTGAGGCAGAGATCGCAGGCCCAGACGGCAGAAGCTTCAGTGGTCAGCAGCCCATAGGCGCTCTCAGTCATGCCTGTGCACTCACGGTGGAACCATTTCTGGCAGGAGGCCTCACACAGAATGGCATCCTGGTCATCGTTCACCTCACTCCGACAGGCACCACATGGGTACACCAAGCCTGGGGGAGGCTGGGGCCCGGAGCCCCCACCTGCCTTGCCAGGGGGTGCCAAGCTGTTGGCATCTGGAGTGCCCCCACCCCGCCCACTGCTGTTTGGGGGGAAACTGGGCTGGTTCCCATTAACAGCAGCAGCCGGAGAGCCTGAGTGGGGCTCCTGGGGAAAAGCAGTAGGAGCAGGTGGATTCAAGGGCTTCCCCCCATCCTCACCACCAGGGCCAGGAAAGCCAGGGTCCGGACCAGGAAAGGGACTTGTGTTAGGCGGCAGGCTGGGGAGCCCCTGACCAGGTCTCTGGAGAGGAGAAGGGCCAAAAGGAGCCCCTGGCTGAGCAAATCGTTGGGACAGAGAAGGTGGGCCCAGCTCTGCTCTGGGAGGCTGTCCCATGGTGGGTGAGATCATGGGACCAAATCCCCCCACTGGGCCCGGCATCATCTGCCCGCTGGGAGGACTAAAGTTTTGACCCAGAGGCTGGTTGAAGGGTTGGCTGGGAAAGTTCATGTTGCCTGGGGGTGGGTAGCCAGGACCCTGGGGGGACATGTTGAAAGCAGGGCCCATAGGATTGGGAGGGAAGGGGGGTGGCTGTCGACGAAGTGGTTGGGGGCCCCCTCCACCTCCAGTGCTGTAGCCTGGGGGTACCTGGCCTGCCATGCCCCCCTGCACGCGGAAGCCTCCAAAGGGCACAGGACTGCCAAGGAATGGAGGGGCTGCACCCCCCACTTTGGGGGCTCCGAAGTCATCTTCAAAAGGGTTGGATGCAACCAGGTGGTCCACCATGGGAGTTGGGGGTGGTGCAAACTCCGTCAAATGTGAGTAC
This sequence comes from Pongo pygmaeus, assembly GCF_028885625.2. Taxonomy (NCBI): domain Eukaryota; kingdom Metazoa; phylum Chordata; class Mammalia; order Primates; family Hominidae; genus Pongo; species Pongo pygmaeus. The sequence continues at coordinate 95,409,808 of NC_072373.2, read as the reverse complement.
GCAGGGCCCTAGTGAGAAACAGTTGAGGTAAAGAGGGTCATGGAGCGAAACACAGAGCTAAACCAAGAGAGCACTACCAACACAATACACATTTTGGAGGCTGATACTGGGCAGCTCAGGTCTAAAATCAATATGGACCACAGGCCGGGTGCGGTGGCTCAGCACTTTGGGAGGCCGAGGCGGGCAGATCACGAGGTCAAGAGATCCAGACCATCCTGGCTAACACGGTGAAACCCCGTCTCTACTAAAAATACAAAAAAATTAGCCGGGCGTGGTGATGGGCGCCTGTAGTCCCAGCTACTCGGGAGGCTGAGGCAGGAGAATTGTGAACCCAGGAGGCGGAGCTTGCAGTGAGCAGAGATCGCGCCACTGTACTCCAGCCTGGGCAACACAGCAAGACTCCGTCTCAAAAAAAAAAAAAATATGGACCACAGGCCGGGCACAGTGGCTCACACTTGTAATGCTAACACTTTGGGAAGCCGAGGCAGGAGGATCCCTTGAGTCCATGAGTTTGAGTAGTAACACAGCAAGTCTCTGTTACTACAAAAAAAAGAAAAAGACAAGAAAAAAGAAAAAAAAAGACAAGAAAAAGAGGGTGGAGAGTGGAACCAGCATAGTGCAGTAACTATGTTTTAAAAACAGGCAGAACTAGGATGGAATCCCAGCTCTGACCCTGAAAAACAACCTCAAGACTGTGGAGCACGTATTTAACATTGTTAACCCCCAGATTTCTCATCTGTAAAATAGGGATAATGCCTATCTCCCCAAACTGTTAAAGCATGTTAGCACAATCCCTGGCACTAAAAAAAAGGCTCAGTAAGTGGTAGGTGTTACGTTATCATCATGAGGAAACCAGGACAGGAAACATGGAGGAGACTGGAACCCTGCGTGGTAAGAACTTTGGTCGAATCATCTCTTAGGAGAGGATACTTTCCCCTAAATTTGTTATAAGGTTCAGCGACAGAACAAGAAACAAAGCAAGAAAGACAGTTTTCTCTCTCCTCCCTGCAGCTGATACAAGATACAAACAGATACTGGAATGGCAGAGTAGACAGTGTGCCGCCAAAGGGCTATGGGAACCAACCCCACCACCAACCACCGTTCACCTGAGTATTTGACTTCCTTCGCTTCTTTTCTGGACTCTTCATTTGCAGACCTGGAAGAGCGGCAAAAGGAAGACGCAGACAAGTTTCCCTGAGGTTTCCCCAACCTCTTTTCTCTCAGCCATGCTCTGAGGAACTCCTTTAACGTCAATACATACTTGCTTATTTATTCAACAAATGCTAACAAGCGGTGCAATATGAAAAATAGATTGTGAAGATGATCATACTCTCAGCTATGCCTTCCTTTAAATGAGAGATATCCCATCTTTCGATATCCTCAAGCTCCAAGTGACTACTGAATTCCATGTGGCTCCAAACCCTAGAGTCCTCAATGTGTGACACCTGCCCCCAACCCCTGGAGGATTACACCCACTCATCCTTTTCACCTGAGCCTCCCTTCAAGCCTTCAGCCTGTGAAACACCCCCCGCCCACCGTCCCTCCCCTCTGAGGTTCCCAAGTCCTGGGCCTCTTCAGCCCCCGCCCCTCGCAGCGCGCTCACCGGCCTTGCCCTGCTTCCTCCCGGTGCTGGGCGGCGCAGGGGGCGGTGCGGGGCCGCCACCTCCCTCCAGCTTGTCCGGTGGGGGCGGCGCCGAGGCGGCCATGGAGTGGGGGACCGGGGTTAGCGGCAGCGACGGGGGATGGAGGCGCCCTCGGGCTGCACCATCGCCCAGAAGGGGAGTCAGGGGCAGCACAGGCCCCCGAGCTGCAGCAACCACAAAGTGCGACGACAGGGAAGCGCCGAGCCGCGGCGCGAACTGCGCGCTCTCTCCAGACTCGCCACCCGCCAGCGGCTGCAGCAACCGGAACCGGAACTCGGCGCGGCCACCACCACTGAGCGCGGCGGGGAGGGGGAGCAAGGACCGGACAAGACGCTACGCCTGAAAACAGGCGGCGGGCGAGGGGCGAGGCTTACCACGGCACCACGCGAGTGGAAAGGGTCGTCTCCGCTAGCGACGACCCACACCAGCTCACCGAAGGGCGGCGGCGCGCGGTCCGGCTGCCGGGCCGTACCATCCCGGGCGGTGGAGCCGCCGCGGAGGGGCGCGCGCGAGCAGAGGGCGCACTCGGGAGGCCCAGGTAGCCCGGGGGCCGGCGTTGGGGCGCCGGGGAGGCCCGGCTCCCGCCTCGACCCACCCGGAGCCAGCCCCTTCTGCGGACACGACATCCCCATGGGGACGGTGGCGCGAAACGCCCCACTCTGCCGCGCCCAAACTCTGCAGACCCCCAGCTTCCTTCGGCGGCCACGACCTCCCGCCTCCCCCGTCCGCCGCTGAGTGCCCGCGGCGTACACAATAGGCTTCCCAGAAGGGTTAAGACGGAGAGGTAGAAGAAATACGGACTTTAATGAAGAGTTTTCCCTTTGGTATAAGTGAGACCCGTGGAAACATCCAAACAACAGCAAAAGGAGGCCAGGATGAAAACGGTCAACTCTCCCTTATCCACAAGGCTAAAAGAGGGGGGCCAGCTTGCTGTGGTGTGGCCACCCCGGGCCTAGGCTGGGCCGGGCCTGTAGAAGGTACTCAGGAACTGCAGGTTTTGCGTTTCCCCTCCATGAAACTGACAGGCATTCGGGCTGACTTCTGCCTCTCAGTCTCGCGGTAAGAGACACACGTTTTTCTAGTCCTAGATGAAAATAAATTTCATCTGCCTCAGGTCTCGGGTATAAAAGGCGCGATCCCAGTTACCTCACAGGCCTAGGCGAGGAAAATACCAAGAGCTGTAAAAGGGCTTGGAAAAGTCAAAAAGGTGATGTATAAATGTAATAATTGAGTATCATTTTGTGCTTAAGAATAAGCCATGGAAAACAAAATAGGAAAGTAAGTCTACAGCCCTAAAATATATGCATATAAAACTTTAAAAGAATGCAGTTCCAACTCTACAGATGGTATTTGGGGATTGTCTACTGCTTTAGAGTCTCAATGCCCCTTTTCCCACCTCCACAAAATCCACCTGGGAGAGTTAACTGTACAAGAGGCCCAAATTCAGTCACCCCCACCCCATCCTCCCAGAAAGGGAGCCAGGGCAGAGGCTCCAGGAGGAAGGGCTACACTTTGGCTGTAGAGTACACAGGCATGCAACATGGGAGGGCGGGCCTTATGAAATGTATATACAGACCCCTTGGGGTGAGGGGCCCCGGCCAGGAGGCACTGAGCAAGGGAGGGGTCCATCTCCCCCCTGGCCGGGAGGGGGGCTCTGGGGCAATCTCTAAGGGTTGCATATCCCCAGGGAGAGGGGACAGCTGCCACTCCTGCCTCTGTTATCCCAACCCAAACCGGAGAGGGTGCTCAGCAAGAACACAGGTCCCAGAAGCCAAGAAGGTGTTGGCATCCCTGTCATTGAATTCAGGGGTCCAAGAACTCTTTGCATAAAATATCATCAGACCTAAGAGATGGTCAAAGGCACAAAGTTTAAACATGGGGTCCGGGGGGTGTTGAGAGGGGTCTGGGATACCCTGAAGCCCAGAGGTGTGATTTGTTCCCCCTTGCCCAGAAGAGTGACTGTTCCACTGGGCCTGTCACCACAGGACATTTTCCATGACAAGCACTCACCTTCTTGGGGAAGGGGCATCAGGTTGGCACAGGAAAAGGCCCAAGTGAGGGGCCACTCTGTACATGAATACTTTGGTGATTAATGTTTGGGGAGAGGCAGGATTCTCACCCAGGCTTCTGACTCAAACCCTCTCACTCAGCTGGATATGAAACCCAGAGTCCACGCTACTCCCAGCTCTGACACAAGGCCAAGCCCACAGAACACTCCCAAACGAGGTCCCGAGAGTTAGGGAATAGGGTGGAAAGGATTGGAGGGCATCTTCTGGAAGAGAGCGCTAGGGCAGATCACAGTTTCCGCTCCACAGGTTGCTGTAGACACAGTTCGCTGCCCGCAGAGATGATGGGCAAGTGATTGTCCATGTGGTAGCTGATAAGGTGACTGACACTCTCAAAGCGGTGATCCTTAGTCCGAACCTGGGAGGGTGGGAAGGAAGAAGGTCAATTCAGGTGAAGAGTCAAATAAGACCTCAGCCTCCAAGGTGGAAGAGGGTGAAACAGACAAGAGGCTTGAAGAAGGAGAAAAAAATGGTGGGGAAGAGTGTGGCCTGTCAGTCCTGATCATTGAGGCTTCTCTAGAAAGAGACAGTTGTAGGAATAGACAGGTCAGTGAAGTGAGAAAAGGCAAAGGCGACATCAGCCCTGAAAGAGTGAAGCTGAGAGCTATATACCCCTTTCTTGACCTGGAGGAAGTTGGCATGTCTCAGAAGAGTATACACAGTGCAAAAAAAGATGTGGAGGCTCGGCATGGTGGCTCGTGCCTGTAATCCCAGCACTCTAGGAGGCCGAGGGAGGCGGATCACTTGAGCCCAGGAGTTCAAGAACAGCTTGGGCAACATGGCGAAACCCCATCTCTACCAAAAAAAAAAAAAAAAAAAATACAAAAATTAGCCAGGTGTGCCACCACACCCCAGCCTGAGTGACAAAGCAAAACCCTATCTCAAAAAAAAAAAAAAAAAAAAAAAAAAGGAAGCTGAGATTGCTGTAGAAAACAGACAAAAGTTTTTTTGTTTCCAGACGGTCTCTGTCACCCAGGCTAGAGTACAGTGGCGCAATCATGGCTCACTGTAACCTCGAACTCCTGGGCTCAAGCGATCCTCAGGCCTCAGCCTCCTGGGTAGGTAGGACTACAGGTATGTGCCACCATTCCTGACTAATTTTTTTTGTTTTTCTAGAGACAAGGTCTCACTATGTTACGCAGGCTGGTCTCGAACTCCTGGCCTCAAGCAATCCTCCCACCTCAGCTTCGCAAAATGTTGGGATTACAGGCATGAACCACCACACCTGGCTAAACAAGGAAAGTTTTGAAGAACAGTGAGGCAGTGCAGATAAGAGAAAGCACAGTGGTCTGAGTCCTGAGTCTGGGGAGCTGGAGAAGCCCTTGGATCTTCTTACAAAAGGAAACTTGCAGTGTCTAGTCTCTAACTATCTGACATTGGGCATCACAACCTCTTCAGGGTGGTTTCCTTATTTGTCAAAAGAGGGGCACAGATGAGATGACTGCCTTCTAGCTCTGATAAGCTTAAGGCTTGGGGATTTGAGGACAGGCCAGGACTGTATTTGTTTTGTTTTGTTTTTTTAGACGGAGTCTCACTCTGTCACCCAGGCTGGAGTGCAGTGGTGTGATCTCAGCTCATTGCAACCTCTGCATCCCAGATTCAAGCAATTCTTCTGCCTGAGCCTCCTGAGTAGCTACGACTACGGGCGCTGCCACCACACCCGGCTAATTTTTGTATTTTTAGTAGAGACGGGGTTTCACCATATTGGTCAGGCTGGTCTCGAACTCCTGACCTCAGGTGATTCACCCGCCTCGGCCTCCCAAAGCGCTGGGATTACAGGTGTGAGCCACCACGCCTGGCCCTGTGCCAGGACTATAAAGAACATAGTTCAGGCTAAGGGATGAGCCTCTGGAGGAAGATGCCAGACACTTTAAAGAGCAAGAGAGGCCCACAGACAGCTGCCCAGCGGGAATGTCTACAAAGCAATGAGGGAAGGAACAGGGATACACTGTAGGGTACTGTACCTTCCTTTCTGCCACCCCTCACCCACACCTCTGCCACACTCACCACACCCTCAGGGTCCACCAGTAGCAAATGCTTGGGCTGCCCACTCTGCAAGCCAGTGAGCACATACTGGCCAGGTGTGGTCGTGCTCTCCCGCACCAGGAAGTCCCCGTTGAGCTGCAGCAGTGCCTCAGCCTCCCGCCGGCTCAGCTTCCCGTGGAACCAGGGCTCCCCTCGGAGCTGCTCAGCCATGGACACCGACTGGGGAGGTGGAGGCACCCGAAGAGCATCTTCGAAGGGCTCTGGAAGTATAGTGGGAGGGTGAGGGGAAGTAGCAGGCACAACACACACCCAAGACCCACACTTCAGGGAAGGGAAGTCAGGAAGGAAAGAGCAGATAGGCAGGAGAAGGGCCAGAACCAAGTAGAAAGGTGGGGATGCAGAGAGGAGAGAGATGAGCACTCACTCATGTCAAACAGGTCCCGGGGTGCACTGCCATTGACAGCAGGATTAGGGGGCCCAGCACCACCCACTGCTTGCCGGGCCTTGTCTAGGTTCTGGACGTTGACATAGGAGGGATCATCAAAGAGCTCTCTACCTGCTGAGGAAAGGGAGGCTCTACAGTGATCCCAGCCCTGCCTCCAGCACTCCCCGGCTCTGCCCATCTTGGCTCCCTTCATACCTGGACAGGGTGGTGGAGGTGGCATCTGTTTGCGGACTTCTGGATCTCCCCCAACAGGCTGTCCTACAGGCTGCAGGGATAAAAATAAGGTGAGACCAGAAGCCCTAACCAACCACTCCCACCCTAGGCCCAGCCCGCCTCCATCCAAGCAACTTACCAGTGTAGCTCCCAAGTGGCTGGGGGTCTGGGCACTGGGTGCGGTGGATCGAGCAGCCCCTGGAGCGGCTCCTTCCCGAAGCCTCATGTCTACCACCCCCCCCAGGGGGGGTTCCTTCCCCGGGAAGTCATTATAGTACTGATGGTCAGGTGGCTCTTCCTCCTCCTCATCCCATGCTGAGCCATCAAAGCCAGCCATCCTGAGGGACAGGACAGTGAAGTTGTGGCTGTAAATGTGTGGTAGGCAGGAGGAGGGGAGGACGGAATAGAACAGCAGCCATCTATTGGGTGTTTACTATGGATTAAGCCTGAGGCTGAGTGTTTTATATACAATCATGTCATTCTCCTGGCAACCCTGTAAGGTGGGTATTGTTTCCTTCCCCAATTTTACAGATGAGGAAAATGAGGATCAGAGGTGAAAAGATTTGCCCAAGGTCTCACAACTAAAAGGCGGCCGAGCTCAGATTTAAATTCAGGTTTGACTTTAAAGCTCATCCCCTTGGCCAGGTGCAATGGCTCACACCTATAATCCCAACACTTTCAGAGGCCAAGGAGGGAGGGTTGTTTGAGCCTAGGAGTTCAAGACCAGCCAGGGCAACATAGCGAGACCTTATCTGTACCAGAATAAAAATACTACTACTCAGCCAGGTGTGGTGGCAGGCACCTGTAGTCCCAGCTACTCAGGAGGCTAAGGTGGGAGGATCACTCAAGCCCAGGATATGGAGGCCACAGTGAGCTGTGACTGCACCACTGAACTCCAGCCTGGGCTACAGAGCAAGACTCTGTCTCAAATAAGTAATGCTCTTGCTCTTGATCTCTGTGCTATCTCCCAACAAGGAAGGGAAGCACCATGTAGAGGTGTGGGGAGTCGGGGGAGGCACTCCAGCTCCAGAATATTTTAACCTCTCCTAAATATTCAATCCCTGCTGGCTCCACTGCTTATCCCTCAAGGCCTGAGGTGGGAAAGGTTGTAATCTCAGTGAAAAGAGATATCCTCCCAAACCCAAATTCTTGATGGCTTCTAGAGGCAGGAAAACACAGAATGCCAAGCAAAGAAATGAGCAAGAAAGAGGGATGGGAGTAGAAAATCCCACCTAGCCAGAGAGAGATGTAACTTGGAGGCCCCGGACTACAGCTCCACCATGAGCAAACAAGAAAAGCTGGTCCTGCAGCAAGCAGGGCCTCAAAAGTCTTTCCTCCTGGGCCACAGGAAACAGAATAGCAGGAAGTGGGAAGCAGAGGCACACAGGTTATTCCCTCCCTGAACCTCTCAGCTCAAGTGTAGGAAGAACAGCCCTCCTTTCCTAATCCTAATCCAAAAGCTGCTCCACACTCTCCCCACCTGCTCACCTGTCATGAGGGGTGACCAGTTTGGGTGGGTTCCTGAGGTATTGTTTGAAGCGCAACTCGAAGGCCTGGCCAATGGTGCTGATGACATCCTGGGCAAGCCCTTCAGGACACTCCAGAATGTGGCAGGCTGAGGGCACAGCAAAGGCTGTCAGTGAGCTGAGCCCACTGGGAGGCGGCACAGACAGGGGCCCTCATCTTCCTCCGCAGGAACCCCCACTTAGATCTACTTAGAGTGGGTACAGATGACCCCAGGTCCTGCTCACCTCCTCAAACAGCCAGACCCACCCAGTGCTCCCCACCATGCCTCACCTCTCTGATTCACAGGGTCTTTGGCAACGTAGGCGACATACTCGGCTGTGTCCTGGGGAGGAAGGTCAAAAAATTTTACAGTTCTACTTTACTCCTGACCCCTAAAACCCAGTCCTTTTCAGATATCCCCACAATCCTAGCACCCCCACTTCTCTAATCAATGTCTTCCCAATCCCTAGTCCCTTGCTCTTCTCCCACCACCTTTGCTCTGTTCCCCAACTCACCGGATCCCCGCCGGATGCAAATGAGATAGATTGCATGTGGTGGTTGGCGATGATCTGAGAATTAGGGCAGGGGATGAAGAAGGAAGGGAATGCCATGTGTCAGGCAGCCTCAGGGCCCAGAACCCTGGTGCCCCAGTCTCATTCTCTGGGTTCCTTATCCCATATCCTCATTTCCTCCTACTGGTCTCCTGCTACTGGTCTCCTGCTCTCAAGCCCTCTTCCTCGTTTTTGGCCTCCTAACTAGATCTCCCCTTAGCACCCCCATCGGTGTTTCTGGTCCGCCTGCCCACCTCCACCAACCTGTTTGCAGTCTGCGGCCATGAGGTTGAGGCTGCTGGTGGAGACGGTGAGAGTGATTGGCATTCCAGCAAATTTCAGGTTACTCCTCCCCAGGATAGAGCTGAGCGGGCGGCTACAGGGCTAAGGTAGGGCCCAGGGTCTCAGAAGGTGAGGGTTCCCAGCACAGGCAAATGACACTTTTGCCTCCTGGCCCTCTCCCCACATGCCCCACACTTGTCCCCCCACTGCCCCTCCACATTTCCCAGCAGCATCCCTATCCCCAAGGACCCCAAGTACCTTTCTCCTCCTCGTTGCCCCCTTAGCACCCGGCACAGCCTCACACACCAGACTGATGGCCTCCCTGGGGAAAGAGGGGTACTCAGACCCAGCGCCTGCCTGCCTGCCTCCCACTCAACTGGGGCTGCCACAGGGCTGGGGGAGGGGAAAGCCAGGCCAGACTCCCAGGGCACTCCAGGCTCTTTGTCATGGTGGATTGAATTAAGGGCCTTTAATATTTGATGACACTGAGAGGCCACTTCCTGGCTGATTGGGTTAGGGCCTCAATGGGTATAGCCCCACCCCCTTCCAGCTACCAAATGTCCCATTCCCTTCCCAAAGGCAGCAGCAACCTTCCATCTACCCCCATTTTCTACTCCAGCTCCACCTGCCAGCTGCTTCTGCCACCTTCCCCACAACTCCCAAGGCTGGATAGGTAAGGAGGATCCGGGCCAGAGGGACCTCCTTTCAGTAAGAGGCAGAATCACTACCCCAGCTTTCTCTCAATCCCCTTTACTACCCAAAGATCAGCCCCCAGCAGCAGCACCCAAGTGACCCACTCCCCTCCTCCGTTTCCCATGGCCTCACTAATCCCAGGACTCCCACAGTCCACTCCCTCCCCACTAACCTGGTGACCTGAGTCCGGGTGTTGAAGTCCAGGGCACGCATTGACTGAAGGACCTCCACACAGCCCATGTACTAAGGGGAGGGAGAAGAAGACAGCAGGTCAGCGGCTCCCCCACCCCAGCCCCTTCACAAAGGGCCCTAGGACTTTGCCCATATGGTCCCTGAGGGAAGTAAAGAGGAAGAAGTTCTGCCCACTTCCCGTGGCTACATCCCACAACCAAGGTGAAAGACAACAGGGAATGAGGAGAAAAAGAAAAGGCAGGCTAGAAGGACCTCACGCACTGGGGAGAGAGTTTGGAGGGGACCGACAGGCATTGGCTGGGATGGAGTGACAACTCCAGAAAGCGGGAGGAGAATGGAGGAAAGGATCAAGAAGTCACTCATTCCAACACTTATTAAGAGCTTCTGCCATGCTGGGCATTGTGCTAAGCATGGCAGGGTGGGGGTGGGGGAGTCAAAAGAAGGAAGGGGGCCCAGGCAGAGCTGGAAGGGAAGGGGCTACAGACTCGGGGAAGGGATGAGAAAGGTTTAGGAAATAGGACACTGAAACGGGGTTGTTGGGGAACAGCAGGAAAAAAGAGATTCCAGCCAAGCTGGAGTGAGCACTAGAACTGGAGGGGGTCTGGGGGGGAAGGGAAAGGAGGATGTTCACTCACCCGAACCAAGTAGGAAACCCCGGGTCCCATGACTTTGTCGTTGGGATGCAGCCAGCCCCGCGTGGGCTTATTGACAAAGCTCCCGTGGCGGGTCCACTCCTCGCCCCCCAGCTGGCCCCCTTCCACCCGAGTCCTGCGCCCGCCGCCTCCACTCAGCTTGTTCATGTCCTGGAGGAGGGGTAGGGGGCCTGAGTCTGGCATGGCTGCCCCTACGATCCCCTCCCCATCATCGGCTGCCCTTCCTGGCTCCCCCTTAGACCCTGGGCGCCCCCCAGCCGGGTTGGCCAGCCTCAGGTTGCTCATCCGGGGGAAGAAGGAGCACAGGGTAGTGGGACTATCGTCCCCAGGCAGAGGAGGCAGGATGGGCCCCAGGGATGAAGCTGATGGAGAAGGCAGCTCCTCCGGGGGGGTGGACCCAGAAGCCCCTTCCTCCAGCGATGACAGAGACTCATTCCGGAGTGGATTGTACTTGGGCTTGGGGGGCAGGAGATCCATAGCTGAGGTGAAAGAGGGGCTGCTGCCCAGCCTGGCCCCCCTGCCAGTTTGGGCAAGGGGGCCAGGCAGGGGGTATCCCCAGGCCCTTAGCCTGGTTGGACCTCTGTGGCCCAGGAGTCACAGAAGTCCTGGGGAGGGAGAGGGACAAGTGGCTTCCGCTCCCCAGCTCAGACCCAGACAGTTTCAGGCCCCATCCCCGCCCAACGTGGAGCCTCTTCTCTCGCTGAGAAGAGAACAGGCTGGACCCAGAGCTGCTGGCTCCTCCCCAGAGGCGGGGAGCTAAGGGGAGAGACCAATCGCGAGGACAGTGCTGACTCACAGGCTCAGAGGGGCTGAGCCCCCACCCCGCCCCAACCTCGAACTGGAGCAGGGGGTAGGGCTATCCAAGCCCCTCTCCCCTGCCCTATACAAACAACTAGTAATCTGGGGAGAAGTAAAGTGGGGGTAGGAGGGAAGGATGGAGGAGTGGGACGGAAAGGAAGGAGATAGGAGTTCTGGGTCACTCAAAACCGGACACACGCAGGCCAAAGGGGGCAGGAAGCCAGGCAAGAGTACAGGGGAATGAGGGAGGAAACAGAGGCAGCTGGGGGTGGAAAAGGGAGGAGATCTCAGAGCTCAGCATTTCCCTTCCTGTCCTGGTTGGACACTCGAATTCCCCCACCCTCTCTATGCCCGAGAGCTGGCTGGCCCCAGCCCAGGCCACCCCCAACTGCTACCCCATACAGTAAGCCTGGGCCATTAGCATCCTCTGCTACGACAGCTGTGGACTGGAGCTAGCGAAGTGGGGATGGGAAGGAAGTGGTCCCAATGGATGCAGAGCAGGGCCAAGAGGAAGAGCAAAGCTGGTGAAAAAAGGGGAATAAAGTCCAACCTGGATGGTGCATCAGGAAGCTACCAGGCAAGAAGGGAACAAGAGGACATGCTGGTCACAGCTTGTTCTCTATGTATGCCATCTACCACACCAAGACCGATGGCTCGTAGCCAAGCACTGTCCTGTCTCCCCTTTCCACAGGCCTTGTTAACACAGCACACTGTCAAGGGAGAGAATGAGGCAATCAGGTCCCCACTCCCACTGCAAACCACCCCAATTAATATCCCTCCTCTTACAGGGCCCTAAGAAAGCCCCACCAAAGAGCACAGCATCCCTCACACCAGGGGAGGAGCCTGGCTGGAGGAGGTGGAAGAAACAGTTCTCCAAGAGAAGTAGAAACCACAGGCCAGGAAGGGACAGAGAGATCAGAAGACACATCTGCGTCAGTAAGGACAGGAGAAAAAATAAATAAGTACAGGAGAAAGGGGTGTCAGGAGAAGATGGGTTGAAGCTGGACACATGGAACAGTCCCAAACCCATTCCTGCCACCCACAGCTTCCTGCCACTGCTCTTCCGGAGAATGCCACAGGCAAAGCTGGAAAGCGACCAAAAAAAAAAAAAAGATACATATTCCTGCAGGGCGCGGTGGCTCACACCTGTAATCCCAGCACTTTGGGAGGCTGAGGCGGGTGGATCACCTGAAGTCAGGAGTTCGAGACCAGCCTGGTCAATACAGATAGATAATTATCTTGATTAACAACATTAACACTTGAAGTGTGTTAGATACTGTGCTTAACTCTTACATCTCCCCTTAGTGCTCATTCCAGAAGAGCTTTGTCACTCTGTCAGCCAATCCTGAGAAGGAATTTTATCACTTCATTTCCAGCCAGCTCTCGGGCATAGAAAGAATAAGGAAAGGATTCCACCATAGCCTCACACCCCCAAAACACACAAACACACACTAGGATGTCCTCATCTGTAGAGATGATGTTCTGTGGGAGCCTACAGTATCCAGAGCCAGGGAAGGACCAATGGGTGTGGGCGTTTGGAAGAAAAGAAAGAAGTATGACTCTTGAAATTTACATAGGGAGAAAGGAGATTGCCTGCTGGAAGTCCAGGTGATTGGGTGTAGGGGAAAAGCTGTGTGTGGTTCGCAGCCCAACTGGGAGGAGGGGAGAGGGGCGGGAAGTGGCAGGAAATGGCGAAAGCCTCAGGAATGTTTCCAGCAGGGAAGGCTGGGCAAATGGGGCCAGGAGGAATGCCCAGACAAGAACTCTGGTTAGGGGGAGGGGAAGAGACAGAGAAGTAGTGACTGACTGTCCCTTAAAAAAAAAAAAAAATCAAACAACAAAAAGAGCACTATTATCTACCCCTACTCCAAACCACCGTTTTTCTGGTAGTAGAAAACTTTTGCTCCTGTCACACCCACATGCCACACACCAACAAATCCATGGTCCTATCCACTTATGTCTAGGAAGGCCTAGAGCTACTTCTGGGATGGGGTTGGTCCTGGGAAGGGAAAGCCAGGAAGTGAGGCAGGGGGTCTGAGAGCAAGTCTCTCTCTCCCTCTCGTGCCAAACCCCAAGTTCAGCCCTCTCAAATAGTTCTACCCTTGGAGGAGGTTAAGAAAGAGGAAAACGGGGCCGGGCGCGGTGGCTCACGCCTGTAATCCTAACACTTAAGGAGGCTGATACGGGTGGAGCACCTGAGGTCAAGAGTTCGAGGCTAGCCTAGCCAACATGGTGAAACCCCGTCTCTACTAAAAGTACAAAAATTAGCCGGGCGTGGTGGTGGGCGCCTGTAATCCCAGCTACTCAGGAGGCTGAGGCAGCAGAATCACTTGAACTCAGGAGGCGGAGGTTGCAGTGAGCCGAGATCGCACCATTGCACTCCAGCCTGGACAATAAGAGCGAAACTCCGTCTCAAAAAAAAAAGGAAAACGGAAAACGGCTGCCTTTAATCTCACTCCTTACAGCCAGAGATGGGAACTTTGACTTCCCACCTGGGGGAGCACGAGAGTGCTCGGAAAACTGATCCCAAGGCCCAGAAAAAGAGAAAGGACAAGAAAATATAAGCAGGTGGAGTTTCAGGGATTGACGACAAGGCTTTTCAGCTGATGACCCAGGTCCCACAAAGATAAAGCTCCTAAGGGGCGTGGTCCCCTAGAACGGGAACTTCAGACTTCTGGGCGGGGAGGCTTTCTGGACAGTCAGACGTGGATTACGGAAGGGGCGTGGCTTCGGAAGGGCGGAGCTTCAACAAATTCGAATCGTTCTTTGAGGAGCAGGGTTTTGCCCTTTTGGGAGATAGGTCTTTTGACAGGAGTTAGCGGAGGATCGTTGCTAGGAGGCGGAGTTTCGGAGAATGGAAGGAGTAACAAAGCGTTTCTCGTAGTAGGGCTTGGAACGTGTCGCGGGGTGGGACTTCCAGGAAAACTGGGCGACAGGGTGGGGTCGGAGACAAAAAATAAGAATCAAGTCGGGGTTCGGGGGAGCCCCCTGAAGTTGGGAGGTGGGACTTCCGGGGAGAGGGGTCTCAGGGGCGGGACTTATAAATGAAGACCGGAAGTGGGGTCCCGGGAGAGGGGTTCCGGGGTGAAAGAGTGAGTCACCTAAGGAGAAAAAAGTCAAGACTCACCAGGGCCTCATGGAGTCTCCGCACCGCACCGCGGGCCGATTTGGTTTCGGATCACGCCACTGCCAGCTTAGGTTACCGCTCCAACTTTCTCCCCGGGCCCTGCCTCCCTGGAGAAACTTTATTACACTCACTTCCGGCCTCACTAACCCCTGACCCTCTACCTCAGGGTCCCTCCTTCCCGCTTCCCACTTTCCCGAGTTAGCCAATGGCAGCGCGAGATCGCGCACAGAGGCAGTGGTGGCCAATAAGACGCCTACTTTTGACCCACGCTCGTTCTTGAGAAGCGAAAGAACTGCTCTCCAATAAGGATCGGAAGAGAAGTAAATCTAAACCAATCGGAGGCTTGAAAGTAGAGCTGTCCCGCCTCGAGCCAAACGGACCAATAGGAAGTGCGGGCGGCGTGTTTGAAAGCGAGGCCAAAGTGGGTGGGAGCGCTTGCTGTTGGGAGTTGCTTGGAGGTTGGCGGCGCGGGGCTGAAGGCTAGCAAACTGAGCGATCATGTCGCACAAACAAATTTACTATTCGGACAAATACGACGACGAGGAGTTTGAGTATCGGTTAGTGCTGGCGCGGGAGCAACAGCGAAGTCGTGAGCTTTGGCCGCTGAGGGCACAAGGAATTAGTAACAGGAACTGAGGCGATAGAATTGGCGCATGCGTACGAGATGTGAACGGGCAAGGGTGTGATATTGTGGAAGGCGTAAGGCGCATGCGCGGAGGTGGGAGGCGCTCGTAAAACAAAGTGGTTGAGAAGTTGGAGTCGGCTCTCAGTTGAGAGGGAGGGAGGGAGGGGTGGGCGTGGTTAGAGTACTGACCACCCTCTCCCATGAGGCTTTCTGGATTATTCTCTGAACTTTATCGGGCAAACTTAACTTGCCTTGTAGAGACTGTTTCACAGTAATCTTGTCGAATCCAGTGGGAGAACGTGGCAAAAGCGGAGCTGGAAGTTTCCTCGCGTCCCTAATGCGAGAGTAGCGCTGAGAGAGTTGAATATTGCTTATTAACTCTTGAAAAAGAGAAGGGGCGTAGTTGTCTGGCTTGTGTAAGGAAGGGGATCGCTTGGGACTGCAATAGAATAAAACTGGCTAGGAGCATTGAGAAAATACTTAATATGGGTCTAATAGATGCCCTTTAAATATCAAAGGAAACAGTTACGGAATACTTAACAGGTTTCAGGTGTTCTGCTAAAGTGCAAGGATAACATATGGTCTCTGCTGTTGGCAAACTTAAAAATATGTGGGTGGTACCGACAGACACCAGAAAGGTGATACACGCTATGCTAGGAGCCATTACATGGTGTGATTGGAGCACACAAGACTTGCTAAGGAGAGAGAACTGGCGACCCAAAGGCTGCGGCTTCCTAGCCGTGCGCGGGGGTTGAGGTGGGGCTAGAAAGTCAGTCCCCTACTTTTGCTAACTCCAGGACGCTCCCCCATCCCACCCTTCGAGAACCGCCCCCGCCCCCCGCCATCGCCTTGCAGGCTGACCTCTTACTTTCAGTCGGTCTTCCTCCCTGGGCTTGGTGTGGGGGCGGGGGAGTGTCCTAAGGGCCAATTCAGCGTGATGTTTCTTTCACCACCATTGAAAACGAAACCAGTAGTAAACTACGCGTGTTTTCATTTATATGTCGGAGATGAGAACACAGGGACAGAAAGAGGGGAACAACAGACATTGGGGCCTGCTTGAGGGAGGAGGGTGGGAGGAGGAAGAGGTTCTGGGAAAAAAAAAAACAACTGTCGGGTACTATGTCTAGTAGCTGGGTGATGAAATAATCTGTACACCAAACCCCCGAGTCAGGGTTTTACCTATATAACAAACCTGCACATGTACCCTTGAACATGAAACTGAAAATACTGAGAGAAAAAAAGGAAGAGGGAAAGTTGGGGAAAGCTTCCTAGAGGGCAGAGCCTGAGATGAGACTCTAAGAAAAAGGTATGTGGGAGAAAGCACCTCTTGACTGAAATTGTTTAGAAGACACTGGATAGCCATCTGCCAAGGATGGTGATGATGGAATCCTGGCACTGGATGTGGCATTCGGGTTTGATAAGTTTTAAGTGCATAATCTAGATTGGGAATAAGGGAAGACACAGGATTCCACAAATGTTGGCATTATGCTAATCTGTATTAATTGTAATAATTAACACCACTTCCTGGTTTGTATCTTGTCTCCTCAGTTGGAGAACATAAAATGAAAACTTGCTTTTCTTGTGTCTCTTCACCCAGCCTAGTTCAGGGCTTTGGGTCTTCCAGAGAACTCGATGTGCATTGACAAATAAATACATAATCATCTTTATGCCAAGACGACTTCATATATATCTTTGATATAATTAACTTCTTTTCCTCAGCTGTTTTCCTCTACATCTGAACTAAACTAACTTAAAACTGTATGTGCTTATAAGAGATTTGTAGAGCTGGGAAGGAATCACCGTTTCATCCCCTGGAAGATGAAACTCTTGGCAGTGGCATTTTGGTTTAAGAGGGGTTTTTTGGTCTATGTATTGAAGCCAAATTTCGTGCCAGGGTGGTGTTAGAATGTGAGCTATTTTCATTATATTTGGACTAGAATTTTTTCTTTTAGGAGAATGGTGGGGAACCACTGTTATTAGCACAGAGAGAGAACTTAGTACATTTTCATTGAGCATGACGCAGACTATGTGGATTAGTTTGATTCATATCAGGGTAATAATTTTTTTGCTATGACGGGAGACTTATCCTTGGTTAGAAAAGCACGGAATTTACCCAGAAGGTCTCAAGGTACATCCCTCCAGAGTTAGGAAGATAAGATTCAGGATAGATTTAATTTTTTTTAAAGAGACAAGGTCTTGCTTTGTTGCCGAGACTGGAGTGCAGTGGCTATTCACAGGCACAACCATTGTGCGTTGCAGCCCTTTCTTTTTTCTTATTTTTTTTCTCTTTTTTTGAGACGGAATCTCACTCTGTCGCCCAGATCTCAGCTCACTGCAACCTCCGCCTCCTGGATTCAAGGGATTCTCTCCTGCCTCAGCCTCCCAAATAGCTGGGATTACAGGTGCATGCCACCACACCCAGCTAATTTTTGTATTTTTAGTAGAGACGGGGTTTCACGTTGTTGGTCAGGCTGGTCTCCAACTCCTGACCTCAAGTGATCCACCCACCTCAGCCTCCCAAAGTGCTGGGATTACAGGCATGAGCCACCGCCCCGGCCTATTTCTTCTGTATTTTAATCAGATTTCAAACTTCATACTGTATCTTTTTCAAACTCCTGGGTTCAAATGACCCTCCTGCCTCAGCCTCCCAAGTAGCTGGGACTATAGGTTTGTGCCACCATGCCTGGCTTAGATTTTAAAGGACAAGATATTTCATTTCATCCTTTGTGATAATTTGTCCACACAGTACTTCATAAAAGGCCTTTCCTCTCCACAAAAAAACTTGTCTTCCTTCCTTCTAATTATTAACACTGTGTGCTCCGTGGGGCTCCCATTATGTTGTAGGTAATCAACTAGAAGACTATAAGGTCCATGAAGGCAGAGAAAATGTGCCTGGAACTTAAGTGCTCATTCACTGGAATTATTCACTAATTTGTATTTTTAATATACTCTCGGAATTTATATAACATAGCCTGTATTTCTAGCTGCTGCTACCCCACAATAAAATTATATAAACTCTGACATCAAAAACCAGTTTTTCTTTCCTTTCTTGGCCTTGTAAACAGGCATTTGTCTAAGAGACTGTATCTGGTACTAACATAAATTCCCCACTTCCCCGTTTCTGTTACAGACATGTCATGCTGCCCAAGGACATAGCCAAGCTGGTCCCTAAAACCCATTTGATGTCTGAATCTGAATGGAGGAATCTTGGCGTTCAGCAGAGTCAGGGATGGGTCCATTATATGATCCATGAACCAGGTCAGTGCACTGGCTAAAAACAACCATATAGAACTGCTACACTGAGAGAAGGAAGGAATAAGATTCTATAACCCAAATAGGGAGATAGGAAATGGTTTACTGGTTCCTTCCCCCTCCAGTCGTGGGGGATTTTTTTTAAAAAAAACTAGTGACCAAAAATAAGACTAAAATATCTGGGAAGTTCAGAGAACCTGTCACTGAAAAACCTCCTGTAATCTTTCATTCAATCAGAGGGTATTCTTTTTAAGGCCACGTATAGCCTGGTCATAGCCCCTGCCTCATTCTCCATCAGAAAACATTCTTGGATGTATTCTAAATAAGCAAAGGAAAGTATATTTATTGATAAGACACCAGACACCCAGCTGCCAGGCAAAACTAATAAAGGACACCCTGGGGCTGTATAAACATAGCAAAAGAACTGATATTAACAATTCTGTACTTGGCAGACAGTCCAGACTTCTGGGTCTGCTTCTAAGGCCATATGCTTAAGTCTTTATTTAGTTATAAAGATCTGAGTGGGTGATAGCTGGGGAGGTGGTAGTGGAATACACTATAGATTGTACATAGAATGGTGTGAGCTTGTCTCTTAGATTTCCCTCACTCTTTCAGAACCTCACATCTTGCTGTTCCGGCGCCCACTACCCAAGAAACCAAAGAAATGAAGCTGGCAAGCTACTTTTCAGCCTCAGGCTTTACACAGCTGTCCTTACTTCCTAACATCTTTCTGATAACATTATTATGTTACCTTCTTGTTTCTCACTTTGATATTTAAAAGATGTTCAATACACTGTTTGAATGTGCTGGTAACTGCTTTGCTTCTTGAGTAGAGCCACCACCACCACAGCCCAGCCAGATGAGTGCTCTGTGGACCCATAGCCTCAGCTCAGTGTGACCCCAGAAGCCACGATGTGCTCTGTATCCAGAACACACCTGGCAGATGGAGGAAGCATCTGAGTTTGAGACCATGGCTGTTACAGGGATCATGTAAACTTGCTGTTTTTGTTTTTTCCTGCCGGGTGTTGTATGCATGGTGACTTGCGGATTTATGTTTCAGTGTACTGGAAACTTTCCATTTTATTCAAGAAATCTGTTCATGTTAAAAGCCTTGATTAAAGAGGAAGTTTTTATAATCTAATGCTGTAATTGTAAGGGTTTTTTCCCCCTCACTCAGGGTGAGCATCATCAATATCATGGTTCTAATTATATGCCCTTCAGTTTGATAATGAAGCCCAGCTCTTTGCTGATAATGAGGTTTAACATTGAGATAACTGGATTTTAATCTACTTTAAGCAGACTTGCTGTCTAACATCTACTGAAATATATTTCACTCTAACTACTAGCCTGAGGTAGAGGTTATATAGGGACAACTTCATCTCATCCAAACAAATGAACTGCTTCCTACAGTTGGGGTGCTGCCTTTAACATAGTCCCAATATTTGGATGGCACACACGGATAAAAGGATGCTGTCAGTCAGGGGCTGCTTGTGTCCCAATTCCTAATAGGAATAATAGGCACACCTATGACCTATTCACTGTGCCCCTTGGTTAGGGAAGGTTTTCAGCTGTTCTTAACTTTGGTTGGGCGTTGGAATCACCTGGGGAGCTTTAGAAGTACTGATGCCTGCCTGAGTCATTCTTAAGGATTCTTAATTGGTCTGGAGTGTGGACTGGGGGTAAAGATTTCAGGCATCTTATGCAGGTAGGTAAAGAACGAAGCTTTGAGAAAACAGGTGCAAAATGTAGCTGTTTAAGAAAACATTCCAGGCCGCGCGTGGTGGCTTATGCCTGTAATCCCAGCACTTTGGGAGGCTAAGGAGGGCAGATCACTTGAGGTCAGGAGTTCGAGACCAGCCTGGCCAACATGGTGAAACTCCCGTCTCTATTAAAAATACAAAAATTAGGCTGAGCGCAGTGGCTCATGCCTTTAATCCCAGCACTTTGGGAGGCTGAGGTGGGTGCATCACCTGAGGTCAGAAGTTTGAAACCTTCCTGGCCAACATGGTGAAACCCCATCTCCACTAAAACAAAATTAGCCAGGTATGGTGGCACATGCCTGTAATCCCAGCTACTCCGGAGGCTGAGGCAGGAGAATCGCTTGAACCTGGGAGGCAGAGGTTGCAGTGAGCTGAGATCACGCCATCGCACTTCAGCCTGGGCAACAAGAGTGAAACTGTCTCAAAAAAATAAAAATAAATTAGCCGGGCGTGGTGTGTGCCTGTAATCCCTGCTGCTCAGGAGACTGAGGTGAGAAGATCGCTTGAACCCGAGAGGCAGAGGTGAAAGTGAGCCAAGATCACACCACTGCACTCAGCCTGGGCGACAGAGGCTGTGTCTCAATTTAAAAAAAACATGCCACAGAATAATAACTTCCCCTCTAGTCTAACAAAACAGTAGTACCAAGTGGCCGGGCATCGTGGCTCATGCCTGTAATCACAGCACTTTGGGAGGCCGAGGCTGGCGGATCATGAGGTCAGGAGATCGAGACCGTCCTGGCTAACACGGTGAAACCCTGTCTCTACTAAAAATACAAAAAATTAGCTGGGCAAGGTGGTGGGCGCCTGTAGTCCCAGCTACTCGGGAGGCTGAGGCAGGAGAATGCCGTGTACCCGGGAGGCGGAGCTTGCAGTGAGCCGAGATTGCGCCACTGCACTCCAGCCTGGGCAACAGAACCAGACTCCGTCTCAAAAAAAAAAAAAATACTAGTACTAAGTAAGGATATTAATCTCCCCCATTTTTCCTGTCTTCCATCCACTTATTCCTAAAATAGCAGGCGTCAACATCGGGAAAACTCATTAGAAATGCAAATTATTGGGCTCCAACCTAGACCTACTGAATCCTAAACTTAGGATTGGGCACAGCAATGTTTTAACAAGCTGTCCAACTGATTCTGATGTACACTTAGGCTTGAGAATCCACTGGGAAAATACTGGAACAGACTTGGTATTCTGTTTTGGAAGGGGATCAAATATCACCTGTATTGCTAATAAAGATATTGGAATGTGGTTTACTAGGCAAGTGGAATTCTTGTTTTGCCCCTTTTTTTTTTTTTTTTTTTTTTTTTAAAGAGCTGACTTTTCATAATTGAAAGAAATGAGGGCCAAGTACGGGGGCTCACACCTGTAATCCCAATACTTTGGGAGCCAAGGCAGGGAATCACTTGAGCCCAGGAGTTCAAGACCAGCCTGCGCAACATGACCAAACCCCGTCTCTACTAAAAATACAAAAATTAGCCAGGCATGGTGGGGCACCCCTGTGGTCCCAGCTACTCTGGAGTCTGAGATGGGAGGATCACTTGAGCCCAGGAGGTCGAGGCTGCAGTGAACGGTGCTTGTGCCACTGCACTCGAGCCTGGGCAACAGAGAGACCCTGGTTCAAAAAAAAAAAAAGGGCTTATTACTTAAAAGAATGGTCTAGACACCTGATCACCTGAATCTACCATTCACTGTGTTTTGTGGTGGTGTGGCATCCCTTCACTTTTCTGAGCCTGTTCCTCATCTGTAAAATGAGCATGATATGTACCTTACAGGGTTTTTCTTTTCTTTTTGATGGAGTCTCGTTCTGTCGCCCAGGCTGGAGTGCAGTGACACAATCGCGGCTCACTGCAAGCTGCGCCTCCCGGGTTCACGCCATTCTCCTGCCTCAGCCTCCCGAGTAGCAGGGACTACAGGCGCCCGCCACCACGCCCAGCTAATTTTTTGTGTTTTTATTAGAGACGGGGTTTCTCCATGTTGGTCAGGCTGGTCTCCAGCTCCTGACCTCAGGTGATCCGCCCGCCTCGGCCTCCCAAAGTGCTGGGATTACAGGCGTGAGCCACCGGGCCCGGCCTTTTTTTTTTTTTTTTAATTGAGCGAGCTCGAGCAATCCTCCCTCCTCAGACTCCCAAAGTGCTGCGCCCGACCAAGGGTTTTGAAGAGTAAAATTTGGCAAGGTGTGGTTTACCAGTCCTACAAAGAATGAATTCGGCCGGGCGCGGTGGCTCACGCCTGTAATCACAACACTTTGGGAGGCCGAGGCGGGCGGATCACGAGGTCAGGAGATCGAGACCATGCTGGCTAACACAGCGAAACCCCGTCTCTACTAAAAAAAAAAAAAAAAAAAAAAAAATTAGCCGGGCGTGGTGGCGGGCGCCTGTAGTCCCAGCTACTCGGGAGGCTGAGGCAGGAGAATGGCATGAACCCGGGAGGCAGTGAGCCGAGATCGCGCCACTGCACTCCAGCCTGGGTGACAGAGGGAGACTCCGTCTCAAAAAAACAAAAAGAATGAATTCAGGCCCTTACCATTCCAAATGTAGTCCACAGAGCAGTGGGATCACCATCACATGGGAACTAGCTAAATGCAGATCTCAGGCCCCACCCAAACCTACTGAATCAATCTGAATATGAAAAGATCCCCAAATTATTATTGGAAAAAAGTTTAAGATGTACTTTTAGAACAAAGGCAACTGAAATGGGGGTAAGCTCGGATGATGTGAGGATCCAGAGTAAACATGGAAGGCACTCCCTATTCGCTGCCTCATTTGCACCTACAAGACCAATTACTGGGAAAGGTGTCATTTGAACTAAGCACCATCTGGAGCAAGGTGGAGGAAGAGAGGGTTTTTGGACTCTTTCTTGTCAAAGAATTTAAGTAATTCGTTTTGTCTATTATACTAGAGATAAATTAAGGTTCCACACATCAAAAGCTCACCTACTACAGGGTCTTCATACCCGAAGGACAATGGTGATAATCTTTCTCGGTGTCCCTCCAACTTCCTTCTGCTATAAATAAGATCCTTTCTCACTCCAGTAAAAGCCCTTAGCCTAGTGTTAGAGTCACGGTGAATGAAAACAGCTTAAACCATGGCTAACTGACCCATTAAACAAAACAAAACAAAGCAACACATGCATAACAATTATTTGAATCCAGCACCAGAAACTCCCCGAGGGCCTTACAGCACCTTTAACCACTGCCCCTTTCCCGCCCTAAACTCCCGAGGTCCCGCCCCCGACCGTGGGCTAAGGTCCGGCCCCCGTATTTCCGGGCGAGAAATGACCACGTGGTTGTCGCCTATAACAATCCGGCCCTGCTCCCACCCACTGGCTAAAGCCTGAGAGCGACAGTTGAATACACCAATGGGACCCTGGAAGAGTCTAAGCGACAGCCAAAATCGCCATTCAATGTCAGCTAGGTGTAAGGCGGGACTTTAAGTACGGAAGCTGCCCCGGGACAAGAGGAAAGGAACAAGGGAAAGACCCGGTGAAGGGGCAGAACAGGCAGGTGAGAGTCTAAGAGAGCTCCGTAATCTGAAGCTTGGTGGGAAGAAGGGATTCTGGGTTAGAAAGGGTGCAGAAGCCCGAAGTAGAAAGAGACGGGATTTTGGTCCGGGGTGGAGAGCGAATGCATTGAAAAGGGCCAAGGCCCAGGATAAGGCAGACATTTAAAGGGATACAGATGCCCAAGGTAGAGCAGACACTTGAGGAGACCAGCTCAGCAAACGGAAGACACTTAAAGTGGTAGGTTCTCAAGAGAAGTTTTTAAGACTAGAGCTAAGCTTAGAAGACATTTAAAAGGACATGGGTTGGGATTTGGGAACACGTTTATTACAGAGGCAGGAACAAAGGAGTCGCTTGTCAAGGATCTGGTTAGAGAAGACTAGGGTCTTCCTCTAAGGAGGAACGCGCACGCCTGCTCTCCCCCATTGTCTTTTCTGGCTTCTCCAGGTTCCCTCGACCCAGGACCCCCTGTTCCCAGGCTATGGCCCCCAGTGCCCTGTAGACCTGGCGGGCCCCCCGTGCTTGCGACCCCTATTTGGGGGTCTGGGTGGCTACTGGAGGGCCTTGCAGAGGGGCAGAGAAGGCAGGAACATGACATCTAGGGCCTCTGAACTTTCCCCGGGGCGCAGCGTGACGGCTGGCATCATCATTGTTGGAGATGAGATCCTTAAGGTGTGTCTGGGACAGAAAAGGGGAGGAGGGCGCGGCATTCTCCCGTCCTTAAGGGCCTGCTGCACATCCCTCCATGGAGGGAGGTGAAACAGGGTGGGAGCCTCCTTGCTGCAGTAGGATCCTGGAGTGAATCCAGCATATTGGAGGAAAATTAACCCTCATTCTTTCAATTACTCTACTGAAAAACTTGTAGCAAAGTCCCTACAATTTTTCAACCCGAGAGAGCTGATTGAAAAAAAGAAAAAGAAAAAGGTCATTGCAATTTACCAAGCAGTGTGGTAGAGGGCAGAGGCTACACAACGACAGGAAGCCCCTTGAGTAGAGGAGATACAAGTGTATATATTGTATATTTAAGAGTTTTGGCCGGGCGCGGTGGCTCACGCATGTAATCCCAGCACTTTGGGAGGCCGAGGTGGGCGGATCACCTGAGGTCAGGAGTTCGAGACCAGCCTCAACATGGAGAAACCCCATCTCTACTAAAAATACAAAATTAGCCGGGCATGGTGGTGCATGCCTGTAATCCCAGCTACTCGGGAGACTGAGGCAGGAGAATTGCTTGAACCTGGGAGGTGGAGGTTGCAGTGAGCTGAGATCGTGCCATTGCACTCCAGCCTGGGCAACAAGAGCGAAACTCCGTCTCAAAAAAAAAAAGAGTTTTACCCAGCCTTTTTGGAAATGACTCAAGGTACTCAGTGTAGTGGATAAGTGAGCTAGAAGGAAGGTACTAGAAGGGATGAATCCCCTCTGAATGATCAGGAAAGTCTTACTAGAGGACATAACAGATGACAGGGGTTTTTTTGTTTTTGAGACAGGATTTTTTTCTGTCACCTAGGCTGAAGTGCAGTGGCACAGTCACAGCTCACTGAAGCCTCCATGTTCCAGGCTCAAGCAGTCCTCCTGCCTCAGCCTCTGGAGTTGCTGTGACTACAGGTGTTAGCCGCCACACCTGGCTAATTTTTTTTTTTTTTTTTTTTTTTTTTTTCCAGAAACAGGGTCTCACTATGTTGCCCAGGCTGGTCTCAAACTCCTGGGCTCAAGCGATCCTCCCACACCTCGTCCTCCCAAAGTGCTGGGATTATAGGCATGAACCACCGAGCTTGGCCAAATGTCAAGTTTTAATAATAATCTTTTTTAATATTCTTTGTAAATTTGTCTTTTTTTTTTTTTTAAGATAGTCTCACTCTGTTGCCCAGGCTGGAATGCATTGGTGGGACCTCAGCTGACTGCACCTCCACCTCTCGCGTTCAAGCAGTTCTCATGCCTCAGCCACCCGAATAGTGGGAACTACAGGCATGAGCCACTACACTCAGCCTTAATAGACCCTTTTTTTTTTTTTAGACAGAGTCTTGTTCTGTTGCCCAGGTTGGAGTGCAGTGGCTGATCAATTTTGGCTCACTGCAACCTCCACCTCCCAGGTTCAAGCAATTCTCCTGTCTCAGCCTCCCAAGTGGCTGGTACTACAGGCATGTGCCACCACATCTGGCTAATTTTTGTATTTTTAGTAGGGACGGATGGGGTTTCGCCATGTTGGCCAGGCTGGTCTCGAACTCCTGACCTCAAGTGATCCACCCACGTCAGCCTCCCAAAATGTTGGGATTACAGGCATGAGCCACCTCACCTGGCCCTGACCCCCTTTTTTTTTTTTTTTTTTTGGAGACAGAGTTTCACTTTTGTTGCCCAGGCTGGAGTGCAATGGCTCGATCTTGGCTCACCGTAACCTCCGCCTCCTGGGTTCAAGTGAGTCTCCTGCCTCAGTCTCCCGAGTAGCTGGGATTACAAGCATGGGCCACCATGCCTGGCTAATTTTTTTTTTTTTTTTTTTTTTTTGTATTTTTAGTAGAGATGGGGTTCCTCCATGTTGGTCAGGCTGGTCTCAAACTGCTGACCTCAGGTGATCCACCCGCCTCGGCCTCCCAAAGTGCTGGGATTACAGGCGTGAGCCACTGCGCCCGGCGTGTGTGTGTGTGTGTGTGTGTGTGTGTGTGTGTGTGTGTGTGTGTGTGTGTGTGTGTGTGTGTGTGTGTGTGTGTGTGTGTGTGTGTGTGTGTGTGTGTGTGTGTGTGTGTGTGTGTGTGTGTGATGGAGTTTCGTGTGTGTGTGTGATGGAGTTTCGCTCCTGTTGCTCAGGCTGGAGCACAAATGGCGCAATCTCAGCTCACTGCAACCTCTGCCTCCTAGGTTCAGGCAATTCTCTCACCTCAGTCTCCCGAGTAGCTGAGATTACAGGCACCCGCCACCACGCCTGGCTAATTTTTGTGGGGTTTTTTTTGTTTGTTTGTTTTGAGACGGAGTCTCACTCTGTCGCCCAGGCTGGAGTGCAGTGGCGCTATCTCGGCTCACTGCAAGCTTCACCTCCCGGGTTCATGCCATTCTCCTGCCTCAGTCTCCCGAGTAGCTGGGACTACAGGCGCCCGCCACCATGCCCGGCTAATTTTTTGTACTTTTAGTAGAGACAGAGTTTCACCATTTTGGCCAGGCTGGTGACCCCTATATTTTAAGTGCCTTTTAAGTGCCTACTAGAGTCTGGCAGTGTGCTATACATCACATGTATGTGATTTTACTAATCTTCACAACAATCCCACACAACAATCCCACGAAGTTGGCACTTTTTTTCTTCTTTAAAATTTTATTTTTCTGTGTGCATTTGTTTTATAAACGGGGTTCTCGCTATGTTAAACAGGTCAGCCTCAAGCAATTCTCCCACCTCAGCCTCCCAAAGTGATGGGATTACAGGCATGAGCCACCTTGCCCAGCCACCCCCCCTTTTTTTTTTTTTTTTTTTTTTTGAGACAAGTCTCACTGTTGCCTAGGCTAGAGTTAATTTTTTGTATTTTTTTGTAGAGACAGGGTTTCACCATGTTGCCCAGGCTGGTCTCAAACTCCTAGGCTCAAGCAATCCTCCCACCTCAGCCTCCAAAAATGCTGGGATTACAGGCATGAGCCACCAAACCTGGTCGGCAAAAAATCCCAATTAATGATGAAACTGAGGGTCAGAGAGGTTGAGAAACCTGCCCAGGGTTACATACCTAGGAAGTTGTAGAGATGGGATTCCAGCCTAATGCCTGATGCTCCCTTACTCCAAAACACAGACCCTTTTTTTTTTCCTTTGGTGACACGGTCCCTGTCACCCAGGCTGGAGTACAGTGGCATGATCTTGGCTCACTGCAGTCTCTGCCTCCCGGGCTCAAGCAGTCCACCCACTTCAGCCTCCCAAGTAGCTGGGACTACAGGCATGCGCCACCACGCCCCACTAATTTTTGTATTTTTTTGTAGAGATGGGGTTTTACCATATTGTGCCGGTTGGTCTCGAACTTCTGAGCTCAAGCGAGCCACCCCGCTCCGCCTCCCAAAGGGCTGGAATTACAGGCATGAGCCACCATGCCCGGCCATCAGAACACAGACCCTTAACCACTAAACCCTTTGTAGACAATTAGAGGGAGATGGGGCTGGAAAAGAAGATAGGGTATATGCCACGGACAGCCCCAAATACTCTGCAAAGGAATTTGAACTTTATTCTGTATACAGTTGGAAACAACAAATGGCTTTTGAGTCCAAGAGTGATGCAATCACAGTGACGCATTAAAAAGGTTACTCCGGAGACAGAGCAGAGCACTGTGGCTGGAGGCTGAGAGCCTGGCCAGGAAGCTGTCGCCATTGTCCAGGTGAAAGGTGCTAAGGACCTGCTTGGTGGCAGTGGGGACAGAAAGAAGAAAGCAGGCCAGGCGTGGTGGCTCACACCTATAATTCCAGCACTTTGGGAGGCTGAGGCAAGAGAATCACTTGAGACCAGGAATTCAACACCAGCCTGGGCAACATGGTGAGACCCCATTTCTACAAAAAAAATTTAAAATGAGCTGAGTGTGGTGGCACGCACCTGTAGTCCCAGCTACTCGGAAGGCTGAGGTGGCCCTTGAACCCAGGAGGTTGAGGCTGCAGTGAGCTGTGATTGAGCCATTATACTCCAGTCTGGGTGACAGAGACCCAGCTTTAAAACCAAACAAATGGATTTTCCCACTCTTGTGTCCAGTCCAGGCCCCTCAGCAGCCTGAGGTGGTGTCCTTCAAAGAGCAGAGCACTGCATCATCAGGTGGATGGAGCCATCATCTTCAACCCCTCCCCTTCATCCCTACAGTACTGATGGCCTCATCCTCCCCTTCAACCCCCAGGGACACACTCAGGACACCAACACCTTCTTTCTGTGCCGGACACTGCGCTCCCTAGGGGTCCAGGTTTGCCGAGTCTCAGTTGTACCTGATGAGGTAGCCACCATTGCAGCTGAGGTCACCTCTTTCTCCAACCGCTTCACCCATGTCCTCACAGCAGGGGGCATCGGCCCCACTCATGATGATGTGACCTTTGAGGCAGTGGCACAGGCCTTTGGAGATGAGCTGAAGCCACACCCTGAGTTGGAAGCAGCCACCAAAGCCCTAGGAGGGGAAGGCTGGGAGAAGCTGTCATTGGTGCCCTCCTCTGCCTGCCTGCATTACGGCACAGATCCTCGCACTGGTCATCCCTTCAGATTCCCTCTGGTCTCCGTCCGAAACGTCTACCTCTTCCCAGGCATTCCAGAGCTGCTGCGGCGGGTGCTGGAGGGGATGAAGGGACTGTTCCAAAACCCAGCTGTTCAGTTCCACTCAAAGGAGCTATATGTGGCTGCGGATGAAGCCTCCATCGCCCCCATTCTGGCTGAGGCCCAGGCCCACTTTGGACGTAGGCTTGGCCTGGGTTCCTACCCTGACTGGGGCAGCAACTACTATCAGGTGAAGCTGACTCTAGACTCAGAGGAAGAAGGATCCCTGGAGGAATGCCTGGCCTACCTGACTGCCCGTTTGCCCCAGGGATCGCTGGTTCCCTACATGCCCAACGCCGTGGAGCAGGCCAGTGAGGCTGTATACAAACTCGCTGAATCAGGTAGGGACCTTATGGAGGAGGGGCAATATGCTCAAAGCCATTGGTGGCACCCCAGATCTCAGTAATGCAGGGGCTGTTGGGTGCTTCCTGCAAATCCCGGAGAGGGCAGAATATAGCTTCTGTTAATTCATTTTTCTTCCAATAAACGTTGATTGAGTATCTACTTTCATCAGCACTGTGCTAGGTGTTGGGGATATGGCTCAATAGGATAATGTATGCCCTGCTCTTATGGACCAGTGTTTTAACAAAAAAGATGGACAATAACAGGTGATCCTGCATGTGATGAAGGGAGTGATCTCCCACAGCAGGGAGATCAGCCTTGATCTGGGGTCAGAGAAGGTCAAATGACATAAATTGAGTGATAACAAGGATTTGGTCAGACCAGTAGGTGGGCAAGAGCCAACAGTATGAATGAGGGCCTGCAAGAAAGCAGCATGGGGTTTAGGGGAATGGAAGGAAGCCCACACCCCACACCCCCTGCTACGGAGGAATGACACTGAGGCTACCGTGAGGTGTGGCTGGATGGCAGATGGCAGGTCAGGGACAGACTGCAGGACCTAGTGGGCAGCATGAAGGAGTTTGGACTTTATCCTCGGAACACTGGAAAGATATTGAAGGGTTTAAGCAAGGGCAGCATGCCTTTACTCCCCTTTGATAGCCATATGTGTCCATCTGATGCCCTCTTCCCTGCCTGCTTGGCAGGGTCTTCTTTGGGGAAAAAGGTGGCAGGTGCCCTACAGACCATTGAGACCGCCCTGGCTCAGTACAGCCTCACCCAGCTCTGTGTGGGCTTCAACGGGGGCAAAGACTGCACTGCCCTCCTGCACCTCTTCCATGCAGCTGTGCAGAGGTGAGCCTGCCCCCTGGGAGACAAGACCCCTGATCTGTTTCTCCAGTTCCACATCCCAGAAAGCAAGGAGAAAGGGGGTGTGTAGATGGAGTTCAAGAGGGAGATAGTCATGGTGACCTCTCAGTTCCACCATATTGAGTATATGATATGTGCCTGGCCTTGTGTATGGATGTGCAGGCCACTATCCCTGACCACAGGGAGGTCACAGTCCTGCTGGGGAAATGAGAGATTTACATACCCCAACCAGGGATGCATGCTTAGATTTGAGAGGTGAAAGGTCAGAGTGGGCTTCCCAGAGGAAGTGGGTCTAATGGATGGAAAGGACAAGGAAAAGGGAGAAGGGGTGAGAGAGTCTGTCCTAGGGGCCAAAGAGAACAGTGAGCTGTTCCAGGGGAGCCATTTCCTTGTCCATGCTCACAAGCCTGTGGATTCTTCCCCCTCTGCAGGAAATTACCTGATGTTCCAAACCCCCTCCAGATCCTGTATATCCGCAGCATCTCCCCTTTCCCTGAGCTGGAACAATTTCTACAGGACACTATCAAGAGGTACTAGGGGCCTGGAGGTTTGGGCTCCAAGAGAAGCTTGACAGAGCCCACTCCCGACCCCTACTTCTGTTTCTTCCTAAGGTATAATCTGCAGATGTTGGAAGCTGAGGGCAGCATGAAGCAGGCCCTGGGTGAACTGCAGGCACGGCACCCCCAGCTGGAGGCTGTCCTTATGGGCACCCGCCGGACTGACCCCTACTCCTGTAGCCTCTGCCCTTTCAGCCCCACTGACCCAGGCTGGCCTGCATTCATGCGCATCAACCCGCTGCTGGTAATGGGGAAGAGGGTTTATCACCTTCAGTCTCACGTGCCCCAGCAGTCACTGCACCCTAGCTCACCTGCAGTAGTGGGGAGGCTAGAGCCTGGAACCTGGATGAAGGGGCCTCATCATCCAAGGGAGGCAGTGCTATCTGTTCATTCATCCTTTTGATCAATATTTATTGAGCCCAAATTCAATAGCAGGCATTGTGCTTCCTACTGTGGAGAGAATAGTGACTTAGACCTGTGCTGTCCAATCTAGCCATTAATCATTTATTTATACTTAAATTTTAATTAATTAGAATGAAATACATATGACTAAAAAACACTGAATTATATACTTTAAAAGGATGAATTTGACGGCATGTGGATACCTCAATTTTTAAAATTAAGTACAATTAAAAATTCAGTTCTGGCTGGGCGCGGTGGCTTACGCCTGTAATCCCAGCACTTTGGGAGGCCATGGCTGGCAGATCACTTGAGGCCAGGAGTTCGAGACCAGCCTGGCCAACATGGCGAAACCCTGTCTCTACTAAAAATACAAAAAATTAGCCAGGTGTGGTGGCCTGTAGTCCTAGCTACTCGGGAGGCTGAGACAGGAGAATCGCTT
Source organism: Pongo pygmaeus (assembly GCF_028885625.2). NCBI lineage: Eukaryota > Metazoa > Chordata > Mammalia > Primates > Hominidae > Pongo > Pongo pygmaeus. Next base: position 95,378,672 of record NC_072373.2, on the reverse strand, counting down.
GAACCCAGGAGGCGGAGGTTGCAGTGAGCTGAGATGGCGCCACTGTACTCCAGCCTGGGTGACAGAACAAGACTCTGTCTCAAAAAATAAAAAATAAAAAAATATATATATATAAAATATAATATATTATATAATATATATAATACAATATATAATATATTATATAATATATATAATACAATATATAATATATTATATAATATATATAATACAATATATAATATATTATATAATATATAATACAATATATAATATATAATATATAATACAATATATAAAATATATAATATATATAATATATATAATGTAATATATATAATATATATATATGTACACACACATACACAGGCCGGGCGTAGTGGCTTACACCTGTAATCCCTGCACTTTGGGAGGCCGAGGCAGGTGGATCGTCTGAGGTCAGGAGATCGAGACCAGCCTGACCAAAATGATGAAACCCAGTCTCCACTAAAAATACAAAAATTAGAGGGGCGTGGTGGCAGGCACCTGTAATCCCAGCTACTCAGGAGGCTGAGGTAGGAGAATCACTTGAACCCGGGAAGCAGAGGTTGCAGTGAGCCAAGATGGCACCACTATACTCCAGCCTGGGCAACAGAGTGAGACTCCATCCAAAAAAAAAAAATACAGTTATTCAGTTGTACTAGCCACATTTCAAATGACCACCATATTAGACAGTAGAGATACAGAACATTTCCATCATCACAGAAAGTTCTGGCCAGGCCCAGTGGCTCACACGTGTAATCCCAGCACTTTGGGAGGCCGAGGTGGGCTGATCAATGCCTGTAGTCCCAGCTACTCAGGCTGAGGTGGGAAGATCACTTGAGCCAGGGAAGTCAAGGCTGTAGTGAGCCATGATCATGCCAGTGCACTCCAGCCTGGGCAACAGTAAAGGCCCTGTCTAAAAAAAAATAGGGCCGGGCACGGTGGCACACGCCTGTAATCCCAGCACTTTGGGAGGCCGAGGTGGGCGGATCATGAAGTCAGGAGATGGAGACCATCCTGGCTACATGGTGAAATCCTGTCTCTACTAAAAATACAAAAAATTAGCCAGGCATGGTGGTGGGCGCCTGTAGTGCCAGCTACTCGGGAGGCTGAGGCAGGAGAATGGCATGAACCCGGGAGGCAGAGGTTGCAGTGAGCCAAGACCACGCCACTGCACTCCAGCCTGGGCGACAGAGCCAGACTCCGTCTCAAAAAAAAATAGAGACAGACATGGTCTCTCCCTGTCCTCAAGCTCCACCCTTGCAGTAGAGGGTGGTTCAGGAATGGAAAGCAGAGAGTGGAGAAGATGAAGTCCTTCTCTTTCTCTTTGCATACATAGAGCAAGCTATACCAGAGAATCGGATAGCAAGCCCTCCCTCAGAGGCCAAGGGAGCAGAAGAGCCATGGATGGGCCCCTTCCCAGGACAGCAGGGGTAGAAGTGGGAGAGGTGAGCATTTGTGACTATTCTATTACTCTGACCTCCCAGGACTGGACCTACAGAGACATCTGGGATTTTCTGCGTCAGCTGTTTGTCCCATACTGTATCCTGTATGACCGAGGGTAAGGGTATTAGGGGAAGGGAATGGGTAAGGGAGTTTTTAGGGTGCTGGGATAGGGAGGGCCAATAGGATCGCCCACCCTACCATATGCTTGCCCTCCACCCTCCCACATGCTTGCCCTCCACCCTCCCTGCTCCAGATACACATCACTGGGGAGTCGGGAGAATACCGTGCGGAACCCAGCCCTGAAGTGCCTGAGCCCAGGAGGACACCCCACATACCGTCCAGCCTATCTACTGGAGAACGAAGAAGAGGAGCGGAACTCCCGCACATGACCTCCCACCCTAGGAGGGAGGGAAGGACGCTGTCCTAGAGTATAACCTGGCAATAAACCGTGCCTCTCACTGTGCCTGTTGCTCTAGCTGTGTCTTCCTGCTCCAGAGGATGGGAGAAGCAGAAGTGGGTCAAATGCTGCCAGCTCTGACTGGCTGTGCTCACTCTTAGGGGCCCAGGGACAGGGCAGAATAGGCTGGAAAGGAGCTCTCATTGATGGTTCTCAATGTCAGCCTCAGCAGGAGCCCACCAGAGGGCGAAAGCAGGAGTTGTGCCAACCACTGGGAAAGGGCAATCAGGCAGGGCACCACCCGGGCTGGAAGAGGGGAAGCTGCCTTGGCCTAGCTGTGGAGGATGAAAGATAGAGTGGCCAGGCCCTCCCTCCCACTAACCCCACCCTCCCATCCCTGTCTAGAGGGGCTGACTCAGCCTGTTCCCAGGCCTAGAACCTTCTCTTTGCTAGACCCTGGATCCTTTGTCTCTGTAGTCATGAGGCTGAGGGGGGTGGGGACAGTGTTGATAAAAGGCACTAGAGGCAGCTCCCACACCCTTCCTCAGAACTGCTGCCCACATGCAGCCCCGGACACAGCCCCTAGCCCAAACCCTACCCTTCTTCCTCGGAGGGGCCCCTCGAGATACTGGGCTGCGGGTGCCTGTCATTAAGATGGGCACAGGGTGGGAGGGCTTCCAGCGGACCCTGAAGGAAGTCGCCTACATCCTCCTCTGCTGCTGGTGTATCAAGGAACTCCTGGATTAATGGTGGCAGGGAACTGCCTCCTCTCCCCACCAGCACCATGGCTGGCATCGCTCAGGTGGGCAGGGTAGAGTAAACAGGAGGCAAAGCTGCAGCCTCTGTGGCAGAGCTTGCCTTAGCTTCTCATTCTCTTCTTTAGCCCCCAGCCCAATTGCCATCAAGACTCCTGAGGCCAGCTGTGCTTGACCAAGGATGGGCCATAAACAATGAGTAAAGAGTGAAGTGTGGATCCTGCTTTGAGCTGTGTCATCTAGCAGACCTGCCTCATCTCTGAGCCTCCTTCATTCCCAACCCCTGCCTCTGGTGGATCTCTGGTGGGCAGGAGCTTGGACTGCTCTGGCTAGAACCCCCGTAAGATTGTGGCAAGACCTGGCACTCTTCCAAGCTTGGCACAGTGAGCCCACCAGCTCAGATGGTTGATCTTACCATACCCTCGTAGTACCAAGAATGGACTGCTCCCTAAGATATCTGTTTGAGAATCACTGAATTATAAATATAATCCATAGGCCTTGAGGCCCAAGATTCTAAATGTCTAAAGGGGAAGCAGAAAAAGTCAGCACTAGAACGGTCTGGGAGCCAGGGTGCAGACCAGGGAGGGAAGGAGCTTGTCCTGAATAGAACCGAGATTGAAAGCCAGGTTTTCTGACTCACTGGTTCCTGAGTGGGGAGGGTGGAAGACAGTCCAGGTTCCTCTCAATCTGTGGGTAAGGAGGGGACCCAGCTTGAGTAGAGTCTTCATCTGTGAGGCCAAGGGTGTGTGGAAACCCAGAGGACCCAGCCCTTTCCCAAATAGAAGACCTGGTCCAGGCAGCTTCCTGCCTCTGAGGATCTTGGGGAAAGCACTGAGCTGAGGCTAGTCCCCAGCTCATCAAGGAAGTAGAACCCCATGAGCTACAAGAGCTCCCAGCTCACATACAAAGTTACAAGAGAAAGACACCTGTGTGGCCACACAGGTCCCTCAGGCTTATCATGGCACAGCCCTATCAGGACATAAACAGCTAGATTGAGCAGAATTGGCTCTTTACTTCCTCTTGGTAGCCACAGCTGGTATTTTCCATGAGTTACTCCCGGTGGTAGATATACACCAGCCATGTGTATCGTCTTGCTCAGGGGGTGCTTATGCTTACTGATGTGCCCACCCACAGCCCCCCAAACCTCAGAGCCAGTCTGTTTGGGACTGTTCAATATTTCCCTGGGATTCCCATCCAGCATTCTCTGGCCCCTCCTGGGGGCCAGTTATCCCCCAGCCCTTTGTCACTTGGGGCACTGGCCTGGAGATTATAGATAGTGCCCTCTTCCTCCCTGCCTGGGACCAGCTCTTCCTCAGCCTTCTTCTTAGTTAACTCTTTTTTTTTTTCTAGGTTCTTTTTGTAAAGGTGATATATGCCCAGAGTAAAGAACTTTAGGCCAGGCCAGGTACGGTGGCTCACACCTGTAATCCCAGCACTTTGGAAGGCAGGGGCGGGCGGATCACCTGAGGTCAGGAGTTCTAGACCAGCCTGGCCAACATGGTGAAACTGCATCTCTACTAAAAATAATTAGCTGGGTGAGGTGGTGAGCGCCTATAATCCCAGCTACTTGGGAGGCTGAGGCAGGAGAATCACTTGAACCCGGGAGGCAGAGGTTGCAGTGAGCCGAGATCACGCCACTGCACTCCAGCCTGGGGGACAAGAGTGAAACTCCGTCTCAAAAAAAAAAAAAAAAAAAAAAAAGCCGGGCGCGGTGGCTCACGTCTGTAATCCCTGTAATCCCAGCACTTTGGGACAAGGCCTAGGCGGGTGGATCACTTGAGGTCAGGAGTTCGAGACCAGCGTGGTCAGCATGGTGAAACCCCATCTCTACTAAAAATACAAAAAAATTAGCCGGACGTGGTGGCGCATGCCTGTAGTCCCAGCTACCTGGGAGGCTGAGGCAGGAGAATGGCTTGAACCCAGGAGGTAGAGGTTGCAGTGACCCGAGATTGCACCATTGCACTCCAGCCTGGGTGACAGGGCAAGACTTCATCTTATAAAAAAAAAAAAGAACTCTAATAGTTAAAAGTCTCCATGTTTATCCCCCAATCCTTTAGCGCTCCTCCTGGAGGCAACCATGGTTACCAGTTTCTTGGAGAACATTCCAGTCTATGCATAGACTGCATCTTCATTCATTCAACAAATATTGAGTTATTGAGTGTATACTATATGTCACTGTGGGTCTTTGGATACAGCAGTGAACAAAACAGATCCTTGTACTTGTGAAGCTTACATTTTAGGGGGTGGACAGGACAAACTATAAACATTTTTTAAAGTATGTATATGTTATTAGATGATAGGCACTATAGAAAAAAAAGTGGAAATCGAGCTGGAGGTGGGAATGGGGGCAGGTCATAGAGGGCCTAAGAATTTGAGGTTTTATGCTGAGTGAAATGAGGAACTATTGCAGGATGTTGAGTGTGAAATGAGTTTTTTAATTTAAAAGGCTCAAGCTGGCTGCTGTGTTGACAATAGATTTCAGGGGAGCAAAGGTAGAATACAAGTGACCTATTAGGAGGTAATGGCACAATATAGGCCAGACATGTTGGTGGTCTCGGACCAGGTTTATAGCAATAGCAGTAGTGAGGGGTGGCTGGATTCTGGATATATTACTCTTCCTAGTTAACATACTCTCCACACTGTTCTGCACTTTGCTTCTTTTCCTTTGATAAACCTTGGACAGGATTCAGGATCCCACATCAGTACATGGAGAGCCTGTCCATTCTTTTTTACAGCAGCCTAGTCTCTACAGTACTCCAACTTGAGCTTAGTTCTTATCCCTGGCAGGTCAATGCATCTTTTTTTTTTTTTTTTTTTTTTTTTTTTGAGACAGATTCTCACTCTGTCACCCAAGCTGGAGTGCGATGGTACAATCTCAGCTCACTGCAACCTCCGTCTCCTGGGTTTGAAGGGATTTTCCTACCTCAGCCTCCTGAGTAGCTGGGATTACAGGAGCGTACCACCATGTCCTGCTAATTTCGATTTTTTTTTGAGACAGAGTCTCGCTCTGTCGCCCAGGCTGGAGTGCAGTGACGTGATCTCGGCTCACTGCAAGCTCCGCCGCCCGGGTTCACGCCATTCTCCTGCCTCAGCCTCCCGAGTAGCTGGGATACAGGCGCCCACCACCACTCCCGGCTAATTTTTTGTATTTTTAGTAGAGATGGGGTTTCACCATGTTAGCTAGGATGGTCTTGATCTCCTAACGTCGTGATCCACCCACCTCAGCCTCCCAAAGTGCTGGGATTACAGGCGTGAGCCATCACGCCCAGCCAATTTCGATATTTTTAGTAGAGACAGGGTTTCACCATGTTGGCCACGCTGATCTTGAACTCCTGACTTCAAGTGATCCGCCCACCTCGGCCTCCCAAAGTGCTGGGATTACAAACGTGAGCCACCGCGCCCAGCCTCAGTGCATCTCTTTAGGCATCCACAAAATGCAGCTTAGTGCTCTTGGCTGGTCCGTTGAGAGGCTCTTACCTGGTCCCAGTGATGGGGGTAGTCAGAATTTACCTTCCCATGAATCTAGGGCTCCTTCTTCCCCCTCAGAGCCTGCACCCTACTTGGCCAGCTCCAGCCCTTCCTTCCCTGACTCAGGCCCTGGCCTACTGCCTTCTTTTCCTTTCTTAGGCCTCACTCCCACCAAGCGGGGCAGTGCCTGGAGGTGGATCCTGGAGTCTGAGGTCTGAGCTCAAGGGCCTTTGCCAGGGGAGGGGAAGTCTGGCAGAGACCACTGGGGAAGTGGTGGGTAGAGGAAGGCTGAATCCAGGGCTGTGGCCTGTGGTGAGATGGGTAATAGAGAGCAGCAGGGGGAGTGGCGGGTAGAGACTGCCAGTAGCCCAAGGAGAATGTCAGAGTGGGAAAGAGGGCTTTGACAGTGTAAAGACTGAGGAGAGGGATGAGGAGAATAAAAGAAACCTCAGATACCATTCGGAGAGCCCTTTTCACAATACAGAGTGCTTTGAGCCTCACGAAAGTCCACTTCAGCAATTATCCCATGTTAACATGAAGGAAGTAGGCCCAAAGAGGTGAAATGATTCGCCCAAGAACATACACAGCACACTGAAGTAAAGGAGTCATTTAGCGAACCCAGATTTTCAGATCACCAGCTCACAGCTTCTCCTAATGAGCCTGCCTTCCTCTTCTGAGCTGGTGTTTGCATGGAGATGGTGGCCAAAGTGGCCTGGAGGCAGGGCCATGCAAACAAAAGCATGGAGGGTACCACCACCCCGCTCTGCACCAGCTCCATGCTACTTCCCACCTCAGCCCCAAGCTCCCTGTTCTCAGCCCATTTGGAGGTTTCAGCTGCAGCCCTTCCACCTAATCCACACAGGCCAAGAGATCTTTTTTGGCCCACGGCTCCCCACTCTGTGGCTGTTCCCCCACAAGTATCTCTCCCCGACTAGGGCAACTCAGGTTGAGTGTCCAAATTACTCTCTCAGGAACTCAAGTGGAGTAAGGTGGGAGGGAGGTGAAAGAGACAGGGTACCAAGATGTTAGGTTGGGGCAAAAGTAATTGCGGCCTTTGCCATTAAAACCTCACCTACCCCTCGGTGCCCCAGTGCCCTCTAATGGTCACAGGGGGTGGGGGAATGGGTGGAGTAGGAATGGAGACAGGAGGGACCAGCTGGATGTGAGCCCTCAAGTACAACAGCGAGAGGAGAAGCCTGATATCCAGGATTCCCGGCGGATTACATCAGATACAGGACCCTCGTTGGCATGCAAGAAACAGTTGGAGGAGAGGGGTCACGGCCCAAGGGTCTGAGGAGCGGCAGGCAATAAACTGGATATCATAGCAATAATCTGGCGGCGGGGAGGGGTCGGTGGGTGGGGATGTCCCACGTTTTCCCAACACCAAGAGGCCGGCAAAAAGGGGTGTGTGACAATCATTTCACTGACAGCGCCAGAGCGCAGACCCACCCCCAAGGGCATAGGCTTTTTTTTTTTTTTAAGACGGAGTTTCGCTCTTGTTGCCCAGGCTGGAGTGCAATGGCGCGATCTCGGCTCACCGCAACCTCCGCCTCCCAGGTTCAGGCGGGAGCTTCAGCCTCCCGAGTAGCTGGGACTACAGGCGTGTGCCACCACGACTGGCTAATTTTTGTATTTTTACTAGAGACAGGGTTTCACCGTGTTGGTCAGGCTGGTCTCGAACTCCTGACCTCAAATGTTCCACCCGCCTCTGCCTCCCAAAGTGTTGAGATTACAGGAGAGAGCCACCGCGCCCGGCATGGGCATAGGCTCCTATTTGCATCCTATATACATCTCTCTTGCATGTGAGTTATTTCCCCCTACCCACTTTCTCAGTTACTCTCAGACTCTAGAGTGTTCACCAGCCTTGGAGCGTACCCGTTCCTGCAGCCATTCTTCGGCCTCAGTTCCTTTCCATCATTCGCCCTCAGCCCTTCGCCTACCCCAGCTTCAAAGAAGCGACCGTACCTCCTAGCTGGCTGGGTTCGAGGAGCCGAGGACCTGCGCCTCCTGGTGGCTGATCGGAGGGAGACTGAGTGCAGAGGGGTTGCCTCGCCTTCTCTGGGACGTGGAGTTTTGGAAAATCTTCCCCTGAGCTTCCTGAAGCTAAATTTGCCTCCCCCGGCCTTGGGGGGCGCAGAGATCCTGGTGGCGATTAGCGCTGCGCCGCAGCCGTCTCCAACCCAGAGGCCCGGAATAGGCGCGGAGTTATAAATAGTGCCACCCGCAGGTGTTGGGGAGAGTCGGCGGGAGGGGGGTACCCCTGGTGGCCACGGCCCCTTCAGGTGGGTTGGGCGGTCGCGGTGGGAGCGCTGGGGGGCGGGGGGCGTGGGGGGTCTGCGGTCTGAGCGCCCCCAGCGGTTTCCTGGGCGGCGGGTTTTTCGAGGGAAGCGGAGGCAGCGGAGGATGGGGGGGAGCAGCGAAGAAGAGGTGGGCGCCTGGCGCAGGCTGACGCTCCGCTTGCAGCTCAGCCCCCCACATTCCGAAACAGGCCCCCAGACCCACTCACGCAGGACCCCGCCCAGGAAAAGCCTCGCCTTTCTTAACACCTGAAAGCCTCTTTCCCCCAGGTTCTGCAAGCATCTAACTTCTATGCCTCTACCCTTCGGCGCACGTGGCCCGGCCAGTCCGGGCACCTGGCCGTCATTCCGAGTCGCTGTCCCCAGCCCCAGGTATTCAGTCCTCCCACTCGGGGCTTTCATTCCTCTCTTAGGGTAAACACTTCCTTCTCTGGGTATTTGTCCAACTCGTGCTACTCTCCCCAAATTTAAGGTCTAGCTGGTCGCCTAAAAATTTAAGTCTTAACATGCGGATCTGGGACGCTCCCCTATCCCCAGGCGGCCCCTGCAGGCCCCTCACTTGCCTTCCAGCTCCCAGTTCCAGTCTGGGCCTGGTGGCGGGGCGGGGGCGGCCGGCCCCTGGGGCCCAGCAGGGGTTTCATGGGAGGGGGCGGGGTCCCCAGTCAGCGTTTCTCTGCCGCCGCTGTTTCTGTCGTTTGGCGTGGTTAGGGGTTGGGGTAAGAGGGAATTTCAAGTAGGGGTTCCCCCCTCCGATTTCTGAGTAAGGAGGGGAGCTATTTGCACCAGGAGAAAAAGAGAGACAAGGGAGAGTGAGCGTCACTGAGGAACTAACTGCGGGTTCCAGGACCACTGGGAATGAGGTGGGGAGTGGCAATCTAGCCGCAGAAAGATCAGTCATGTTCAGCCAGACGCAGAACGCGACCCTCAAACATGGGGGAAGTTGGGCGAAGCGAGCCTGAGGCACTGGGCACCTTTCGAGTTTCTGTACCCAAAGGCTGGTGCCAGGGATCCCGCCCTTCTATTGCCTCTGGAAGCCCTGGCTCTGCCCTCCCCGAGCCACGTTCCCACCCCCCTGCCCCCCGCCCCCTTTCCTTGGCTATCCCCCTTCCTCCCTAAAGCAGCCCCCTCTCCATTTCACTTGTGGCACTGCCGCCTAGCCCCTAGCACAACCCTTCGCCAGGCCTGCACGACCCGGACGGCTGGAGCAGGAAGGGGAAAACCCCGGCCTGGACCCCACCGGCTCCGGGACCCTCCGGACCAGAATCTGTCCGGCGGGGCTGAGAAGAAAACCCGGAGCAGTGATCAGCCTCGGCACCCAAGGGGGTCAGGGACGATAGGAAAACCCGGAGCGGATTACTCGAGCCAGAGCGCGCCATGCCTGCCGCTACCTCCTCCTTCCTGTAGCCCCCCTAATTCTCCAGTGAGATAATGTCTGGGGTGGGGGGCTGTTTGGTTTGGCTTCAGCCCTCAGGGGCGCCTCACACTTTCCGCCCCTGGCTGGGGCGCAGGGCAGCGGCCCCGAGGCTGAGTCACGGCCCGGCGCGGAGAAGGAGAGAGGGAGAAAGAGCGAGGGAGGGACCTGGACTCCGCCCCTCGTGCGCGGGGATCCCGGGTCAGCCCGGGTGAGGGCCAGGGCCCCCCTGGCGCCGCCCATTGTGGTCCAACAGGTTGAGCTGGTGTCCCGAGAAGCCACCTGCTGGAAAGGGAGGGAGGCCCCCTGCGGAGGGGGGTTGGGAGGGGAAAGCGAGTCCGACCCGGTTCGGCCTGGCTTGTGGCAGGGGAGCCAAACCTGGCCCTAGGTAGCCGGATTTGATTCCATTTGACACTAGTGGGAGGGGCCCTTTGGGGTACGCAGCTCCGCAGGCTCAGTCAGAAACATCCTTCACCCGCTACCTTTCTCAGTTGGGGGCTCCTAAGTATTTATCCCCGTCCTCCCCAAAACCTACATATACCACACATCCCAAAACATCCAGGCACCCCTCGCCACTTGGGTCTCTCAGCGAAACCATGTCAAGATATCCCTCCTGGGTGGAGACTCAGTTTCTCCACTTAGGGAACCCGCGGGATGGAGGTGGGGAGCAAAAGCGTCGGCGCGCCCCCTCTCCCTTCGCAGACTGGGCCCCTCCCCTCCGACAATGCCAAGGCCGCAGCGGGCACTGGCGACAGCACAGAGGCTGCTTGCCTGGGGCGCCCTTCCCTCCCCGCGGGGCACCGTCACGCGTGGGGAGGGACGCAGGGCGCCCGCAGGCTCAACTCCCCGGCTCCCTCCGAGAGGGGGTGGGGCGTAGGGGCCGGAGCCGAAGGCCTGGTGGCTCCCCCTCCCCCTCCCTTCTAGGTCCCTGACCTGATTACAGCCCCTCACGGGACCCCCTCCCTCAAGACCCTAAGTCCCCAATTCACCCCCACCCAGCCTATCCCTAACCTCTCATACCCTTCCCTCCTGAGGTCCTGACCCTACAGAAGCCCCTCTTGAAGGAGAGGGAGCCCCTGCAGGGGGTGCTCGGTTCCCTGGCCGCTGCGGACACTGCCCCCTCCCCCCCCCCTCCAGGTTCCAGGCCAGCCCCTCGGCTCCGCCCCCTCCCTGGACGAACGCAAGGCGAGACCTACGGGAGATGAGTGGGTATTCAGGCCAATGAGCGGACAGGGCGGTGGCGTGCAGGGGGCGGGCAGAGCAGCAGCAAAGGGCTGGATGGGGGCCGGGGGCGGAGTTTGAGTTAAGGTGGACTGAGAGAGATAGGGGCAGGAGAAAGGGGGGGGAAAGAGGGACCGCGGCAGGTGAAGGGAGACAGAGAGAAAGAAGGAGGGAAAGGAGGAGGGTGGGAAAGGCTAGAAGAGCTAAGTAAGAGTTCGGAGAAGGGGGCAAAAAAGGAGGGAGGGACCCATCTGCGCTCTGCAGGGACTGGCTGGACGAAGGGGTTGAAGTTTATGTCCTTATTGGGCGGAGGGAGGGGGCCTGGGGGGGCGGGTGAAAAACCAGGAAGTGACAGAGGGTGTTGCTAAGTGTTGGGGGGGGAGTTTGGGGGGTGGCAGGGGCGGGGGGAGGGAGGGGAGGGATGGGGGGAAAGCAAGCTGGAGGACAGGTGAGACAGCAGGACAGGTGAGGCGGGCCCTGGGGGGGGGCGGGTGGGAGCCAGGTTAATGTACGGCTCTTGGCGGCCGAGGGGGGGCGGGCGGCAGGAGGAGGCAGAGGGCGGCGGAGGAGGAGCCCCCCAGCAGCGAGCGGCGAGCAACTGACCGCGGCCTTCTGACCAGGACCGGAGCAGGGCCCCAAGCCCCCGGGCCTGGTGGGGGACGCGCTTCTTCCCACACCCTGAGCCTCAGCAGCTCCAGCCAGCGGACCCGACGGCTGAGAGGTGAGTGTACCCCACTTTTCTCTCCTGGCTCAGGGTTCACTAGGCTCGAGACTACTGCAGTGTCCTTCGTCCGTCCTGTAAGTGGGACCCCCACATACACACGCATGCATATCACATTCCCACCACTCCCCTTCCCTGTGCTTTCCCAACACCCCGGGTCTCTGGAATTGGTTTTAACTGGGAGGAAAGACAGAGAAGGAACTGCGGATGCCCCCCAACCGTAGGCGGAGGGTCCCCAGAAAGTTTATCTGCACTTCTGGGATCAGACAGACAGGCGGCTTCGGGATGGAGAGGGGGTGAGGCGACGCTGAGCGTTCCCCCAGTCTCCTTCGTGACTTTAGGGGGAGACCCCAGACCGGACCGAGTTGAGGGAGTGGAAACGCTGACGGACTCTAACTAGGACAACGCGCACCCCCCCACCCTGCGCCCCCTGGCGCGGTGGGTTGGCCCCAGGCCAGTTGCATGGGGGTTGGGGGGGCGCAGGAGGAGCCGCGGCTTGGGGGAAAGTTACCGGCTGGACTATTCGGTTTCTTGCGCTTCCAGAGCCGCGCTCTCTCCAGTGGTGGTGGGGCTCAGCAACAACCTCTGAACCGACATAGAACGACCGCTCTCTTCCCTGTCCCTCAATCCCACTCCCTTCCTTCAGGCTCCAGTCCTGCCGCTACCTTTTCCACGCCAGCTCATGCCCCCTGAACCCGAGAGCGAGGGCGGGTGACTAGGAAGAATTCTCCTACCTACTACCCGTCCCCCCACCGGCGCCGGCGCACCTGCCCCAGCCCAGAGTGGGGGTCGCTACTGTGTTGTAGAACCTACAGAGTGCGCCTGGCAGAAGGCTGCCATTCAAAGGGGTGGGGGGCGCTGCTTTTAATTTCCAGCTTTCTCTCCCTCCTCCCACCCCATCCCAAGTAAGAGAGCGACGTGTCCCGGCCAGAGCGAGGTGGGGGCGGGAGTGGGGGGGCGGCGTGGGCAGCGGGTTGTGCCCGGACACGTGCCTGCCCAGGCGCCCCGGCCCTGCTGGTGTTTAGAGAGAGGGCGGGTCCCCTGCCCCCCGCCCCGCACAACCCCCACGTATCAAAGGGCGGCTGAGACGTGGTGAGACCTCGGGGCGCCCTGGGGGGCGGGGGGGGGGGAGCCTGGGTCCGGAGCAGGGGAGGGGCAGAGGCGCCGGTGCTAGCTGACCCACAGGAAACGAGTGCTGCTGACCTAGTTTGGGACACCGGAAGTGGGTGCTGGGGAGAGGGGGAGACCGGCAGGCTGTCCTGGCTTCCGGGCCAGGTGGAGGGTGTTCTTGAATTGACCCCCGCCCGAATGCCTTGGAGACCCCTAGCTGCAGCCGAGAATGGGAATGAGTCAGCGCAGCTATTCCCCCTTCCCCCAACTTATTCCTGGAGGAGGGAGACCGATTATCAGGGGCGGGGGAACCAGATTGGGCTGTGAGGGGTTAAACCAGGATGGGAACTGTCTGTTCCCTAAGGGAGTATGTGTGAGTGTGGGGATGAGGCCTGGAGGATTATGGGGTTGCCTCCTGCTGCCCCACACACACCAACTGGTTTGGTCACCCCTGCACCCGCCTGGCACTGCTGGGAGAGCTGGCATGGAGTGGACATCAGGTTGGGGAGGAGAGAGTGGGCATAAGGAGTGTTGTGCTGCGCTAGAGAGGGACATATTTGTGACTATGTCTGGGTGATAGTTAGTGTTCCTCCTTAGTGGTAACTGGGGAGAAGGGCAGGGGGCTCCCCCTGGAGCAGCTGATGAAACAAGGAGAAATCTCTGTCAGTGCCTCAGTCCCTGGCCCCCGGGACCCCAGCTCCCCCAGTGTGCCTCTGTTACATGGTTGCTGTGGGCACAACACAACCTGCTGGCACCCCCAGACACTGTCCCCTCCCTTGGGTACCACACACCCCCAGCCTTGGCACAGGGGTCAAAAAGGGGTTAATACCACCAGAATGGGGCTCTGGGGAAGAAAGAAGGCAGTGCCCACTAGGCTCAGGTGTCAAGGAGACAGGCTTGCTGTAATGGGACTCTCATCACTACTCAGCTCTGGCTGATGTAGACCCCAGTGTCTGGAAGACAGGTGCTGTCCCCTTCTTCCCCATGGTGCCCCCTGGCACCCAGGGCCCCCAGCTCCTCCTTGGCCTAGTGCCTGCCCAGGGAGGGCGCGGCGGGCAGCGGGGGCTGGGCTAACAATGCACCATCAGGCCCTTTGTGTGCCTGCACTTGGCACCCTGGGGAAGGGTGGGGGAGGGGGCCCAGCAGGCATGGGGGGCGGAGCGCTCTGGGGTGGGGACAGTGAAGGCTGGGGGAGAGAAGCAAATGAAAGCAGGTGGGGAGGAAAGGGAAGTAGGTCAGATAGGGTGCCAGCCCCCCATTCCAAGCCAAGGCTGAGAGAACCAGCCCCTGATCCTATGGCTGCCTGGATGGCATCAGACTGAGGGACAGCCTAGGACTGCGCATTTGGGGTCAGAAGTCACTGCCCAGGGGACTGCTCAGATGGAGGAGATTTGGCCTGGTACTGCCCCCTTCTTAATGGCTGAGAGACCCAATTCTTCTGGCCCAAGACCAAGGCCCCAAGATGAGTAGTGAATGGGCTCCAGGCAGGGCACTGCCCTCTGACAGAAGCCTCTGGGCCTGCTGCGGGGCTTCCTGCCTCTGCCCCGCTTGGCTCCCTGACCTTCCTGAGAGTTAAGACTGCCCTGACACCAGGCCTTAGGGCCTATGCCTGTTTTGGCCTAGGGCGGGAGAGAACAGTGGGGGAGGAAGGTGGGGACAGGCAGATGGATAGGACCCTGGCATGGGGTGTGCCCGCCCTGGCCTCTTCCCCCTCCTTGTGCTGAGTAAACTCGTGAGTAAACTTGACGTTTTGCCCGGACAGTTTGAAGTTGCCTCGCTGCCCCCTCCCCCCAACTCTTGCCAACACAGAAGCGGCCAGGCGCCCAGGCGGGCCCGGGGGACTGGGAGGAAGGGGATAGAGCTGCTGTCATCCACCATCAAGTGTTTGGTGGGGTGGGGACAAGAAAGACCCCCACACCCAGCCAGGCCTAGATCTTGGCAAGAATCTTGGCTGGGGCCTGCCAGCATCTGTCCCAGAGCCTTGGGGAGCCCAGGAAATGTGGCTTCGAAGCAGGTCCTCTGCCCACTTCTGACCTCCACCTCTACTAGGGAAAGGCACCCAGCTACCACCTGGCCCCCTGAGTTGCCATCTTTAATATTCACTGGCACAGGGACAAAGCTACCTTTAACAAATTCCCCAGGGAGACCAGAGAGGGCTGCCCTCTTCATCCTGTCCCACAGTTTGGGATGGACATCTTAGCCCTCTCTTCCCTGAGGCCTCCAGATGCCATGGTTCTGCTCTGGAGGATAGCATTCTCATTTGCCAGCACTTGCCCTGACCACACCTGGGCCTAACCCCACATATACCTCTACCATATTCACCATCAGGCCTAGCCCTGATCTCCCCAAACCCCTTCCTTTGCCTGCTATCTTCCCCAGAACCAGGTCAGCCTTCAGAGCTTCCCAGTCAGCAAATACCTGTGCCAGATTCAAGGGTCGAAGGTGCCCCAGGCAAAAGAGGGCTGATGGCAGGCAAATGAAACAGTGATCCCCCATAAATATATCAATTTGCTATCTTTTGACATCACTGATTCCTCTTCTTCCTCCCAGGCCAACAGAATGACATGGGGAAATGCCATCCCAGTCCCTGACAGGCCTCAGAGTGGGGCTCCCCCAGGCCCTTACTTTCGACCTCATGTCTCTGGCTTCAGTTTCCTTCCTGTTTCCACCGTCCCCCCAACTCCTCCCCACCCATATGCCCCTTTCAACAGACATCCTCTCCTCCTTCCTTCCTCCTTTCCTCCCCCTTTGCTTGGGAGCAGGGGTCCTCTTTCCTCCACCATGGACATCCTAGCCTTTTACCTCTTCTTAAACCTAGCCCCCTTGGAGATTCATGACCAAGTCATCTGCCCTTCCCACCCATCAGCAAGGCTCTGGGGAAGAGGAGAACCCAGAGCTTCTCAAGGGGGGACTACAACTCCCAAGGTACATACAAAGCAATTGTGGTGCACACTGGGAGTTGTAGTCCTTGAGCTCTCAATTTGGCTGAGTCTGGAAGTGTTTCTGGATGAGGGTGAAAGCCAGAACTGGGATGGGTTGGAATGTGGGTACCCTCTGCATCCCCCCACTTTATTCTTGCTATCGCATTGCCATGGGATGCCGTGTACCTATGACTGACATTCATCTCCCTTGCTGAGACATGCTACCCGTCCTCACCTTAGGGCCCCACCCAAAAGATGCCCACACCCTGCCCTGCTGCCCCTGGCAGGGGTGAAACAGAGGGGCCCCATGAACTCCCTCCCTGCCCCCTGCCCTCTAGGCTGGTTCCCTCCCTTTATGGGGATCAAAGGGCAGAGAGCAGCCCCACCCCACTCCCTCGCAGGCTGCAGGCACTAGGGCTCTCAGGAATTGCAGGGACTTTGGTGCCCAAGCAAATGCTTGGGCAGGGGCAATGCCGGGAGGTTGGCACCTGGTGGTAGGGAGAGACACTGGCCCCCACCCTGGGGTGTGGAGCCTTCATTAACTGCTCACAGGGCTGTCCATTGCCTCCTAGGCTCTCTCTGTGTAGGCCCTGACCAGTGTGCTACCCCTTGAGGAGGTGGCTGGAGAACAGGGTCTTAGGCCTTATCTGTAGGGCCTAGGGGCCTGGGCCCGTCTGGCTGGCACCAAGGCACAGGGTGACCCTCCCCCACCTCAGGCCCACAGTTGGCATGGGGTGCTGGGAGCAGGGGGGTAGGAGAGAGAGGAGGGCAGGACTGCCAGCATCCTGGTGGGTAGGTGCCAACCGGGCCGGGAGCTGGTGAGGGGCAGCAGGCCAGCGGCATTGAGCCAGCAGCTGTTGGGGGAAAGGGGAGGGGATACTTTAGGGGGCATTTCTATGGTACCCCCAAGCCTAGCAGGACTTGGGATGGCCTAGTGTCTGGGGGACACTAGGGCACCCCTCATTCCAGGAATAAGGGACCCCAGGAGTTAAGTGAAACTTGGTGGCCCATCCATGTCTGGGCTCAGAGCTCTCCTGAGTTGCCCCTCGGGCCCAGGCGGGTCCCACCCAACCGGCCAGGGTGGCAGCAGCTTGCGCAAGGGGTGGGGCTAGGCGCTTCCCAGCAGATGCCCCCTCCCGGCTCCTTCCTCTTTCGGTGCCCACAGCTCCCCCAATCTGTCTATCCCCCTCAGGCCAGCTCTGTTCCCCCTGATCACCCTGGCTATTGGGGGCTGGCATGAGTGCTGCCCCCTGGCCTGGTTGGCAGGGGTTGGCACCCGGGCGAGGAACTGTGGTATGTGAGTGGGTTTGGGGTGAGGCTATGGGGAGGGCGGGGTGCCGCCTTGCCCAGCCCCTGAGGGCCCCAGCCCAGTACAGGGTAGGGAGAATTTGACCAGCTCCCAGGGGGACTGAGGAGCCTGCTGGGGTCTAGAGGGCTTCCTTGTGGTCCTCATCCCACATACTCTGAGGGGCTGGGTCCCAGGCACCTGTCACCCCTGGCACTGACTGTCCAGGGTTCCCCTCCTCCCTCTTCTGGCCACTGCCGCCTCTGTCCCCTCCCCTCCCTTCTTCCTTCTCCTGGTCCCACCTCCAGTAGCCTCTCCCATTGCTCCTCCTCATCTCTGTCCTCCTGGACTGTCCCAGCTCCTACCTTTCCTACCCCTCACCTTTTTCCTCTTTTAGGACTGAGTAAGGACAGGAGTGGGTGGGTTCTGCTGGGGCTTCAGGCACCACAGGCAGAGACTCTGGGCCCTCTCCCACGCCGCCAGCCCTCCGGTAACCCCTCCCTCCAAGCTGGGGGGAGGGGGGACAGCACCCAGAGGGTTAAGGCTGTAGGGGGGAGGGGCTGGGCCAGGTCGTGGGCGGCCCCTTTGAAGGAGGGAGCTGGAGCGGGGAACAGCCACCCTACCTCCCCCCAAGCCTGGCCCTCCCCCACCTGTCCCAACCTGCTGCCCCCAGGGGCCAGGAGGAGTTGCCGCCAGGCCCCTCAGCGTTCAGGTGAGTAGGCCCTGCTCTGGCTTGGGAGATCAGGCCCCAGGGGGGCTTGGAGGCCTAGAATTAGCCAAGGGTCAGAGGACTGAAAAACAGGCCAGGAAGAGGGTACCCAGACTTCACAAGAGAGTTTAGGGAACTGAGGGCTTGAGAAGCGGGAATGTGGGGAGGCTTCAGTGTTTAAGGGAACCCGAGCAGATCAGGAGAGGCAGAAGAGGGGCCTATAGGGACTGAGTGATTGCTGGGCCAGGCCAGGAGGCTGGACAGGCTGGCAGAGAGCCGGGCTCCGGAGATCGGGCTGGGGTGTCCTCTGGGGCTGGGGGGCTCAGGTTTCTGCCGGCGGCTTGGCGGGTGTGGGGTTACCAGCCAGCTCGGTTACCCAGCCGGAGACACTAGGCTGGGGGGGAGGGGGTGGGCACAGGGCAGACCCTGGCACCTTGTGCGGTCTCCTCAGGCCCTAAGGGGAGCTGGCACTGTCCAGGCAGACCCTGCTGAGAATCCTGATGGCCAGAGTCTGTCCAAGTGGACAATTGCCTGGTCCAGGGTGGGCACCCTCCGGGGAAAGTCCAGCAGCTCCAGGGCTGGAAACTCTGACGGGCAGAGAGGCACAGGTTGTCCCCCCACCCCCACCCCACATCCGCTCTCGCTGCAAACCCCCCTCCACCACTCATTCTCCCCAACTGGCTCCCAAATTGTGGTCCCCTGCTTCATCCAAAAGTGGGGCGTGGGTGCCCTAAACTCAACCATCTTTTGGCAAGACCAGGCATTGGAAGGCAGGCCTGGTCCCTGATTTAATTCCTCTGCGGCTCTCCACCCCTCACATGCCTGGGGAGAAGGGAATGGATGCTTGGAGCAGGGGGCCAATGGAGAAAGTGGAGAAGTTTGAGCAAGAGACAACCAAGGGGAAGAGAAAGGAGAGGCAGGGACAGTTCCTGGGAGGAGGCCTAGGGACACTGTTGTGGTGGAGAGGGTGCGGAGTTCGGGAGGGCTGAAGGAAGGAAAGCAAAGGGTGGACTTGCGGGGGGAAGACAAGGGTCGGAGGAGGCAATGAGGGGAAGAACCAGGAGGCCAAGAGAGGGGCAAGAGTGAGGGCTGGATGATGGCAGGGAATACCCAAAGGTGGCGGCGCGAAGGCTGAGAGAGTTGCCCCCATTCCTTCCTCCGCCATCTTTTATCTCCCTCATATTTCCCTTGATGGGGACTAAGGGGCTATGGGCAAGGGCTGGTGTCATGGAAAGAAAATGTAGGGAAGCATTAAGGTCTCCCTCATTTCAGGAGCCCCAGAACCAGGACTGGGGGATTTGGAGCTGGGCAGAGACTTAACCCCCACAGCACCGGGAAGCAGCCAACTCCCCTCGCCTCCTTCCCCCTTCGTGGCTTGCGGTCTCTCTTCCCCGCCTCGGCCCCCAGGAAGTGTGAGTGCTGGGGGTGGTGAGGTTAGGAGGGGGAAGCGTCATATGGGGGATGGGGAAGGCATGCACAAGCTTGGAGGGGCTGGGGTGGGGAGAGAAGGGCTCCATAAATGTCAGAGCATCCCTGGGCAGAGAACCTCTTCTTTGAAGCCCTTCTAGTCCTCATGTGAGAAGAGGCTCAGCCCCTTTACCTTCCCTCCCCAACTGGGCAATCCAGATGGCTGCAGCTCCTGGGCCCCAGAGGCCTTGGGAAGCGATGGGGGAAGCTGGAGAACAAGGATTCCTGGGTCCCTTAGGACTTTGGACTGGCTGTCCAATTTCCCCACCCCTCTGGTCCAGACACAGGCCAAAGCCATGGCTTCGTGCAAACTTAGCTCCAAAAAAACAGGAAGAGAACCTGAGGCTGGAGTTGGGGTGGGGGGTGGAGGGAGAAAGGAGACAGAAGTAAGGGGGAGGGGTGGCCAGCCAAGGCACCAGGAGCGTTGGGAAGAGCCTCAGGTCTCTCCATCATCCCTGGCAGGAAGATGTTACAGCCTGGTTCTCATCCTCCCTCACCCCAAGCTGCTGCTCCTGGAGAAGCCTGGCCAGGCCCCTCTCAGGCTCCCTGGCAGAGCCTAGAGGTAGGGGCCTTGGAACCTGGGGAGGGGGGGCTCTGTGTGCCTGTGTCCCAGGCCTATATCTATTTTCTCCGCTGCTAATCCTGGTTCCGCCTGCTGCCCCCCACACTAAGCCTCACTCCCCTAATCCCCAGGGTGGGGGAAAGGGGGGCCAGCTTTACTCAGCTGCCCTGTTCAGGGCCTGCTATCCCTGCCCTTCGGCTGGCTCAAGCCAGCAGTGTTGGCCCTAGTGGCCCCCAGCCCTGCACTGGACCCTGCCTGAGGTCAGCACCTGGCAAGAGTTCCCATCTCCCTTTTCTTTCCAAGACCAGGCCAGTGGCCTCCACCTTTTGGTTTCTTGGTGCTGGACATACCCTGCCAGGTGCCCTTGAGCACTGAAGGGTAGGTGATAGGCACTCCCACCTTTACCCCCTCCCAACTTTCTCACCCTGAAGTCTTCCCCCAACCAAAGATAGGGCAGGCTTGACTCAGGGCCCAGTTTCAAGAGAGCTGCCCACCGGCTTGGCCGGTCTAGCAGGCCTGACAGTGAGGGGAGCCTGGGGGGGTGGCGGGAAAGAGGGGAGTGATGGGGTGGGGCCCCCAGTTCTTCCCCCTACCAGGCAAACAGACCAAACAGACCTTGCCCGGTTCCCTGGCACAGCTGCACCCCCAGCCACCACACACGCCCATGCCCACAAGGTCTTAGCAAGAGGGGGCATGCCAGACTGGGTGGGGATGGGCCGCCTTCATGGGGCGTCAGGGGACTGGGCCCTCTGGGATGCAGAGGTGGGAAAGGTGCCCAAGGTAGGGTGGGCACCCTGGCACCAGAGCCCTACCCTGGCAGAAAGAAGGGGGAGGCCTTTGCCCCACCCATCCCTCCCAGATGATGGGTCTAGGAGGGCCCCTTGGCCTGGTTGGCACCACCATAGCTCCAGGTGGCACCTATATTGGCATGGGTGCTAGAGCCCTGGGTAAGGGTTAGGGGAGTTTCCCAGAAGCTAGAGAAGCTTATGAACACCCTCTCCTTCCCACACATGTCCTCTGCCTCTCCCCCTCTTTCATTGCTACCTCTTGGCCATGGGCATTGGATTTGGGCCTAAGGAGTTAAACACCCACCCTTGCCCAATCCCTGTGTGAGTTGCGTGGTGAACGAGCCTGAGCCTGTGACCTGACAGTGAGGTCAGCCAATCAGCGCCCCCACCACACCAAGTTGCCACGGAGACCGGCCCTGGGGTGGGAGAAAGGAGGCGGGCTTAGCGGCGGGAATGGGTGGGGTGGGCAGGGAAGGAGGGAGAGGGATGGGGTGAGCCACGTGCCTGCCAGTGCCCAGCTCCCAGCCAATGGACAGCGAGGACAGCCCCACCCATCCCCCTTAGGAGGGACAGGATCCACTTGGGCCCAGGAGGGTGCCTACTGCTGCTTAAGTAGCTGCAGCCACTGTTGCTGCTGCTCCTCCTGCTGCTGCTGCTGCCCACCTGGTTTTTGTTTGTTCCCAAGTCTGGGGGCCATTTGCCACTTGTACCATTTGTAAAGTACAGGCAGGAGGATTAAAGGGAGCAGGGAGAGCTCCCAGATGGCTTGGTTCCTAGGGAGAGAAGTGGTTTGCGGACTTAAGGTGGGAACAGGTGAGCTATCTAAGGGTGCCTAGATGTGGCTTACAAGCAAAGAAGGACATGCGGGTGCTGCTCACCCAAGGTTTCTGTGCAGGAGCCCTGGCCTTGCAATGAAGAGGGCAGGCAGGGAGGCAGACACAGAGAATGCAGTTCTTGTGTCCTAAAGAGGAAATTTGTGGCTTGACTCCCCCATTCACCCCCCCCACCCCCCAAAAAAAACCTTTCCCCATCAATGGCCAGGTCTGAACAGCTGCTGGAGTGGCAGAGGGGACACTGACAAAATGGTAGTGGGACTTGCCCTAGGGATCATCTGGGCTAGTCTTTAATATTACATATGAGGAACAGGCCTCCTCAGGAAAGGAAGTGACTTGTCCAAAGTCATGTAGCTAGTAGTAGCCTGGTTCCCTCAGGGTGATTTGAGGGAGGGAGGCAGACCAGTCCCCAAGTAGTTTTCTTAACAGAGGCCATCTGTATAGTGGAATCTGACCCCAGGCTAGGCCAAGGCCAGAACATTTATCGAATCCCCACTGCATATCAGGCATTGTGCCATATTTGGTCTCATTTAACCCTCACCACAACCCTAGGAGTCAGGTGGAATTATCCTATGTTACAGACGAGGAAGGCAGCTCAGAGATTAAATCACTTGTTTAACGTCGTGGAGCTAACTGGTGGCAGAGACAAGATTCAAACTCAAGCCTGGCTGACTCCAGAGCCCAGCTCTTTCCAGGCCCCAGCACTGTCTCCAGTTGCTCCAGACCCACAAAATGTCAGGGCTGAAGGGCTGAGCCATTGGGGCCACTACTTCCACCCCCTCCTTGCACAACCGAGGAAATGGAAGCACAGAGAGAAATGACTTTCCCAAGGTCATTCAGCAAGACAGTAGCAGAGCCAGGATTTAAAGCAGGTCTCACCCACTTCCAGGCCCCAACCCCTGCTGACACCTCTGCCAGCCTTGGTGCTCTGCACCCACCTCCTGGCTGCTCTGCACCCACCTCCTGTGGCTGGGCCTTGGAGGGTAAAGGATAGAGAGCCGGACCAAGGCCCTCTGGAGACGGGGCTCTCCTGGAATAGGGAGGGAGGGGTGGCAGTAGCTGAGGGGGAGGTGGGGGGTGGGACTGGAACTTGGCCTATTGGCAGTGGGGGAGGGGGCGGGGGCGATGCTTATCTGTGCGGGGCAGGAAGCACCCGCGCCAGCCAGTGACACCCCAGCAAAGGGTGGTTGCTCCTTGGCCCCATGGGGGAGGGGAGGATGTGGGGGGAGGGATGCTGGGAGCTGTGTTTCCCGTTTGGCCTGGAGAAGCGGGGGATCTAGAAGGGGAGATGAACTTTTGGTAGCCAGGGGAGGGGCACAAGGAGGAAGAGGATGATGCTTGGAAGCTGCCTTCTCTTGTTTGCGTATGTTTTACAGTGTCCTAACCACTTTGGAGAGCGATAACTTGAGTTAAAGCACCTGTCTGTGCCTGGCCTCCAGCAGATCTTGGTCCAGTGTGAGTCTGAACTCTCTCATTGGCCTCTCCCCAAGTTATGAGGAGGTTCCATTACAAAGACTGTTACCTCGCTTTTCAAATGACTGAGGCCAGCTGCCAGTACCACCCCTGGTCCTTCAGCCAATTCTTTATGAAGCCTGAACTGGGACCCAGACATCCTATCTCCCAGTCCACTGCTCCTTCCAAAGAGATGGGGAATGGGGCAGGTGACATAGATGGACCTCTATGAAAGGGCCAGAAAGGCAGGGCTCCTGCTGCCACAGAGGCAGAGTACAATAGTATAGTGGTTAGGAACAAGGACCGGGCCCACTGCCTGAGTTTGAACACTGTTCTGCACTTAACTTGGAAAATCACTTCACCTGTCTGAACCTCAGTTTCCTTGTCTGTGAAACAGATGATGATCATACTTCAGAGGGTTCTGGAAGATGAAATGAGTGTAAAGTACTCAGAAGGGTGACTGGCATACAGTCATCCCTCAATAAGTATTGGCTAAAGTTGGTCCTCTTTCCCCAGACCCCTATGGGCTGAGCGCTCTTAATCTCCCCTCTACTTGACTCTGCAGGAGAAGATGGGGAGCCCCGAGGATGATCTGATTGGGATTCCATTCCCGGACCACAGCAGTGAGCTCCTGAGCTGCCTCAATGAGCAGCGCCAGCTGGGCCACCTATGTGACCTCACCATCCGGACGCAGGGCCTTGAATACCGCACCCACAGGGCTGTGCTAGCTGCCTGTAGCCACTACTTCAAGAAGCTTTTCACTGAGGGTGGTGGCGGAGCTGTCATGGGGGCCGGGGGCAGCGGGACGGCCGCTGGGGGAGCAGGGGCCGGAGTGTGTGAGCTGGACTTTGTAGGGCCAGAGGCACTAGGCGCCCTCCTTGAATTTGCCTATACAGCCACACTGACCACCAGCAGCGCCAACATGCCAGCTGTGCTCCAGGCTGCCCGCCTGCTGGAGATCCCGTGTGTCATCGCTGCTTGCATGGAGATTCTGCAGGGCAGTGGGCTAGAAGCTCCCAGCCCGGACGAGGATGACTGTGAGCGAGCCCGCCAGTATCTGGAGGCCTTTGCCACAGCCACGGCCTCTGGAGTTCCCAATGGTGAAGACAGTCCTCCACAGGTGCCCCTCCCACCACCTCCGCCACCGCCACCTCGGCCTGTTGCCCGCCGCAGCCGCAAGCCCCGGAAAGCTTTCCTGCAAACCAAGGGGGCCAGAGCAAACCACCTAGTCCCTGAGGTGGCCACAGTGCCTGCCCATCCTTTGACCTATGAGGAGGAGGAGGTGGCGGGCAGAGTGGGCAGCAGTGGGGGCAGTGGGCTGGGGGACAGCTACAGCCCTCCCACAGGAACTGCCTCCCCTCCTGAGGGGCCCCAGAGCTACGAACCCTATGAGGGTGAGGAAGAAGAAGAGGAGCTGGTATATCCCCCAGCCTATGGGCTGGCGCAGGGTGGTGGGCCCCCGCTGTCCCCAGAGGAGCTGGGCTCAGATGAGGATGCCATCGATCCTGACCTGATGGCCTACCTAAGCTCCCTGCACCAGGACAACCTGGCACCAGGCCTGGACAGCCAAGACAAGCTGGTGCGCAAACGCCGCTCCCAGATGCCTCAGGAGTGCCCTGTCTGCCACAAGATCATCCATGGGGCAGGCAAACTGCCTCGCCACATGAGGACCCACACAGGCGAGAAGCCCTTTGCCTGCGAGGTCTGCGGTGTTCGATTCACCCGGTGAGCAGCAAGTGGGGAAGGGCCCGGCAGGGGCCATGGGTAGGGGACAGGGTGGGAGGAGATGGGGAAGAAGTTAGGAGACCCGAGGTGGAGGTAGGTGGTCCTGGAGGGACTGGGGCATGGGTGGGTTACTGGAGTGAGGCGAGCAGAAGAAAACAAGCCAGGAGGGGGTGGGTCTGGAGCATGCCCCAGGAGGGCAGTGCTGGAAGCAGAGGAGTGGATAATGACAAGGCCTAGTTAAGCTAGAGGCAAGCCAGCAGGGTATCTCCTGGGGCAGTAGTGGGGTAACAAATGGTGAGGGACAGGGATGGGACAAGTCCAGGGTGGTATGACCAGGAGGAGCCAGGGATCCCATCCTGAATACCTCCCTGCCCCTCACCCCTGCCTGTGCCAGGAACGACAAGCTGAAGATCCACATGCGGAAGCACACGGGAGAGCGCCCCTACTCATGCCCGCACTGCCCAGCCCGCTTCCTGCACAGCTACGACCTCAAGAACCACATGCACCTGCACACGGGGGACCGGCCCTATGAGTGCCACCTGTGCCATAAGGCTTTCGCCAAGGAGGACCACCTGCAGCGCCACCTCAAAGGCCAGAACTGCCTGGAGGTGCGCACCCGACGGCGCCGCAAGGACGATGCACCACCCCACTACCCGCCACCCTCTACCGCTGCTGCATCCCCCGCTGGCCTCGACCTCTCCAATGGCCACCTGGACACCTTCCGCCTCTCTCTAGCTCGATTCTGGGAGCAGTCAGCCCCCACTGGGCCCCCGGTCTCTACCCCGGGGCCCCCTGATGATGAGGAGGAGGAAGGGGCACCCACCACACCCCAGGCTGAAGGTGCCATGGAGTCCTCTTAAAGAGGGACGAGGGCCAGACTGAAGCAGCACAAGGCCGGGGACACCCATGCCAAGCAGTGGGAGCACGCAGGACAGACACAGCAGGGGTCTGGGGCACGGAGCCTTGCTGGCATCAGCATCAGCCCTTCCTCCCAGAGCCCTCATTCCAATTCCAAGCTAAGAAGGTATTGGGGCAGAGGCTCCCCAAATTGGGGTGATCCCCCAAGGAGTGATACATATATTGTGTATATATTTACAGCTGTATTGTAAAAGTGGGGTCCCTGTCCCCAGCTGCTCCTGGGGAGTAGAAGCAATAATGTATTTCTGATTTGTGGGTCCCACTTCGGCTATGCGGGTTTCTAGGGGGTGGGGGCTTGGGACCAAAGCCTTGCCCTGCCCCTATGCCCCTTGGGGGTTTTGGCTGTGTAAGGGGGTGAAGGACTGCCCCTCCCTTCCGAGACCCCTCCTTCCTGGTTTCTGTTCCTTTTTCCTGGCAGTGAATTATGCAAAGGGGGCCGGCAAAGGAAGGGTAGGTGGGGGAAAGCCAGGTGGAAGCTTGAAAGACTGGGGGGACTGGGCCTGTAAGGAAGGAGCCATCCCAGTCCCCCTCCGCCCTGCTCCCGGCGCTGAGTCATGGGGTCGTGGAGAAGGGGGCGGGGTGGCCTGATTGGCTCGCCCGCCCCTGGGGGCAGTGGAGGGGGCCCCGCCCAGCTAGGGGAGCCGCTCCGCTCCGTTCCACTCCCCTCCCTGTCCCTCCCTCCCCGCGGCCCTGGGCAGGGAATGTCTTGTTCCCGCCGCTCCCTCCCCGGGGCCAGAGGGCAGGGCGGGCCAGGCGGCGTCCTACCCTCTTCTCCTCCTCCCCATCTCCTCCCCGCCCAGGTGCGAGCCGGAGCCGCAGCCACCGCTGCCCCTGACTCACGCCGCCCCCGGGCTGGCGCAGCGAAGGGTGTGGGACAGGGTAAGGGGTTGGAAGAGCCTTGTGGAGAGCGGGCGAGCCGGCGCCATCTGGCGGCCATGCTCTGAGTGGGCGAGCGCCCCCCGCGGCCACTGGAGCGAGCTGTCTTCACGCTCCTCATCCACCCCAGCTGGTGAGCGGCGCCCCCTTGCCAAGGCAGTGGGCACGGAACTTCTCGCTTGGCCGCAGGGAAAGGGGCTGCGGACCTGTGGGAAAGTGATCCCCTTCCCAGATCCTTGCCAGCCGGGCTTCTTGTCAGGCAGGGGAGAATAATCCCCTCACTCTTCTCTTAGGATTGAATCCACCCCCATTCTGTACATAGCCTTTTCTGTTGGTCTTGTTGAAATCTAGTTTCAGATTTTTAACTACCCAATTCTGCTGGGGGTGGGGGATACCCCCCCTTCCTCGCTGGGTGCTGGACCCCTTTTGCAGCCTGGGCTCTGCCTTGCACTATTTCCCCTTCCTGGCCTGACGGCTCCTCCCCCTCCTTAAAAGGGGCAGGTTCAGGGGCTCGGTGCTCTTCCTCCCTTCCATGCACCCCCATGCCCATTTGCACAGCTGCCCAGGTACCCCTAACAGTGGGGAGGGGTCACAGGGAGGGGGTAGCGGGACCAGTCCCTGTATCTATTTAAAAAGTGATGATGTAATATATTGGGGTGGCGGGGAGATCGGGTTGTCCTGGGCCTCATCTTAGCATTTCAGGTGATGAGGGGAGCCCAGGGCTGGGGAGACCTGGGGCCCAGCCCCAGAGAGTGGGGACAATGTGGCCTCCCTTCTCCCTACTTTCGGCTTTCCCAGTCAGTGCCTTAGGGGGAGAGGCACTCCCCCCCTCCTGTTCCCTTCCCCCCATCCCAACTCCCCCACCTCGGGTGTAAGCGACAGGAAGAAATAATAATAATTTAAGATTCACATTTGTGTCCACTTTTGGTTTATTTGGGGGGTGGGTGGGAAGGATCAGGAAGAGAGGGAGGTGAGAGAGGGACTGAGGGTTCTGAAGCTGGAGTGGGGGCTGCTTTGGGGGCGGAGGATGTCTCAGGTGGTCTGTGGGGCTTAGGGCTGGTGAGAATGCTGACAGGCTGATGGGCTTCAGGTAAGGGCTGCTGCCCATGCTTCCTCTGCTGAGGCCCCTTCTCCTCATCCAGGTCACTAGTGAGGAGAGGAAGGAGGTGGCCGGATCACCCACCTTCTGTCTTCACAGGTGCATCCCTGCCCCCTGCCCTGCCCCATCTGTTCAGATCCAGCTCCTGTTCTTTCTGAGCAACTCCTGCTCTCTCAGGCCCACGAGGCGTACCAGCCAATGGCTGTAGGTATTTTCTGATTTTAGGCTGATGCTGAGGGGGGGGCAGTGACTTGCCTGAGGCCACATGGCTAGGAAGGGCAGAACCACTAGTGACCTCAGTGGTCACACCTGCTCAAGGCTCAAGCTGTCCCCTCTGCTGACCCAGCTTATCCTTTCACTGGGCCCTCTAGAACCTCTGAAAAGAAAGCTTTGCTTCCCCTTCAACCTCTTGACTCATCATGACCTCCACCGCCCCATTCACACTGGAATGTGCCCACTGGACAGTTTTCTTTGCAGTCATCCCAAGAGGAGGCAGCTTAACCTTCTCAAACCCAGCTGGCCCATAGTGTTTTTTCGCAAAGCCCCTGGCTGCCATGACAGCTGTACCACCAGCGCTGTGGCTGTCTCCTCAGGCCTGCCAGACACCTGCCACATCTGTTTAAGATGCCGGCTCTGGACTCCTGCTGTTTGTATGGTCCTGCAACCTCCTCGTTAGAGGACCCATCCAATTCTCTGGCCTCTCAATCCCTAACCTCCTTGGTCCTATTGACTGTCATCTCTGTTCCCGTTCAGACGTCTTCCTCAGCCTTGGCCTTTCACTGGATTCATTCCAGAGTTCTTCCCTGGCCACGGCCCCCTCTCTGAGCCCCTCCTGTTCAGCCAGCTCTCCCTCCTGGCCACTGCCCCTGCTCTAACACGTCATCAAGACAGAGACCCTGGGCTGCTCCCAGGGGCCTCAGCCCCTCCTCTTCCCCAGTCATCTCAGACACTCTTACCAAAGACACCTCAATTCTCACTCCATCTTGTCCTCCTGACCTGCCCAGAAAAAGCCCTCCACCTGTGAATCCTATTCATGGCTACCACATTTGCCAGAGAAAATCACATAACCAAGCGCACTGGAGCAGTCATTATAAGTTACGGCTTCCAGCGTCATCTGGGCCTTTGACGCTACCTGGAAATCCCTTAACCTCCCTAGTCGGCTTCTTTGCACACTTGCCATGGCAGGTCTTTCAACCTCTACCACCCACTCCTTGAAACCTTTATTCCACTCCCAGCCGCCTGCTCTGCTCTCTCAGCAGGTGCTCTTGCCTCCTACTCCCCAAAAAGAAGCGAGGCCACCAGGCTGGAGTGGGCTCAGCTGCTCAGGGGAACCTATACTCTCCCCCTCTGCCTCTGCCAGCCTGCTCCTTTCTCAGGCAGGCCACCTGGTCCACCTGGCCCTGGAGCCCAAACCTCCCTCCCCAACACGCTTTTACACTGCCTAAATGCTCAAATCTTCCTGTCCTTAGATCTAGAAAACCCTTTTAGTGCTGAATCCCCTTCAAGCTACTTTCTTGCTCTGTGAAGCTGACTCTGTCTTTCTCTTCACCATCAAGCTTACATTTTTTTCAAACTACAGCACTCATTAGATTAAAAGCATTATCAAACTCCTGGCAACAGTGATGCAGGAGCCACATACCATATTTCTGAGTCCTTTTATTATTTATTTATTCATTTATTTATTTTGAGATGGAGTCTTGCTCTGTCGCCCAGGCTGGAGTGCAGTGGCACGATCTCGGCTCACTGCAACTTCCACCTCCTGCGTTCAAGTGATTCTCCTGCCTCAGCCTCCCAAGTAGCTGGGATTGCAGGTGCCTGCCACCATGCCTAGTTTTTTGTATTTTTAGTAGAGACAAGGTTTTACCATGTTGGCCAGGCTGGTCTCAAACTCCTGACCTCAAGTGATCTGCCCGCCTCAGCCTCCCAAAGTGCTAGGATTACAGGCGTGAGCCACCACACCCAGCCTTTCTGAGTCTTCTTTACCTGACACCCCTCAACCCATCATGACAGATCCAGTTTTGGTCTTCCCAATGCCATGAAAAATATTCCCACAAGCCACTCCAGTGATTTCTTAACTGCCTGTCACCTGTCTTCACATGATCCTACTTGATTTCTTTTTTTTTTTTTAATCTTCTAATTTTTTGAGACTGGGTCTTGTACTATTGCCCAGGCTGGAGTGCAGTGGTGCAATCTTGGCTCACTGCAGTCTCAGCCTCCCTGGCTCAAGTGATCCCTCCCACCTTAGCCTCCTGAGTAGCTGGGACTAAAGATGCACGCCACCATGCCCAGCTAATTTTTGTATTATTACCTATTTATTTATTGAGACCAATCCTCCCGCTGTCACCCAGGCTAAAATGCAGTGGCACAATCTTAGCTCCCTGCAACCTCCGCCTCCCAGGTTCAATCAATTCTCCTGCCTCAGCCTCCTGAGTAGCTGGGACTAACAGGTGCATGCCACCACTCCTGGCTAATTTTTGTATTTTTAGTAGAGACGGGGTTTCACTATGTTAGCCAGGCTGGTCTCAAACTCCTGACCTTAAGTGATCCTCCCGCCTCAGCCTCCCAAAATGCTGGGATTACAGGCGTGAGCCACCATGCCGTGGCAAGTTTTTGTATTTTTAGTAGAGATGGGGTTTTGCCATGTTGCCCAGGATGGTCTCGAACTCCTGGACTCAAGTGATCTGCCCACCTCGGCCTCCCAAGTTGCTGAAATTACAGGTGTGAGCCACTGTGCCCATCTCCCTACTTGATTTCATATGTTTGGCTCTCCTGCTTTCTTGAGCCTCTCCCCTCCCTGTCCCCTCCCACTCTCCTGCCATGCCCTCTGCCAGGAAGATCTAGCTCATCCTCTCTTACAGTCTCTAACTTAACAACTCCCCAAAAATATACCTCCAGCCCGGAGCCCTGCCCTTTTCTAAGTGCCCCCCTGGGCATCTCCAGCTGGATGCCCTACAGACACCTCAAAGATCTCAAACTGGGCCAGTCGTCTTTCCCCAGAACCTGTTTATCTTCCTGCCCAGGCCCAAGCATAGAAATCCCAGTCACGCTCAGCACTTCAGTCCTGAGGCCATCACGAACTTCTCCTAGACTAAGACAAGCTCCTCTCTGACCTCCCTGCTCCTGCCCAACCTCCACTCTGCCTTCTTTGCTTATGGTCTTTTTTTTTTTTTTTTTTTTTTTTTTTGGAGACCGAGTCTCGCTCTATCATCCAGGCTGGGCTGGAGTGCAGTGGTGTGATCTTGGCTCACTGCAATCTCTGCCTCCTGGGTTCAAGCAATTCTCCTGCCTTAGCCTCCCGAGTAGCTGGGACTACAGGCATGCACCACCAAACCCAGCTAATTTTTGTATTTTTAGTAGAGATGGGGTTTTGCCATGTTGGCCAGGCTGGTCTTGAACTCCTGACCACAGGTGATCCACCCACCTCGGCCACCTCTAGGATTACAGGCATGAGCCACCGTGCCCGGCCCGCTTATGGTCTTAAAAGACAAATATGAGCATATCACTTTCCAACCTAAGCTTTTCAAATGACAAGTTAAGGTTCTTGCCCATCTCTTCCCACCTTGATTTCCAACCTTATCTCCCAGCATTCTCTGAGGTCTCTACCCAGCCACACCCATCCCTTGGGCTCGACCCTTCTGAATGCCTCACATTCTCCAAACCCACACAGGCCTCCCCTTGGAATGCTTTCCTCTACTTCTCAGCCTAACAAACCACCAAGTTGCCCCCAAAATCCAGCCCATGGCCAGGCACCATGGCTCACAACTATAATCCTGTAATCCCAGCACTTTGGAAGGCCAAGGAGAGAGGATGGTTTGAGCTCAGGAGTTTGAGACCAGCCTGGGCAACATAGTGAGACCCCCGTCTCTACAAAATAATAATAATAATAAAATAATAATAATAAGCCAGGTGTGGTGGTGTTCCTGACATCCCAGCTACCCAGGAGACTGAGGTGGGAGGATCACTTGAGCCCAGGAGGTCGAGGTTGCAGGGAACTGGGATTGTGCCACTGCATTCCAGCCTGGGTGACAGAGTGAGACCCTGTCTCAAACAAAACTAAACAAAACAAAACAAAAATCCAGCTCATTTATCACCTCTTCTATGAAGCCTTCATTAATATGCCCCTTTTCCCAAATTGGCTGTTGTGTCCTCTGTGCTGTCCAGAGTGTACTTCACTCCTTTATCAGGGTGCTGTCCACCCTGTTATCTATTCGATGTCACTCTCCCCAAGGGCATGGTGAGCTCCTCCAGGGCCATGGTGCTGACACAGAGCAGTCGCTTGGCAAACCTCAGTTACTTCCCCTCCCCTCACGTCTGTCTCAAGCCCTGGCAAAGGTCCAGACACCCAGGAAGGCCTTTGTAAATGGAACAGAACATGCTCAGGCCTCACAATTCCCAGGTGCCAACTCCTGCTTCCTGCTCACCTGGACTCGGAAGTGGACTCCATTGAGAGGCTCCTGCCGAGCACTTCTTGGAGCTGTTGCTGCAGTAACCATGCCTGCTCAGGGTCCTTCCTTTGAGCTGCAGCCAGCCATAGCTGAGGGCCCTCCTCATCGCTGGAGTCCCTGGAGAAGACTCTCATCTCAGTGGCCTGCAGACATCCTGGGAGAAGGGTGGCTACTTCCACTGCCCCTACAGACTCCAGCCACCCCATGTCACTGAAAGACTCACAGCTCCACGTCCAGGTCCCCCTGGTAGGAGAGGGGAGACGCACACACGGAGCAGGTATTGTCCAGGAGACGGAAGCAAGTGAGGCAGTAGAGAGCTGGTGGAGGCCATGGGGAATGGAGGTGAACCCGTGCTCACCCACCCACCCTCTGTGCTTCCTGGTTGCCAGCCCCTGCCTCCCCTCTCACAGCCCTGGAGGAACCATCCTTGTCAAGGGGTGCACACTAGGGAACTGCTGCAATGCCACTTGCATGTAAATCCCATTCATAAATACCCGGGAGAATAAAGGCAAGCATGGAGAAAATGAGCTACCTGAGGGTTCTGTGTAAATGAGAACGTGCAAAGTAATGAAGGGAGGGGCACAAAAGATGAGGTACAAGAGAAGTCCATCAAGGAAGGACCACAGTGGATTGTCATATGCAAATGGGGTAAGTCTGAGCAGGGAGAGGCACACGCCCCAGGGGGTCTCACCTTGGCAGCCCGGGGTACTGCAGGACACAATGTTCTCCATGTCTCCCTCATCCTGGGGCTGCCCACAGCCCAGGCAGTAGGCCTGATGTAGCCAAAAGTGGCTGACAAATGGACCTAGGCAGGGGCACCTGAGAAAAGGATCACAGACACTAAGCAGGCCAGCCCAGCCAGCTTAAGCCTCCCCACTCCAGCACCAACCTCCAAATGGCAGGGATGACTTCCTGACTTCCTGCAGTACATCCTCCATTCCTCTGATTTCAGCAGCAACTTCTCCATGGCCCTGCCTTCCTTCCTCCCTTCACTCCTCACCCCTAAGAATTCCCACCTTTCACAGCGTTAAGGGTATGCAATGGGCATTCTCTTCAACCAAATCTCTTGACACTTAGATAGCACAGAAATCCATTCCAACTCCTGGCTCTTTTTCTATCCCCTCTTGCCCCACCCCTATAGAAAAGACAGTGGCCTCACCGACTGGCCAGCACTAGGAAGGCACTTCTGTGGCCCTGGTCAGCTGCCCGCCGCCTCACTGATCGGTGCAAGGCAGCCAACAGATTGGTTCGGCGGCTCAGAAGTATGTTGTACAGGTAGGAGATCCTCTCCTGGTATGGGGAGATCAGGGATGGGGTCCCACTTGACCCTGTTTTCTCTGCCTGGAATGCCCTCTGCACCCATCTCCACTCCCTACCTTTTCCTTCTATCCAACTCCTATGAATCCCTCTAGGTTTGGCTCAAATGCCCCTTCCTCTGGGAAGTCTTCTGGACTTGCCCAGGTGGAGTTACCACTCCTCTGGGTTTCCATAACACTTTTATTCATTCCTAAATAAAAGTGCTTTTTAAATTACAATGTCTTGTTAAAAGCTTGTCTGGCCAGGTGTGGTGGTTCATGCCTGTAATCCCAGCACTTTGGGAGGCCGAGGCGGGCGGATCACCTGAGGTCGGGAGTTCAAGACCAGCCTGACCAACATGGGGAAATGCCGTCTCTACTAAAAATACAAAATTAACTGGGGTGGTGGCGCATGCCTGAAATCCCAGCTACTTGGGAGGCTGAGGCAGGAGAATCGTTTGAACCCGGGAGGCGGAGGTTGCGGTGAGCCAAGATTGCATCATTGCACTCTAGCCTAGGCAACAAGAGCGAAACTCTATCTCAAAAAAAAAAAAAAGAAAAAGAAAAAGAAAAAGAAAAGAAAAGAAAGCTTGTCTGGCCTGCCTCGAGTCTGTGAGCTCCAGACTGTGTCCGGTTCATCTTGGCATCCTTGGAGACCAGCAAAGAGATAGGGGAATACAGTACATGCTCAGTAAATGATTAGTAAATGAGTAAACCGATGGTGAGGGTTTTTTGTTTGTTTTGTTTTGTTTTGTTTTTTTGAGATGGAGTCTTGCTCTATCGCCAGGCTGGAGTGCAGTTGCGCAATCTTGGCTCACTGCAACCTCCACCTTCCGGGTTCAAGCGATTCTCCTCCCTCAGCCTCCCGAATAGCTGGGACTACAGGTACGCGCCACCACGCCCGGCTAATTTTTGTATTTTTAGTAGAGATGGAGTTTCACCATGTTGGCCAGGATGGGCTCAATCTCTTGACCTTGTGACCTGCCCGCCTCGGCCTCCTAAAGTGCTGGGATTTCAGGCACGAGCCACCAAACCCAGCCCCAATGGTGAGTTTTTAATTACACCTCAACATGCCAACACTGCCCCCACCCCACCACCATTTTTTTTGTTTTGTTTTGTTTTGTTTTGTTTTGAGACAGGGTCTCACTCCATTACCAGGCTGGAGTGCAGTGGTGCAATCATAGCTCACTACAGCCTTGAATTCCTCGGCTCAAGTGATCCTCCCTAGTAGCTGGGACTACAGGCACACACCACCATGCCTAGCGTTTTTTTTTTTTCTTTCTTTCTTTTTTTTTTAATAGAGACAGAGGCTCACTTTGTTGCTGAAAGGCTCTATAACTCCTTGCCTCAAGCAGTCCGCCTGCCTCAGCCTTCCAAAGTGCTGGGATTACAGGTGTGAGCCATGCTGCCTGCTCCACTCTCCAACTCTCCCCGATCCCTCATCCCCCACCCCCCCAACACCCCTGTGATTTTAACAAAACTTTGGATATAAATGCTGTCTCAGGAAGCCCCACCCCAGAGGCACCATTTCTCCCAGCCCCATCTTGGGTCCAGAGGCTTGCAGTCCAGGTCATTTGCTTTGGAGTTCAACCAGAGGAGAGAGGGCTGGGGCTGCTGAAGGAAGTCAGCTCCCAAAGCCAAAAAAGCCAGCCACTAGCTAAGCCCCCTGGGGAGGGGGCAGGGACTAGCTCCCAGCCCTGGACCCCTCACCTGCTCCCGGGATGGATAGTAGGAGGCACAGATGACTCGCCGCAGCCGGCTGACATAGCTGCCAAACAGGGTGATGAAGAAGCATAGGCCATACATGACGCCTAGGAGCACAGCAGCCACAGTCAGCCTCACCAGCAGGCACAAGTGCCAGCCCACCCCTGGCGCCCCCCACACCCTCAGCAGTCTGCACCCCTCATTTCCCACATGGTGTCCACGCCCCCAGGGACCTCAGGGTGTGGTTGATACCAATGACTATGTAGCCAGTGCTGTCAGGCTCCGAGGGACGAAGGAGACAACGCCGGGACAAAATACTGATGTTGCCTTGCTGCAGGACATCAAATGCTGACACCAGGTCACGATAAATATTCCCAGCATAGCCAGTACCTTCCACGGTTATAGACACCAACACAGGACCTGGCACAAAGACACTGTGTGAGTGACACTCATGGCAGTTGCTATGCAGAAAAGCCCACACCTTCTGGAATGAGGAAAGTGGAGCAGCGCAGGTCATAGGATGACTCAGACCCTCGGCTGGGGGCCTCTGATGCCTCAGGCACCCTCATGGTGCCCTGGGGCCTGACCTCAGTTCTGGCTCCTAGGACTGGCCCCATGGTCCAGCTGGGTGGTACTGGTGTCTGGTCTTCCTATCCAAGCCACCATATCTAAGATGACCTTAATGGTCAGTGAGTCCACCCCCCTGGCCTCCATGACCACCCAGAAGCATTTATTTTTTTTTTTAATTTATTTTTTGAGACAGGGTTTCACTTTGTCACCCAGGCTGGAGTGCAGTGGTGCAATCTTGGCTCACTGCAGCCTCAACCTCCCAGGTTTGAGTGATTCTCCTGCCTCAGCCTTCCAAGTAGCTGGGACTATAGGCACGTGCCACCACACCCGGCTATTTTTTTTTTTTTTTTATAAAGAGATAGGGTTTCACCATGCTGGCCAGGCTGGTCTCGAACTCCTGAGCTCAAGCAATCCACCTGCCTTAGCCTCCCAAAGTGCTAGGATTACAGGTATGAGCCACCGAGTAAGGCCCCCAGAAACATTTATTGGCTGAGCACTGACTGTATAGCAGACACTTAACCAAGTGCTTTATTGTTTGTTTTGGGGTTTTGGTTTTTGTTTTTTAGGAGTTTTTTACTTATTCTTTTTTTTTTTTTTTTTTTTTTT
Source organism: Pongo pygmaeus (assembly GCF_028885625.2). Lineage (NCBI taxonomy): Eukaryota > Metazoa > Chordata > Mammalia > Primates > Hominidae > Pongo > Pongo pygmaeus. Next base: position 95,342,591 of record NC_072373.2, on the reverse strand, counting down.
GTTTGAGACAGGGTATCACTCTGTCACCCAGGCTGGAGTGCAGTGGTGTGATCTCGGCTCACTGCAGCCTCTGCTTCCTGGGTTCAAGTGATTCTCGAGCCTCAGCCTCCCAAGTAGCTGGGATTATAGGCGCCTACCACCACGCCTGGCTCATTTTTTTGTATTTTTAGTAGAGACAAGGTTTCACCACGTTGGCCATGCTGGTCTTGAACTCCTGACCTTAGGCGATCCGTCTGCCTCAGCCTCCCAAAGTGCTAGGATTACAGGCGTGAGCCACCGCACCTGGCTCACATTCTCAATTAATGGCTTACCAGGCACTCGACACACATAATTTATTTTATTTTATTTTATATTTATTATTATTATTTTGGACAGAGTTTCACTCTTGTTGCCCAGGCTGGAGTGCAGTGGCAGGATCTCGGCTCACTGCAACCTCTGCCTCCCAGGTTCAAGCAATTCTCCTGCCTCAGCCTCCCAAGTAGCTGGGATTACAGGCACCTGCCACGCCGCCTGGCTAATTTTTTGTATTTTTAGTTGAGATGGGATTTCACTATGTTGGCCAGGCTGGTCTCAAACTCCTGACTTCAGGTGATCTACCCGCCTCATCCTCCTAAAATGCTAGGATTACAGGCATGAGCCACCCACCTGGCCCAACACACATAATCTAATTTACTCCTTACAGTGACCCAGAGAGGTTGCTACCATTATTATTCCACTATTCAGATGAGGAAACTGGGCCAGGACAGTGGCTCACGCCTGTAATCCCAACACTTTGGGAGGCTGAGGTGGGTGGATCACCTGAGGTCAGGAGTTCGAGACCAGCCTGAGCAATATGGTTAAACCCCGTCTCAACTAAAAATACAACTGGACATGGTGGCATGTGCCTGTAGTCCCAGCTACTTGGGAGGCTGAGACAGGAGAATTGCTTGAACCCGGGAGACAGAGGTTGTAGTGAGCCAAGATTGCACCACTGCACTCCAGCCTGGGTGACAGAGTGAGACTCCATCTCAAAAAAAAAAAAAAAAAAAAGGCCAAGCATGGTGGCTCACACCCGTAATCCCAGCACTTTGGGAGGCTAAGGCGGGCAGATCATGAGGTCAAGAGATCAACACCATCCTGGCCAACATGGTGAAACCCCGTCTCAACTAAAAATACAAAAATAAGCTGGGCATGGTGGCATGCGCCTGTAGTCCCAGCTACTCAGGAGGCTGAGGCAGGAGAATCACTTAAACCTGGGAGGCGGAGGCAGTGAGCTGAGATGGTGCCACTGCACTCCAGCGTGGTGACAGAATGAGATTCTGTCTCGAAAAAAAAAAAGAGGAAACTGAAGCTGAAGAGGTTAAGCAACTTGCTGAAGGTCACCGCCTAATAAAGGACAGAGCTGGGATTTGAACCCTGGCCAGTCTGACTCTAGAGCTTGCATTTTTAACTACTCTGTATGTTATAATCTTGACCTAGACACAGGTGTTACTAGGCAGAGCATAGAGTTGAAAGAGTGGCACACTTGGGGGCTGCTGAGTAACAGTGACATGGGGACATTCAGGCAGTCATCAGGACGGAGGATGGGAAGAGGAGAAGGCTTGGGAGCAGGCGCGGAGATCAGGAGCAGGCCGAGGGGGCTGCAGTGGGTGAGTGGGAGGAGGCTGTCATGTAGGCACTCACTGCGGGCCACAATCTCCCCCTGCAGCTGGTGCCGGGCCAGGTCAAGCACCCAGAAGACAGCATAGTCTAGGAAGACTAGGAACAGCACGAGGAGGAGGTGTCGGATAAGGTTGAAGGTCTCCAGAATGTAAAAAAACTTCTCCCATTGGGACAAGAAGATGGAGCCTGAGCAGGAGTGGGATGGTCAGGAGGATGCTCCCCAGTTCTCCCGTCCACCAGACCCCAGTTCTTGGAGAGGCCTCCTGCCCCTGATCAGGCGTGGGCCTGTCTGCTCATCGGGAATACGGAAAAGAAAAGAAGCTGTGAGGACTCTGGCAAGGATGGAAATCTCTTCAGGGGAGGGGGCTCTGTGGCTAGAAGGGAGGGGCCTGCCTAGCATCTCCACCTGGCCCTGTGGCCCATTCCAGTCTAAGGAGCCCTCCATCCTAGGGCATCCCTCATCCCCTTACCTGCCTCCCCACCTCACAGGCAGTCCTCCCCCTCCATATTAGCACTTCCTGCCCACCCCGGGGAAGCCCTCCCAACTTGACTTCCCTCGCTCTGTGTCCATCCCCTGCTGTCCTGATGTCCAGGGTGCTCCCAGAAGCACCATCTGCCCCTCTTGTCTCTGGCTACTTTCTCCAAGGGTGTCTATGTTCCCCTTTCAGACTGTGGGCTCCCCAAGGACCGGGCAGTGTCTTCCCTCAGCCTGAAAGTTCCTTAAGCTCTGGGTTGTGTCTCCTCCCTCTAGCCCCTGCCCCAAGCCCATCCTGAGCCCTGCCTGTGCAGGGGCTTAGGGGCAGGGCAGCGGGGTGGGGGGAAGCCCTGGCCTCCCTGACTTGGGCTCTCCCTGTCCTCAGGGCCCTCACCCGGTGGGATGTAGCGCCTGGCCTCGTGAGCACTGAGCGGTAGCACTGTGGGCAGCCCTGCCGTGGAGCGCACAGCCTCCATGCGCAGGAATCGGCTGGTGATGTAGATATTGTCATAATGGTCCCAGTTCAGGTAACAATACCGGTAAAATAGGGCTCTGGGAAGGGGAGGTGGAGCACATCTGAGGCCCCTTAGGACCCCGAGCCAGACCCCACAGGGCATCCGCGCTTCAGCCCCACAACTTCAACCTCCCTGGATGCTGGGGTGGGGAGAAATGAGCTGCTCCCTGCAGCCCTGGCCCTGCACCCCCGACGCTGCCCGGCAGCCCCTCACTGGAGGTAGAGAAGCACAAGCAGCAGAGGCGTGGTGAAGCCCATCAGAGCCAGGGCCTCTCGGACACGGTGCAGCTTCATGCTGACAGCCTCATGGAGGTCCATGGCTACCTGGGACAGGCTCCGAGAGGCATTGAGATCCACAGAGAAGTGGTGGGTGGCTGTCATGTTGAACTCAAACTCCTGACGCACCCGGTTGAGCAACTGAATCACGGCTGGGGCCAGCAGGTTCAGGGGAGACGTGGGCAAGGAGAGTTAGGAGAGGGTGGAGCTGCCCCTGGGGAGGGGACTGGCACAGCCCAGGGGGCACAGCTTACAGACCAGCTGGGAACCCCCCAGTGCTTGGGTCAAGGTGGACTGAGGAGGGGACAAAACCTCCACATATCTGTGCCATCGCCACCACATGCTCAGCACCCAGCATGACACAGGGCATGCAACAGATGCCCCTAATGAATGATCTTGATAACCTGAGTGTGGACAGGAGGCCCTGGTTCTGTTCCCAGCTCCTGCTCTCAGGGCAGGCTGTGGTGAGGCACTGGCCCTTCGCTGGACCCCAGTTTCCTGATCTGTACAGCATGGATATGGGCCTGGGTGATCACTTGAGCCCCTTTCTTTCTCTTACATTCTCCTTTATGGGCTGGGAGCACTGGGGGCTGGCCATGGCCACACTGGGATGACGGAGGGAGATCACTAGGGAACACCATGTGTGGCAGGAGGGGGTCACTCACGGGTGCCGATGGTCTGGCGCAAGAAGGGTTGAATGTACTTAGGGATGACGCAGAACACCTGGACCACTGACGGGCGGAGTCGGCTGAGTGTCGGAAGGAGGGGCACAGCCAGGCCTGCCCTCCTACCTCTGGAGACCTCTTCTCACAGGGCCTCTTTTCGATTTTCCTATTGGCCTCCACATTTGCTCAAAATCTTGTAGCACCTCCCTGTCGCCCCTCTCTCCCAACACCAGTCCCTCCCTACTGCCCACCCCCACCCCCAATACTGGTCCCACCAAGCTTATTGGTTCCTCTCTGTTGCCCCCTAATCATCCTCCTGGGCCTGCCCTGCCAACTGACCCCCACATTCCCACCCCGCCCCACCCCACATCGGCTTCTCCCCGCTGGCGGGCCCTGGTTTTCTCACGGCTGGCAAGTCCACAGAGCGCCAGTTTGAAGGGCATGAGCACGTAACACAGGTGGTAGGCTTGTGGTATGACCATCATGCAGCTGTCCTTGGCATCATCAAAAACCCGTGCACACTTCAGGTAAGGGTTGCCCAGTTCTGAGTTGCACACATCGCCGATGTGCAGGAGCCACTGCCATACATTCCGGAGAGCCCTGGCTGGGGACAGCTGCAGGGTTGGCACCCAGGGCTGGAATCCTACAGCCTCTTCTCAGGGGTTTGGGGAACAATACCACAGTACCCAGGGCTGGAGAGGCCTGTGGTCAGGGACCTAGCTGTGCTGTGTCCAGTGAACACTAGCCAGCACCCAGAAGGGGCCCGAAAAGCCCTGGACAGGGATACAGGTGAGGAGACTGAATTTCTTTGTTTTTTTTGTTTGTTTGTTTTGTTTTGTTTTGTTTGGAGATGGAGTTTCGCTCTTGTTGCCCAGGCTAGAGTGCAGTGGAGGGATCTCGGTTCATTGCAACCTCCACCTCCTGGGTTCAAGCGATTCTCCTGCCTCAGCCTCCTGAGTAGCTGGGACTACAGGTGCGTGCCACCACGCCCAGCTAACTTTTTGTATTTTTAGTAGAGACGGGGTTTCACCATGTTAGCCAGGATGGTCTTGATCTCCTGACCTCCTGATCCACTGCCTCGGCCTCCCAAAGTGCTGGGATTACAGGTGTGAGCCACCGCACTTGGCCAAGACTGGGTGCATTTTGAGTCCCCGGGGTAGACATGCTAATGTGCTTACCTATGTGTTTCACACCATCCATGATTGACCGAAAGAACTTGCGGACCCGGTCAGCCACTTCTTTGGTCTTCTGGGCGATAGCTTTAATCTTGTTCAGGGCACCTGATGGGTGAGGGACAGAAGCACTTTGGAGTCTTCTCCTCTAGGGGCTGGTTCTCACCATTGCCCCTTAAGCAGGGAGTGGAGAGGAGGCCACCATTCCAGAGGCGGGAAGCCTAGATTCTGGGGCCTGGGAGATAGTTAATTTGGAAGTGGAGGAGGCCAGAGAGCAAGGAGAGAGGGTTTAGCTGTGCCCAGAGTCTCTTCCAGGCCCAGATGCTCTGCGATTAGCACCAGCAGAGAAGGAGGCCAAAGGACTGTAGAACATGCAGGATGAGGGGGGCGAGAGGGGTCCGTGGGAGACAGTGGTAGAGGTGGGGGACTTACTGACAAGAGGTTGCTTGGCCCTCTGTAGCACTTCGGCGGTCTGGTTCAGGGCCAGCTCTGCCCCACAGGCTACAGCCTCGCTGGCCCGGGTGAAGTTGCGTAGAGTGTTGGCACAAGGCCCTTGAAGCACCAACCCAAAAGCAGCCACCAACAGTAGTGTCCGGCCCTGCCCTGGGGGCGACAGCTCTGTTAGAACCAAGACCCCAGCCCCAAACATGGCAGCAAGTCCCTTACATAAGCCTTCAGAATATTTCCCTTAACCCCTGACTCTCCTCCAGCATCTCTCCTGCCCCAGCACCAGCCCCAGGATCTGCCCCCTAGCCCTGGGTGCCAAGCTCACTGGAGAAGGCCTGAGGCAGCAGCAGGAGGACAGTGGCTCGGACCTGGCGAGAGAATCCCATGCCCAGGCTAAGGAAGGCAGCCAAAGTGAGGGTGCCCACCAGGCAGCCCCAGGGGCTGTGGCCTTCCACCAGTAGCTCCAGAAGCCCGTAGGCCGTGGCTAAAGACAAGCCCAGGGTAAAGCCTCCCACGCTGCGAACCACAGCTCTCGCCATGCTAGGCTCCTCTCCCCCCAAGGGGTGCACAACATCCTTCATGACTTTGGGCATGGCTGCTGAGACCAAATGTCTGCCTGTCTCCAGGAGATACCGGCTGACTTCTGTGCTCCTGGAATTTCTCACCGTATTCTAAGGTTCCAAAGGGCTTTCACTGCATGTGTCTTGGAATCCTTGACCCAGTTCCGAGGACTGGAGAGGGGATAGGTAGGTCTCTAATCTCCTTCCCCACTTCTCGGAGCAGAAGGATTAAAAGACCCAGAGCTCAGGCCTAGGCTTCCCGTGAGGCGGAAGAGACAGGCAGCACCTCTCTTCTCTCACTAGAACCTTGTGTCCGAGGAGGTCCTTCAGGAGACCTGGGATGAGTGGTGCTTCCCCAAAAAAGACCCATGGACATTAAACATCATCAGAACAGCGCAAGAGGGCAAAGAAGAAAACAGCCTCATACCAGTGAGTCACTCAGCAGAGACCCAGTATCCCTTGACCTCCTCTCTCATCCCATCTCTCGTCCTGGAACTCCTGCACACTATCCCCCAACTCGGTGTCCCCGCCTCCACCACCTCTCTGGTCTAGTGCCTCCTGCCTCCCAGCCCAGCCCTTGCCTTTTCTATCCCTTACACCCGTACCACTTCCTCAGGCTCCCTCATCTTCCTCCAGGGTCCCCTAAGTTCCTACTGTTTCACATGCCAGGTTCCCCCAGCCTCTATCCACCTGCAAGCCCTGAATCCTAATGAGCCCCATCCCAGGCAGAAGAGTGGGCTGCTGAGCTACCCTGTCCCCCTCTTAGCGGTGCAGAGGCTCCTGAGCTGGGGGCTGCCAGTCTCCTGTAGCCGGTTCCTGTGGCGCCAGCCGGGCGAGTTTCCTGTCACTGCTTTCCTGTTGGGGGCAGGCGCTGGGGGGCTCCTGGCCATAGGTGAGTGTGAAAGCAGAAAGTCCGGGGTGGGCAGAGGCTGGACCAGGGCTAGGACCCATCTTTTGGCCTTTGGCTTGACCTTGTGCCCTTAGGTCTCTTTCAGCTCCTGGTGAACCCCATGAACATCTACGAAGAACAGAAGATGATGTTTTTGTACAGCTTGGTGGGTTAGTGCTGGGCAAAAGCCAGGAACACTCTAGCGGCCTGTGGAACACAGCGCCGTCCTGCATGCCCAGGAAGGAGTCAGGACTTGTTTCTTCTGTACCCAAACATCCCCTGTGGCTTCAGCCTCCTCCTGGGCTTTAGGGGGAGGTCCAGAGGGAAGAGGCCGCCAATTTAAGAAGGAAGACACCGTCCTTGCCCTGAGGGAGTCTCTCCATTCCGAGGGACTCCCCATCACCCACATGATATAGTCCAACCCCATAACCTTTCATAATTCTCATCTCTCCTGACCTGTCTGACCTCGTTTTCTGATCCTCCTAAGAAATTCAATTCATTCATTCATTCATTCATTCATTCATTCATTCAGCACTTACTGAGAATCTGCTGAGGATTTAGCAGTAAACAAGGATGACAAGCATCCAGCCGTTTTGCTTTGGTTTTGTTTGTATGTTTTTGTTTTCGTTTTGAGACGGAGTCTCGCTCTATCGCCCAGGCTGGAGTGCAGTGGCTCAATCTCAGCTCACTGCAACCTCCACCTCCCAGGTTCAAGCCATTCTCCTGCTCAGCCTCCCAAGTAGCTGGGATTACAGGCACCTGTCACCATGTGTGATTTGAAGCCAGGGAAAAAGGAAAATGACCTAGGTGACAGAGTGAGACTCTATCTCAAAAAAAAAAAGAAAAAAAAAAGGAAGAAACATCTTTTCCTCATGTCCCTTTTTAGGAACAAGGGAAACTTGCCTATAATCCCCGCAGTAGACTTCCTCACATCTCTTTGGTCAGAACTGCGTGCAACACATGCCCTTTCCTGAAACTGTCCCAGGCAAGAGAAATAGAATTAGCATTTCATCACCTGTTTATTGAATTAATCCTGCTGGATACCAACAGGAGACTACTTTTTCTCTGACCCACTGTATTCAAACATGTTTTTTCCATTGATAACCTTTCACACAGCCCCTTAGATTTCTGGTTATATTTCTTTAGAAGACCTAGTCCTACTTCAACAATTAAGACTTATTTTTAGGGGTTAAAGAGGTCCAGTCCACTCTACATCAAACTTTTAACCTCATCCATGCTCAAGCATCTTCCCTCCTTATCTTGCCCTCCCCATCCCTTGGGCCCCCAGCTCAGTCCTGCTCCCTAGCATGGGGTCCTGCAATGGAGAAGGGGCGTGGCCTGCTCTTTCCCTTTTTTCCTCTACTTCCTTCCCTTTCTGGTTCTTCTGATGTCAGAAGGGAGATTAGAAGAATTAGAGGAAAAGGGACAAAAGTCTTAAGTCACTAATGCTGTTATAATTCCACTGTGGATGCCTGCGTGTAGCAGGCACTCACACCCTGGCTGTCCCAGTAGGCCTGATTATTGTCCCCTTGGAGGCTGTGTGTGGACCTCGGCAATGCCCAGTTTCCTGCAGAGGCCAGTTCTTTTTGGCTGACCTTGAGTGAAGCCCCCTTTCAGGGGCCACCCACAGCCTCTTGCTTTTGGGATCCCTCCCTCCAGCAGGCTGGGAGTGCACATGTCCATGCCCTGCCAGGCAGAGAAAGCAGGGCACCTTCCTTTTTGTGGAGAATGGGGTCTCGCTATATTGCCCAGGCAGGTCTCAAACCCCTGGGCTCAAGCTATCCTCCCGCCTCTGCCTCCCTAAGAGCTGGGATTACAGGCATGAGCCACCACGCCCCATCAAAAGCAGGGCACCTTATGGCTGCCTCTCTCCTGCCCTAATGAGAAGCAGATACCAGTCTCCGAGCTTGTGTGCCCCCATCGTCCAGAGGAGGTCTACAGAGGCATTACAGAGGCTGAGCTCTCCCAGGAGCTCTCCCTCCACTCTGTGCTGCGGTGGCAGCCCTGGAGTGGCCTCATGAGGCTCTGCACTCAGCAGGAGTCTAGTCTACAGAGACCAGGCAGGTTCCCCTTCCTGCAGCGCCAGTCCCTGAAGCCTCTTGGACTCCTGGAGTCTCTCACTTGACATGTGACACCCATCCTCTCCACAGACTCTCCCTCTCTGCCTGCCCATTCCAACCACTTTTCTCCCCTTCCAGGAAATCCACATTGTCGGTCTTTTTTTTTTTTTTTTTTTTTTAAGACAGAGTCTTGCTCTGTTCCCCAGGCTGGAGTGCAGTGGCACGATCTCAGCTCACTGCAACCTCCGCCTCCCGGGTTCAAGCAATTCTCCTGCCTCAACCTCCTGAGTAACTGGGACTACAGGCACCTGCCACCATGCCTGGCTAAATTTTATATTTTTAGTTGAGACAGCCATGTTGGCCAGTCTGGTCTCGAACTCCTGACCTCAAGTGATCCACCTGCCTTGGCCTCCCAAAGTGCTGGGATTATAGGCGTGAGCCACCATGCCTGGCCCATATTGCTGTTCTTTTTATATAGATGGGGTGGGATAGAGGAGTGAGAGTCAAGTTTTGCTGTTTTGGTGAGCCCAAAGAAGGCACCCGTAGCTCCATGGGGCTCTCATTAGAACATAGGGCAACTATTTGTCAACTATTGGCCTCAGCTCAAGTCTTTGGCCAGAAGGCCAAGACCACAGAACTAGTCCCTTTCAATGTCCTGTTCTACCATGATTGGTTTAGACAGATCCAGATTTATCCCTCAGGGGCTGGGGCAGGGCCAGGCTATTGCCCTTGCAAAAAACCTAAGTTGTGTTAGCAAGGAAGAAGGCAGAAAAAAAACTGTGGGGTGGCACCCAACAGGGTTTGCCACAAACCTGTATGACTAGGTGGAGCCAGCCATGTGAAGAACAGGGAGAGGAGTGCTCCTGGCAGGGGGAACAGCTAGGGAAAAGACCAGAGAGGAGGAATGAGCTTGGCTTGTCCAAGGAGCAGCAACGAGGTCTGTGTGGGTAGACATGGTGGGTGAAGGGCTGCATAGCATGAGATCAGGAGGCAGGCAGGAGCCAGATCACAAGCTAGGTAGACCATGTTAGGGAGTTCGGATTTTATACCAAATGTGGTAGAAAGCCACCGAATGGTTTGAAGCAGGGAAGGGACGTGATCTGATTTATGCTTCTGCAAGATCACTCTGGCTGCCTTGTAAAAACTGAAGTGTAAGGTAGCAAGAGAGGACATAGGGAGACTCATCAGGTTATAGTCCCAGTAAGAGATGATGGGGACTCTACCATGACAGTGGAGATGGAGGAAGTGTAAGGATCTGGGATTTGCTTTGGCGATCATTGTTCCATCAACACAGGAATCTTCTAGCTCTCCCGACCAGTTTATAGTGTTCCTTTGGCCTGGAATGCCATCTGCACCTCCTAACAACACTGACTCACCTTCCAGGCCCAGCTGACACATCCTCTCTGTCCAGCCTTCTCAGCCCCACCCCTCCCTGAAGAAATACGTACTCCGACCTTGGCTCCCACAGCGCTCTATAAGCACCTCCCTTGTGCACTTAGCACATCGTGTTGTAGTCATTTGTTTACTCATCTGTCTCTTTCTCTGGATTATGAGCTTCCAGAAGTTCACTGTCTCCTTGCAGAGACCACAGGGAGACACATGTGAAACTGCTAAAACATACCAGGCAGTACATGACTAAGGGCTAAAATTAGAGGCAGGGACTGCGAGTGCTGTAGGTGTCTGAGTACTGGGAGTACTGAGGTGGGCTCTGATCTCTCTTCGGACCACTCTGAGCATGAGCGCCTGTTTCCAGAGATTTTCTCTTGCTCTCTCTGCTCCCTCAGCACCTAGGGTCAGTGTCACTGTAGCCCAGAAAACCTTGGCTTCCTTCCCTAACACAAACACACACAAGTCAGTCATTTGTGGCTTTTTAAGTTCTAGCCACCCCTCTATGCCCTTCCAGAGACTGGCACATAGCTCAACTCTGTGAGTGGCTGCCGAATGAATGAATGAGTGGCCTAGCAGGTCTATCAGAGTCAGTGTAAATGGGGATAAGGGCAGGATGGTGGTGGTTCCAGAATGGGGTGTTGCAGGTGGGTGCTCTGGTAAATGTGACAAAGGGAGGCATCTTCCTCACTTCACCTCACCACCTCCTGGGCTCTCCTGACAGGCTTGGGGGCCATGGGCTGGGGGACTTCCCCTCACATCCGCTGTGCCAGCCTCCTACTAGTACCCAAGATGCTCGGCAAGGAAGGCAGGCTCTTTGTCCTGGGATACGCCTTGACTGCCATCTATGTGGGTGAGTATGTGGGGGCCAGTGAGTTACACTGAAGCAGTGACCCTGGGTGGGCCATCCAATGGGAGCCAGGCTGGGTGAAGGAGAAAAGACAGTGGTGTCATCCCAGCTGGTCTAACTCACTGTATGTCCCTGAGGGAGCTCCTCCCCATATCTGGGCCTCCTCAGTTTATAAGAGTGAAAACATTGGCCAGGCACGGTGGTTCATGCCCGTAATCCCAGCACTTTGGGAGGCTGAGGTGGGTGGATCACCTGAAGTCAGGAGTTCAAGACCAGCCATGGTGAAACTCCATCTCTACTAAAAATGCAAAAATTAGCCAGGCGTGGTGGTGCACACCTATAGTCCCAGCTTTTCGGGAGGCTGAGATAGGAGAATCACTTGAACTTGGGAGGCGGAGCCTGCAGTGAGCCAAGATTGCGCCATTGCACTCCAGCCTGGGTAACAGAGCAAGACCCCGTCTCAAAAAAAAAAAAAAAAAAAAAGGCCAGGCACGGTGGCTCACCTGTAATCCCAGAACTGTGGGAGGCCGAGGCGGGCGGATCACGAGGTCAGGAGTTCGAGATCGGCCTGACCAACATGCTGAAACCCCATCTCTACTAAAAATACCAAAAAAATTAGCCAGACATGGTGGCGCGTGCCTGTAATCCCAGCTGCTCAGGAGGCTGAGGCAGGAGAATCGCTTGAGCCCGGGAGGCGGAGGTTGCAATGAGCAGAGATCGAGCCGCTACACTCCAGCCTGGGCAACAGAGGGAGACTCTGTCTCAAAAAAAAAAACAAAAACAAAAAGCAGTGAAAAAAATCAAGGGTTGAACAAGTTGACCTTTCATAGGCTTCTCGGCCCCACCACTGTATAGTTCTAGGCAATGGGCACTATTTGCAGAGGGGAGCTGAGCGGGTTTGAGAAAGTGCTGATTATACAGGGAGGTGACCCACCAGGGCCTCTTTCTCCAGGGCCAGTAGCCAATCTGCGGCACAATCTCAATGACGTGATCGCATCGCTGGGCTGCACCGTGGAGCTGCAGATCAACAACACCCGTGCAGCTTGGCGCGTCTCCACAGCCCCCTTACGGGCCGTGTTCAAGGACCTGCTGGTCAGGAATCTGCACAGGCAGGGCCTGGGTGGTCCCTCTCTCTGGGGCCGAGTTAACTTGAGCTGGGAGTTGTCACCCTGGATTTACAGTTTCCCAATGGGGATACTACTGGCATTTTTTGCAGAACTATTCCCAAACATTGCAGAATGTGCCCTGGTCCTGGGACATTAAATGCCAGGAGAGCCCCTGAGTCATTAGGACATGCTCTATACACATTTCCTAATACCTGAGTGGTCAGTACTCTGGACAGCTGAACTAGAATATCTAGGAAATTTGGGGGCTTTGGCCTTGAGTAGCTCAGAAGTTTCAAAGACAAGAGGATTCAAGAATTGGGTATTGGAGGGCTGGAGACTGGGGGTTTGGGAGAATTGGAGAGCTGGAGAGTTGGGGAGATGGGGGCTGAGGGGTTTGGAAGTTGGGGGCATTCAGATGGCATAATGATCTCAGAGACTAGTGGTGAAGGGTAAGGTCTAAGGACCTGGAGAACCACTGACCAGGAAGGGTCTGGGATGGGAGGACTGAGGAAGAGCTGAGAGTCTGGGAGGTACAGAGAGCCAGGACATGTGGCATCAGACAAGGCAGCTGGTGGGCGGGCTCCCAAGGGCAATGGACAGCCGGGAATTTGAGGTGAGAGGCTGTGTCTCAGGGCCTAGGCTCCCTGCCGGCCTGGGGTGAGAGCCCAAAGCTTGGCTACTGGGGGAGGACAGGCCCTCAGGCAGCAGAAGCTCTAAAGCCCCAGCCCTCACCCTTTCCTCCCTCCACCTCCAATCTCAGAGTAGCAAAGAATTGCTGAGAGCAGAGACTCGGAACATCTCTGCCACTTTTGAGGACCTGGATGCCCAGGTGAATAGTGAGACGGGCTACATGCCTGAGGATGCTGTGGACTCAGGGGAGACAGCCCAGGGCAGGGAGGCCCGCCAAGCCCCAGCCTCCAGACTCCACCTGTCGACACAGAAGATGTATGAGCTGAAGACCAAGCTGCGTTGCTCCTGTGAGGGGTATCCCTGGGGAGTGGAGGGTGGGATGGGATGTGGGGCCAGCGTTGTGGATCAAGATGTGGGAACCTCAGACATCCTTGCTCCTTCCTACAGATGTGGTGAACCAGGCCATACTCAGCTGCCGTCGTTGGTTTGACCACAAGCATGAACAGTGCATGAAGCACATCTGGGTCCCACTCCTCACCCACTTGCTCTGCCTGCCTATGAAGTTCAAGTTCTTCTGTGGCATTGCCAAGGGTCTGCACAGTTGCAAAGGGGTGGGGAGCATCAGGGGTAGGGAGCTGAGTCCTTGGGACCCACTGGTAGGTGACAGGCAGGAAAGCAACAGATGAGGAGGGTTTTGGCCCTGAGGCCACAGCATCCTTAGAGCCCAGTCCATCTGCTGAATAGCTCTGTGACCCAGGGTGAGTTACAGCAAAGCTCTGAGCTGTGGCTCTTCATCTGAAAGATGGGCATGGGCAGAATAACAGTAGTTCTCGCATTAATTTTTTTTTTTTTGAGACGGGGTGTTTCACTCTTGTCACCCAGACTGGAGTGCAGTGGCGCGATCTCGGCTCACTGCAACCTCTGCCTCCCGGGTTCAAGCGATTCTCCTGCCTCAGCCTCCCGAGTAGCTGGGATTACAGGTGGCCACCACCATGCCCAGCTAATTTTTGTATATTTAGTAGAGCCGGGGTTTCACCACGTTGACCAAGCTGGTCTTGAACTCTTAACCTCAGGTGATCTACCCACCTCAGCCTCCCAAAGTGCTGGGATTACAGGTGTGAGCCATCGCACCCAGCCACATTAAGGGCTTTTAAGGATTTATGGGGCTAACGTATGTGAAGGCAGTGGCAGAGCTGGCACACAGAGGAGCTGCTCTGTAAACACTTGCTCTCCTTACTGATGTTTGTTATGGTTGAGGATAGATTGACAAAAATGGGGGAACTCAGGTCTGGTTCCTGGAGGGCAGGATCCAAAAACAGTGGAGAGGGGAAGACTCAGTGTTGGTGTGGTAGCAAGCCATGGGCAGAGAGACAAAAAAGCAGGATGAGGAGGACCACAGGAGGACAGGCAGGCCAGGCCTGCACGTGGAGGACAGGCCCGGGGAGGCCCCTGACCCCACCCACTGTCCACCAGTGATGGAGGTTTGGTGCCGCAATCGCATCCCAGTGGAAGGCAACTTTGGGCAGACCTACGACTCCCTCAACCAGTCTATTCATGGCCTGGATGGGGAATTTTCAGCCAATATTGACTTCAAGGTAGAAGGCAAGGGCGAGGGTTGGTGGGGGGTAGATAGGGAGCGGGAGGATGGCATGAGGGAATAGGGCTAGAGGAAGGACAAGTGAGAGGGCACAGGAAAGAGGTGACCAGGGTGAGGGAGGGGGACGAGGGGAATGTTGCTGGTGTTGAGGGGGCCCTCTGTTTCCCATCTCCACCCCCGAACACCTGAGATGGGCAGGGGAGGGGAAAGGTGGTGATGAGGGGACAGTGCCAAGCCTATGGTTTGTGCAGACTTGGCCTGGGGTGGGAGCTATCAGCCAGATATGAGATGATGTCAGCTGATGTAGGTGCAGGGGAGGAAGACTGTGTCCAGGAGGGTGGTAAGCAGAAGGAAGTGACAACTCCTGGAGGTCCTGGGAGGGCCCCGGGGACACAAGTGGGGTACTGGGGGACAGATGTCATGAAGAGGTGGGACCTGGGTCTGGCGAGGTGGCTGCAGGCTGCGTTTGCTCATGTGCCCTCCACCAGGAAGAAAAGCAGGCTGGGGTGCTGGGGCTCAACACGAGCTGGGAGCGCGTGAGCACCGAGGTGCGGGACTATGTGTACCGCCAGGAGGCCCGGCTGGAGTGGGCCCTGGGGCTGCTGCATGTGCTGCTCTCCTGCACTTTCCTGCTGGTCCTGCACGCGTAAGCCATGGTCCCCACCCCAGCAGCCCCTCCTCTGCCCCGGACTGGAGCCCTGCCCTGAGGGAGGCTGTAAGGATGGAACCCTAGCACCTATCCTCACCTCTGAATCTGAATATTATTTACCTTTGTCTTTGTTTACACAAAGTTAAAGGAAATGTGGACATTTTGTCAGAAGAACATTACCCATGTTCCGACTGCCTTAAAAGGCCAACCGTCTTCATTCATCCACCTCCTTCCAGCCTTTATCCCAATACTGATTTTTTTTTTTTTACATTTAGCTTTGACTTTTGATTTTTTCTTGCCCTTCATATTCCCCTTGGCTCTGACTTTGTGCCATTTTTATCTTTCCATTTTGCTTTCATTTTCTCCTGCCTGCTGCGTTGGCAGCGACTTTCCCTCCATTTAGAACAAAGTCCTCAACCCCATCCAGCCCAGTGTCCAGCTGGGCTGCACCGGGCCTTGCTCTGCTCTAGCTCTCCTGCTGGTCTCTGGACCCTCTATTTCCCATCTCCACTCCCAAACACCTGAGATGGGCAGGGCTTGGGTGAGGGCTGCCACAGGGCTGTTGCTCTGTCTGCCCCTATGTGGGGGGCCTAGAGTGACTGCAAGTGAGTGGGTATGTGTGTATCTAGGGCCCCATGGGAAGACAAAGATGAAGGAGCTCTATTCCTGCCCTCAATAAGCTCATGATCGCCAGGCATGGCGGCTCACTCCTGTAATCACAACATTTTGGGAAGCCGAGGCGGGAGGATGGCTTGAGTTGAGGTGTTTGAGACCAGCCTGGGTAACACAGTGAGACCTCGTCTCTACAAAAAATGAACAAAATTAGCCAGGTGTGGGGCACATGCCTGTAGTCCCAGCTACTTGGGAGGCTGAGGCAGGAGAATCACCGGGAGGTCGAGGCTACAGTGAGCTGTGATTGTGCCACTGCATTCTGCATTCCAGCCTGGTGTCAGAGTGAGAGCTTGTCTCAAAAAAAAAAAAAAAAAAAGCTAATGATCTAGTTGGGATCATGAGACACCCACAAGACAGAGATGGTTCAAGGGCCATTCTATGGATTGGCTTTTGAGATGTGTATGGGAGCTGAGAAGGTGCCCCTTGGAAGGGCAATAACTGGGCTCCAAATGGCTACAGATGGGGAGCGGTGGTCAAGGAAAGAAGGGTGTCCCTTGGGTAAGGCTCCTGGTGTCCGTGGGGTGCAGAGGGCAGAGGCTGGCCTGGAGGACTGAAGTGGGCATGACCAGAACAGTCTGGAAAGCCCTGCAGGAAGACCTGGAACTGGCGGTGGTGGCAAGATGGCCTCAGGAAGTCTGGAGGGAGGGAGGCCAGGCTGGGTCAGAGGTTAGGGCGCCTGGCCCGGGTAAAGCATGGCAGGAAGACGGCTTGAGATGGAGGGGGAAGGGGAAAGGTGCAGCGAGGCTCAGAGCCAGCTTGTGGAGGGAGGGAAGGAGGCACAGAGTCAAAAGCTACTTCTAGGCTTTCAAGCTCGGTGAGGTCATGCACTGAAAGGACAGCTGGCGGGAGGGCAGGCCCTGGCTCAGGAAGCCCAGGCACCACCTCTGTGAGCCTCTCCACAAGAGGGCACTCACAGTATGTCTTTGCACTTAACAGTAGTTTTAAAGGCAAAGATGTGGATTTTTACAGGGCCCCAGAAGCAATAGCATTGAAACTAATGTTTCACACTTTACAGAGTTTGTTTAATGTACTTTTACAGTTTTAAACACATTTGCAATAATTAACATTTTTTCCTTAGCAAACTGAAGCATTATGTAGGACTTTGGGAAATACATGGGGGATAGCTATCTATGCAGGCATGCACCCATGCACACGTGCACCGTGCTCAAGGGTAGCCAGGGAGGGCCAGGGTGTACTGGGGAGGACGGAGATGGTGGTCTGGGATGAGTTTTGCCCCAGCACACCTCCAGGAGATATGCTGCAGGCAAAGCCAAGAGGCAGGAACTTGTGAGTCACAGTGGATTAGGTGATTCCTGAAACCTCAAAGAGTTTCCCCCTCTCTGTGACTCTGCTCGATATTCATCCTGCAAGATGCATGCCTGTCCCTACCTCAGATGCACACATGCAACTCCCTCCCAGACAGGCTGACCATGCCCTCCTCTGAGCCCCCGCCTCATCCCCTACTCACTTCTGCTATGTTTCACCCATCGTGTAGGGGGATGTCTTCCTCTACACAATTGGAAGGCAGGGACAGAGTCTTCTCCTTGTTATCACCATCGCCTAGCAGTGCCTAGGACATAGATGGTGCTCAATGAATGCTGGCTGGTTGGCTGAATGACTGTGCCTCAAGGAAGCCTATGTTTGGGGATAGATGAGGAGGACCTGGAAGAGATGGAGACATCCCTGCCCATCCACCCACAGGTCTTTCTCCTACATGGACAGCTATAACCATGACATTCGTTTTGACAACATCTACATCAGCACCTACTTCTGCCAGATCGATGACCGCAGGAAGAAGCTGGTGAGTGGGCATGGCACTGCCCGGGGATGCCTTGCTGCTGTGTGCCCTGTGTGGGTTCATGCTCCAGGAAGGCAGAGGGGAAAGGGCAGAGGGCCCTTGGGCTTCCTGACTGTGTGGACATTTGTTTTCCAGGGCAAACGGACTCTGCTGCCACTCCGCAAAGCTGAGGCAAAAACCGTCATCTTCCCTTGCAAGCCCACCATCCAGGCCTCAGAAATGAGCAATGTGGTGAGGACGGCATGGGGAGCAGACTCCTGGGTGCAAAGACAGGCCTGAAGGTGAGGGTGGAGGGTAAAAGGCACCAGAGAGTACTCCGTGCCCAGGCAGGTGGCACTGCCCAGCTCTGCCCCTCCTGCTCCTTGGCTAGGTGAGGGAGCTCCTGGAGACACTGCCCATTCTGCTGCTGCTGGTGGTGCTGTGCGGCTTGGACTGGGCTCTCTACTCCATCTTCGACACCATCCGCCACCACTCCTTTCTGCAGTACTCCTTCCGCAGTGAGCCCATCCCCCAGACACATTCCAGGCCCAAGAGACACCCTCTGGAGAACTCCAATGCCTGCACAGGCGCCCCACCCTAGTTCTTCCAACTGTGCCTTGTCCTTCTGCCTCTTTTTTTTTTTTTTTTTTTTTTTTTTTGAGACAAAGAGTCTCGCTCTGTCACCCAGGCTGGAGGAATGCACTGGCGCAATCTCAGCTCACTGCAACCTCCACCTCCCAGGTTCAAGCAATTCTCCTGCCTCAGCCTCTTGAGTAGCTGAGATTACAGGTGTGAGCCACCACGGCCAGCTAATTTTTCTATTTTTAGTAGAGACGGAGTTTCACCATGTTGGTCAGGCTGGTCTCAAACTCCTGACCTCAAGTGATCCACCTGCCTTGGCCACCCAAAGTGCTGGGATTACAGGTGTGCACCACTGTGCCAGCCATCCTTCTGCCTCATCTTTTCCCCTTTCTGTGATTCAGCCCCTCCCTGTCCTCCTCAAGGTCAAATGACAGCCCTGCAACCTAACAGCTCTCACAGCAGGGAAGGAGGGCTCTTTACCCCTTTACACTTACAACTGGGAGCAGGGAGGGGTTAGGATTCAGGAAGGGACAGAAAGACTCAGGCAGCTGAGAAGCATTTCTGTGTCTTGACCCCTCCCTGACATCCACCCCCTTAACACATTCCTGATTTCCCCACCTGCCCTGACTTCCCTACCTGCCCTCCTGGCTGCAGGCAGTCATAAACTGGAGGTGAAGGTTGGGGGAGACTCCATGCTAGCCCGGCTTCTTCGAAAAACCATTGGGGCCCTGAACACCTCCTCAGAGACAGTGATGGAATCAAACAACATGCGTGAGTGATGCTGAAAGTTTGGATCAGAGGAATAGAGGGCGGTGGGGCAAGGGTCAAAAGACTCCAAGGTAAAGAGTTGGGGGCCTGGGTCTTGGGTGTGGAGAGATGGGGGTTGGAGTACTTGAGCTGGGGAAATCGGAGCAGGGAACACATCTGGGCAGGCTTGAAGAAGGGGAGGATGACAAGCTTCGGTCAGAGGAGTCTGGAGGCCAGGGTCTTGGGGCTAGAGGGCCCCAGCCCACCAGAGCAGCACTGTCCAACAGGACGTTCAGCCAAGATAGAAATCTGCAAGATCTGTGCCACATTGGGCCCAGCGGCTACAGTACTGACAGGGCAGTTCTATAGTGAGGGGCAGGCAGGAGGAGAGCAGGGGAATCAGAGGACTGCACCTCCCACTGGGATGGGAAGTCCAACCCAGGGCTGCCCTGCCCCTTGGCTGGTCCTGACCAGACCCCTGGCCTGCCCCTCCCCTAGCCTGCCTGCCCCAGCCTGTGGGCCTGGATGCCAGGGCCTACTGGAGAGCTGCGCTACCGATTGGCCTGTTAGTGTGTCTCTGCCTGTTACAGGCTTTTGGCTACCGACTCCGGAGGGTCATCGCAGCCTTCTACTTCCCCAAGGTTTGCCCCTCCCCAGACCTCTCCACCCCTACACACCTGCACACACACACACACACACACACACACCACACCCAGCTCCCTACCAACTCCATCTTTGGGGGATGCCTTTCTCTATCATTGACCCCCTTCCTGCCCCCAGCGAGAGAAGAAGCGGATCCTGTTCCTCTACAATGACCTATTGAAGAAAAGAGCAGCCTTCACCAAACTCAGGAGGGCCGCTATCCTGAGGCGGGCGCGACAGCAGAAGGCTTCGGTAAGTCCAGGCGTGAGTGCTGCCAGCTCCTGGCTGGGTCTAAGTACAGCGGGGCAAGGGGCAGCTCCCTTCAGTCCACCCAGTACCCACCAATGGTCGCAGGCCTACTCGAGCCTGGTGAGTTCTTTTTATTTTTTGAGATGGAATCTCACT
Organism: Pongo pygmaeus; assembly: GCF_028885625.2. NCBI lineage: Eukaryota > Metazoa > Chordata > Mammalia > Primates > Hominidae > Pongo > Pongo pygmaeus. The sequence goes on along the minus strand of NC_072373.2, from coordinate 95,322,849 downwards.
GTGTCGCCCAGGCTGGAGTGCCGTGGCATGATCTCGGCTCACTGCAACCTCTGCCTCCCAGGTTCAAGCGATTCTCCTGTCTCAGCCCCCCACTCCACAAGTAGCCAGGATTACAGGTGCACGCCACCACGCCCAGCTTTTTTGTGTGTGTTTTTAGTAGAGACAGGGTTTCACCATGTTGGCCAGGCTGGTCTCAAACTCCTGACCTCAGGTGATCCGCCCACCTCAGCTTTCCAAAGTGCTAGGATTACAGGCGTGAGCCACCGAGCCCGGCCAAGCCCGGTGAGATCTGATGCAACACATGCTGAGGGCCCCAGCCATCCAGCTCCTAAGGTCAGGGCTGTGCCCGTTTCTGAATCCCAGGATTCAGCCCAGCCTAAGAAACTCAGTGGACCATTAGGAAGCAGGCAGAAAAGGAGAATGAGATTTAATACAGTCTGCTCATAGAAAAGCAAGAGGGCCGCACAGAAACAGGAGGCCCAAGGCAAAACCAAAGGTACTACCAGAGGGCTGCAGACCAGAAGCTCAGTGCAGTTCAGGGAACAGCAGGAGGCAGGTGGGCTGGGAGTCAGGAAGGCCTCATGCAGGGGCACATGGTAAGGCACATGGAATCTGAGGGAGCAGACTCCAGTCCATACTCCCCCATTAAGTTGTGTCACCTTGGTCAAGGTCTTCACTGAGCCTCAGTTTCTCCCTCTGAAGAACGGCAAGACTGGAGAGATCTGTAAAGCCTGCTCACTGGAGATCAACCTAGAGTGGTGGTCAGGTGTGGGACTCCAGTGCCAGAGGGCCTAAGTGTGAATCCCGCTCCTTCCCTCATTACTATGACAACGGTGTGACTTTGAGCACATGACTTAACTGCTGTGCCTGGGCTTTTGCCTTCCGTAAAATGGGGTTAACTACTCCATCTGGTTGTTGTAAGGATTAAATGAGTTGTACTTACATGGTGCTGGCATGCAGCAAATTCCATATGCATGCATGTTATCATTGTGTGACCCTAGGCAGTGATCATATCTCCAAGCATCAGTTTTCTCACCTGAAAAAAAAGAGATGATAATAACACTATCTGCCTTATATGATAATTGAATTGAAATTTTTTTTTTTTTTTTTGAGACTAAGTCTCACTCTGTCGCCCAGGCTGGAGTGCAGTGGCGTGATCTTGGCTCACTGCAACCTCCACCTCCCCAGTTCAAGCGATTCTCGTGCCTCAGCTTCCCGAGTAGCTGGGATTACAGGCACACACGACCACGCCCGGCTAATTTAGAATTGAAATAATTTACGTACAGTATCTTAGTACAGGACCTGACATTATAAACAATGAGTAGCAGCCATTCTTATTTAATCAGTCCTAACAAAGTTCATAAAAGTGAGACTGTGTTTGCTTAGCTTTTTCCCTAGTGCCTGGATACCCCCAGCCCCCATGACACACAATAGGGGCCAAATGAATGTGTTGTGAAAAAATGAAAAACAAACAAACAAAAAGAACATGCTGGGATTCCTTGACAGGGTCGTGAAGCAAACTGAATGTAAATGCACAGATGGAAATGTGCTGGACAGTCATTCCAAGCAGAATGTGCAAAGACTCAGAGTCCACAGGGAATGCCAAGTGCCAGGGCTAGTCTCAGGAGAAACTGGCTCAGAAGAGACAGCTCTCAGGGAGGGCTAAAGTGGGAAAGAGGCTAGAAAGGGACCAGGTGATGGAAGGCTCTGAAGGCCAAGCCCAGGAGTTCTGCCTGTCTGGCAGGCAGCAGGGCCTATGGAGTTTCTTGGGCAAAGAGTGGTTGCTTCCTGGGTAAGGTGGCCTGTGAAAAATCCCTGTGTAGAGACACGTCGTGAGGGATGGCAGGGAGCATAGTGAACTAGGTTTGTGGTTTGGAATCAGGGCCCCTGGGGTCCAGCCAAGTTGGATTGTTTACTATCTGTGTGACTTTGAGAGTCACTTCACCTTTCTCATCTGTAAAGTGGGGATAGCAACAGTGATAGTCGATCTGGCCTGCTCACTTCTCAGCCTCACTATGAGAACCAAATAAGATGATTTACAGGGAAGTGCAAATGAGAGTTGTGGCTGATATCCGCTTGGAGAGAGCCTGGAGGGTGCATCCTCCCATTCTCCATCACAGAGTTGGGGAGGGAGGCACCCTCGCCCTCCAGGGGTTTCCTTTGTCCAACCCAGCCTCCTGCAACACGCGGGAATTGTCAGGTCTAGCGACTTCAGACAGGAAACGCTGTCCAGTTCCCCTTCTTTCCCGCCTCGCTCCCCGGCTGGCGCTAACGCCCACCTCCCAACAGCGCCACCCGCTGGCGGATATCCTGCACCGCGGCTGCCCGCTCCTGCGCCGCTGGCTGCGCCGGCGCTGCGTGGTGTGCCAGGCACCCGAGACGCCCGAGTCCTACGTGTGCCGGACGCTGGACTGCGAGGCCGTGTACTGCTGGTCGTGCTGGGACGACATGCGGCAGCGGTGCCCGGTCTGCACGCCCCGCGAGGAGCTCTCTTCCTCCGCCTTTAGTGACAGCAACGACGACACTGCCTACGCGGGGTAAAGAGGCGTCCTGCTCGCTCTTCCGCTCCGTCCTTCCCGGTTAATAAAATGCCCTGTACGCTTCACGTGGGTCGAGGACTGGGGTGAGCCGCGCACTGCCTCGCCTGCAGTCGGGAAAGCCTGCCCGCCCGACCTCTCCGAGCCAGGCCGCGCACAGGAGGCAGGGAGGCCGCGAAGCTACTAGGGAGGGTTCCGGACCTGGGGCCGGGTGAAGGCGCGCCGCCCAAGCCGGTCGGACCGGGCCCCGGCTCCCACCCCGCACAGTTGCGGGGAAGCGGTAGCGCTGGGCAACGCGGGAGTAGTGGGCGGGGTCCAAGCTCCCGAGGCACCCGGCGCGCAGCGGGGCGGGCCTTGCCGGGGGCGGAGCTTGGCTTGGGGCCGGGTGGGAGGGGGCGGGCCGGGGCGGGGCCTGGTGGCTGCGCGGCGCTGCTGGGTGCTTCGAGGCGACCTGGCCGCCGGCCGCTCCTCCGCGCGCTGTTCCGCACTTGCTGCCCTCGCCCGGCCCGGGGCGCCGCTGCCATGCGGCTGGCGCTGCTCTGGGCCCTGGGGCTCCTGGGCGCGGGCAGCCCTCTGCCTTCCTGGCCGCTCCCAAATATGGGTGAGTCCTCGGCCTGGAGAGGGTCGGGGGGCGGACTGGGAGGGAGGTGCAGGAAAGTCGGAAGGCATTAGGGTAATGGGGCCGGACGGAGACCCTGGGAGAGCCCAGCCAGAGCGCGGCCCGCCCTAGTCCGCTGTCCTGGGCCTAGGGCCCGGTGACTTGGCGATGGGGTGAAGAGAGAAGGAGGGGGGATGCCGGCGCCCCCTGCTCCCTGCCTGGTCATCCGCTGCGCGGTCCCTGCGGACACTTTCAGGCTCAGGTACCAGGTACCGAGCGGCCTGTCCAGCGCCACTTCAAGATCGTGATGAGAGGGTCGCTGCTCCCCAGGACTGGCATCTTCGCTGCTCTGGGGCCTAGCTAACCGTTCCACCCCGTGCCAGGGCGCTGAGCGGGCATGGCTTGTAGGGTTTAGTGAAGAGGATTCTCTCTAGCCTCTATTCCTGGAGCCGCCAGGCACTCCTCACCCTGGTGCTGTTGCCACCAGTGCCTGGCCGAGCGGGAGGGGCCCGAGATGAGACAGGAGAAGGGAGAATTGGCCAGGAAAGAGGCTGGGACACCAAATCCTCCTTGGAACTTTCACTTCCCGCTGCTGTCTTGGGCCGGGACCGTGAGGGCAGACGCGGGTGGAGTGTCCGGAGGAGAGAGGGCCATTGTGTGTTGGGGGGGTGGGGGGTGCTCGAGGAGGAAGCAGAGGCTGTAGGCAGCGGGTGTGCCTGACTGGGCATGAGGGTGTTTAGGGAGGTGGGGGTGTTTGCACTGCTCACCCAGAAATGGGCGTTCCTGGCATCTCCGATGTAAGCGAAGGGGAGGGTGAGCGGGCACCCGGCCACAAGGCTTAGCTCAGTCTCGAGAGGGGGCGTTCCTGAAGGGGGGGAGAGTGATTGGGAGGGAGTGGGAACAGGGGAGGGTCCCTGTGAGAACCTGGGATTGGCCGGAAGGGGACAAGGAGGGCCACAGGCTGAGCAAGCCGAAAGTCTTTCTTGGGGACTTGTGAATGGGTTGGTGGGTGGAAAGCCATAAATTAGAGAGACACCCCCTCCTTCCAGTATTCTCCTTTAAGTCTCAGCATGCAATGTGGAAGCCCCTCAGGTACCTAAGGGCCTTGATGGGCTGGGAGCTGGTGGATCTGAGGGCACCTGCCACCCCCAGCCCTGCTGTCGATTCCCTCAGTACTGTCTTGGGGTGTCCTGGGACCTGCAGGTGGCACCGAGGAGCAGCAGGCAGAGTCAGAGAAGGCCCCGAGGGAGCCCTTGGAGCCCCAGGTCCTTCAGGACCTCAAAAAGGTGCTTCAGGTGAGCTCCCACTCCCCTCTAATAAATAAACGAATCCACACAAGCCCCGGCATAGTCAGGTGTCTCAAGGCCAAAGCTTGGCTGAGGAGCTGGTGGGTAGAGCTCGCTGTAGTGGGTCTATCCCAGGCCCAGCTGCCTCTCCCACCACACCCCAGCACCTGGCTTCACTTATCTCCCTCTCTCTCTGCACACACATCTGTCTGCCTCAGCCCCACCCAACCTATCCATCTCCACTGGGGAAATTGTGAAGCCAAACTTGCTTTCTTCATCTCATGTTGTCGGTTTTCTCAGGGGGGGATTTGGAAAGAGTCAGGACCTTACCAAACCAACCCCCCCCCCAACCCCATTCTAAAGCTGAGTCAGAGGAAGGGCTGGGGCTTGTGCTTGGTCCTACACAGTGCTTCCTCTCTGGGCAGGAAACCGAGAAGGGGCGGCTCAGATACCTTCCTTGACCTCCGCACACAACCCCCCAGAACAATGCTCCAGGCCAGGCAGGGTTTCCTGGCCCCTCCCCTGGGATCCCCCCACCAGTGATCTAATCGCTGGTGCTCTTCTGTGGGCCTGAGGTTTTCTGGTTAGAGAGGCTGGGAGTTGTGGGCAGGTCTAGGGAGGTGACCTGCCCTCTGGTGCCCACAGACCAGTCTGCCTGAGCCCCTGAGGATCAAGTTGGAGCTGGACGGTGACAGTCATATCCTGGAGCTGCTACAGAATAGGTAATAGTGATGGTGGCAATAACAGTGACCACATGGCCAACAACTTGTATAGCATTTATTATGTGCCAGGTACTAAGTGCTTGTGCTCATTTAATCCTCATAACAGCCCTATAAGGGATATACTATCATGTATTATTGTCCTCATTTTATACATGAGGAAGTCAAGGCACAGAGAGATTAAATAACTTGCCCCAGGTCACACAGCTAGTATGTGGTGAAAACCAGATTGGAATTCAAATAAACTAACAGAGTCAGTGGCCCAACCAGTATACTTTGCTGCCCCGGGGTCAGGAGTGGAAAAGTTGGCTGCGGGGGTTGCCTGGTCCCCAGCCCCACCACCACCTTCAAGCCTCTGCTTGTCAATGCACAACCTGGGAAGTGGCTTTAAGCACTGCCTTCTTTTTCTTCACTCCACAGAGAGTTGGTCCCAGGCCGCCCAACCCTGGTGTGGTACCAGCCCGATGGCACTCGGGTGGTCAGTGAGGGACACACTCTGGTGAGTCAGGCCCTCTTGTGCCATTTTTGGCTTAGGGGAAAGAGGGAGGGGGTGACTGGAAGGTGAGAGGACACTGCATATTTTTACCGTCAAGCTAGACTCCTCGGTTCCAGTCCTGGTCTGCTCTCTGAGACAGCACTAATGTTGTTCCTGTGCTGCAGGAGAACTGCTGCTACCAGGGAAGAGTGCAGGGATATGCAGGCTCCTGGGTGTCCGTCTGCACCTGCTCTGGGCTCAGGTATACTGGGCGGATTTGATGACAGTAGAGAAAGTAAGGAGACCCAGGCATGGAGCTGAAATGTTCTCTGACTTCCTTTCTTTTTTCTTAGAGGCTTGGTGGTCCTGACCCCAGAGAGAAGCTATACCCTGGAGCAGGGGCCTGGGGACCTTCAGGGTCCTCCCATTATTTCGCGAATCCAAGATCTCCACCTGCCAGGCCACACCTGTGCCCTGAGCTGGCAGGAATCTGTATACACTCAGACTCCACCAGAGCACCCCCTGGGACAGCGCCACATTCGCCGGGTGAGGATGAATGGCAGGGGGGTGGGCTTTGGTTGTCTTGAAGGCTGATCCCCAGACACTCGGAGCTATGCGTTCACAGTAACAACAGCTCCTGCGAATGGAGCACTTTCCACATGCTGGGCACTTTGTGAACATTAGCTCGTGTACTCCTCCTATACCTAGGAGGTAGGTGCTATCAATAGCTCTATTTTAAAATGACGAAACCTTACAAAAAGTATCCAGGCATGGTGGTGTGCACGCGTAGATCCAGCCACTCAGGAGGCTGAAGTGGAAGAATCGCTTGAGCCCAGGAGGCAGAGGTTTCAGTGGGCCGAGATCGAGCCACTACACACCAGCCTGGGTGACAGAGTGAGACTTCGTCTCAAAAAATAAAATAAAAATAAAATAAAATAAAATCTAGCTGAGACAGATTAGGTGGTTTGCCCAAGGCCCTACAACTAATAAATGGCCTATCCATTTATTAGTTGTATTTGGCTCAAACTCTTCATCTGTCCTATGATCCCATTTGCAGAGAGCTCTCACTTGGTTATAGATAATACGTAGTTACCAATGATAAAGCAATATAAACCCAATTTCCTAATTTGTAAAATGAAGATAATAAAACTACTTGCTGCACAGAGTTGCTGGGAAGATTAAATGAGTCCATATAGATGTAAAGTGCTTAAAACTATGCCAGGCCTATGGTAAGTGACAAGAGTTGTTATTGGGATTTTTAAAAATTATTATTATTATTATTATTATTATTATTTGAGACAGAGTCTTGCTCTGTCTCCCAGGCTGGAGTGCAGTGGTGCGATCTTGGCTCACTGCAAGCTCCGTCTCCCGGGTTCATGCCATTCTCTTGCCTCAGCCTCCCGAGTAGCTGGGACTACAGGCACCCGCCACTACACTTAGCTAATTTTTTGTATTTTTTAGTACAGACAGTGTTTCACCGTGTTATCCAGGATGGTCTCCATCTCCTGACCTCGTGATCCACCCACCTCAGCCTCCCAAAGTGCTGGGATTACAGGCGTGAGCCACTGCGCCCAGCTAAATTACTGTTTTTTAAAAATTTGAAAAAAACCACTGAGTTTGGAGCCAGAAAAGCAGGGGTCTACTCCAACCTTCATTATCTACTTCCTGGTCCTCCTTGGCAAGTTCCTGGGCCCTCTGGCCTTCAGTGGCTCATCTGTAAAATGGGCTCTTCACCCTCCTATTTGACCCACAGAGTAGGAGTGGCTGCCTCTTGGTCAGCCCTGCACAGCTGCTGGCTGCGAGCGGCAGGTTTGCTTGATAATTCTTCTTGTCCATAGTGGAGGCGGGATGTGGTAACAGAGACCAAGACTGTGGAGTTGGTGATTGTGGCTGATCACTCGGAGGTGAGCCTGCTGGCCCCTGCACATGCTCCTCCCCCTGCACTGCCCCGCCGCCTTTCGTGTCACCTCTCTTGGCCTACAGGTCCAGAAATACCGGGACTTCCAGCACCTGCTAAACCGCACATTGGAAGTGGCCCTCTTGCTGGACACAGTGAGTGCTGGACAGGGCAGCCCCCACCCCAGGCCCCTGACCATGACAACCCCTCTTCTGAGCCCCAGCTGTCTTTCAGTTCTTCCGGCCCCTGAATGTACGAGTGGCACTAGTGGGCCTGGAGGCCTGGACCCAGCGTGACCTGGTGGAGATCAGCCCAAACCCAGCTGTCACCCTCGAAAACTTCCTCCACTGGCGCAGGGCACATTTGCTGCCTCGATTGCCCCACGACAGTGCCCAGCTGGTGACGTAAGGGCCCTGGACTCAGCCAGAGAGGCCAGTCCTGTCCTGGCCAAATTCACACCCCTTCAGCACCCTACCTCAGCCCCTGGAGCTCTGGCCACTGTGGCTTCTGGCCCTGAATTTTAGCCTCTCTGTCCCACAGTGGTACTTCATTTTCTGGGCCTACGGTGGGCATGGCCATTCAGAACTCCATCTGTTCTCCTGACTTCTCAGGAGGTGTGAACATGGTGAGTTATTTCCAGGTCTCCTCCTCATTCCCAATTCAGTTCCTCCCAAGTGCGGTGGCATTTATTCACTGAAACCCCCCTGTAAAGTTGCCCAACCCCGAAGCTATGGGTATAGAGGGTGGAGATGCATGATGCGGCCTTTGCTATCAGGGAGCCCTCGCTTGTGGCCAGCTAGTCACAGTGTACACAGTCATCCCCTGTGCAGTCTTCCCATTTCTTAGAGGAGGGTAGGAGGCAGCTAAGGCCCAAAGAACAGAGGTGATCTCCCTCCAGTGAGGGAGGGGGACAGAGCTGAGCTAGAACCCAGGTTTCTGCCATCCAGGCCTGGGTTCTCCTACTTCAGAAGCAATTCAGGAGGGAAGCAGTGCCTGCTGAGTGCCCGTGAGGTCAGATATGGAGGGAACAGGTGCAGAGAGGGTGGTCTGGGCATTGTGGTGGAGGCAGGCTGGGACTGGACCTGCGGTACCCCTCCCCAATGACAGGACCACTCCACCAGCATCCTGGGAGTCGCCTCCTCCATAGCCCATGAGTTGGGCCACAGCCTGGGCCTGGACCATGATTTGCCTGGGAATAGCTGCCCCTGTCCAGGTCCAGCCCCAGCCAAGACCTGCATCATGGAGGCCTCCACAGAGTAAGTAGCTGCAGGATGGAGAGAGGATGTGGGGCAGGGGGCAGGGAGAGGCCCCCAGCCCCAACCTTCCTTGCCACCCTCCCCAGCTTCCTACCAGGCCTGAACTTCAGCAACTGCAGCCGACGGGCCCTGGAGAAAGCCCTCCTGGATGGAATGGGCAGCTGCCTCTTTGAACGGCTGCCTAGCCTACCCCCTATGGCGGCTTTCTGCGGAAATACGTTTGTGGAGCCGGGCGAGCAGTGTGACTGTGGCTTCCCGAATGTGAGCCCCTTTCCCAAAGCCTCGCCCTACTCATTTCTGTGCCTTCACCCTGGCTCATTAGCCCTCTCCCAGCCTCCTGAGCTCCTCCTGGGTTCTGAAGGGACTTCCCACCCCTCTCCTACTTGCCCTGTCTGTGGGGACAGCACATGGGTTGTTGGGCTCTAGCCCTCGCTTGCTGTGTAGCTTCTGATCTTGGCCTGTGGGAGGAGGAGGGATTGGAGGGAGGCTCACAGGCCCCACCTGCTCTGATGCCCGGCCCCCGTGCTCCTGCCCACAGGACTGCGTCGATCCCTGCTGTGATTCCTCGACCTGCCAGCTGAGGCCAGGTGCACAGTGTGCATCTGATGGACCCTGTTGTCAAAATTGCCAGGTGGGTAGAGACTAGACTGCCCACCTAGAGCTCACCTGCCGGGGCCAAAATGGAAAGGGTCATTCTGACCCCCAGCTGGATTTGCTCAGTGCCCACACTGATGCTCATCCACCCTCCACAGCTGCGCCCGTCTGGCTGGCAGTGTCGTCCTACCAGAGGGGATTGTGACTTGCCTGAATTCTGCCCAGGAGACAGCTCCCAGTGTCCCCCTGATGTCAGCCTAGGGGATGGTGAGCCCTGCGCTGGCGGGCAAGCTGTGTGCATGCACGGGCGTTGTGCCTCCTATGCCCAGCAGTGCCAGTCACTTTGGGGACCTGGAGCCCAGCCCGCTGCGCCACTTTGCCTCCAGACAGCTAATACTCGGGGAAATGCTTTTGGAAGCTGTGGGCGCAACCCCAGTGGCAGTTATGTGTCCTGCACCCCTAGGTAAGTGAGGAAACCTGGCTCCTCCTTTGGGTTTCTGAGAGCCTTGGCCCTGCTCCTACTAACTCTGTGTGCCCTTCCCCCTCCCCCCAGAGATGCCATTTGTGGGCAGCTCCAGTGCCAGACAGGTAGGACCCAGCCTCTGCTGGGCTCCATCCGGGATCTACTCTGGGAGACAATAGATGTGAATGGGACTGAGCTGAACTGCAGCTGGGTGCACCTGGACCTGGGCAGTGATGTGGCCCAGCCCCTCCTGACTCTGCCTGGCACAGCCTGTGGCCCTGGCCTGGTGAGCCGCCTGGGTGGGCAAGACCAGGTGTGAGAAGGGACATTTGGACCACAGTGAACAGAGCCCAGACTTCACCATTCACCAATGTCAAAGGCAGGGACTCCAAGGGAAGTCAGTTTCTTACTTCAGATGGAGCAAAGTCCTATCAACTCACTATGCCTTGGTTTCCCCATCTGTAAACGCAGGGTGTGGCCTCAACCTTATTGGCCTCCCAGTCCCATTAAAGCTTTGTGGGAATCTGATCCAGGCTCTTCTCTCCCTGGGTCAGGTGTGTATAGACCATCGATGCCAGCGTGTGGATCTCCTGGGGGCACAGGAATGTCGAAGCAAATGCCATGGACATGGGGTGAGCTGGGATGGGGGAAGTGGAAGGGGAGCAGAGAGCCTCAAGAGGAAAAGGATGCTGGGCTTTGGAAATAGACATATCTGGGTTTTAATCCTTGCTCTACTACTTCCTAGTTGTGTGATCTCGGGCAGGTTACTAACTTTGCTGAGCTCAGTTTCCCCACCTATCAAATGGCTATAATAATAGTATCCCCATCCAGGGTACATGAGATGAGTATGAAAGCATCTAGCACAGGCTGGGCGCAGTGGCTCATGCCTATAATCACAGTTTTTTTGTTTGTTTTGTTTTGAGACAGAGTCTCGCTCTGTTGCCTAGGCTGGAGTGCACTGGCGTGATCTCCGCTCACTGCAACCTCTGCCTCCCAGGCTCAAACATTTCTCATGTCTCAGCCTCCCTACTAGCTGGGATTACAGGCACCCACCACCATGCCCAGCTAATTTTTGTATTTTCAGTAGAGATAGGTTTCACTATGTTGGCCAGACTAGTCTCGAACTTCTGACCTCAAGTGATCCGCCCGCCTCAGCCTCCCAAAGTGCTGGGATTATAGGGGTAAGCCACTGCACCCAGCCAAATCACAGTACTTTGGGAGGCCAAGGCAGGAGGATCACTTGAGGCCAGGAGTTCAAAACCAGCCTGGTCAACATAGTGAGACCCCATTTCTATCAAGGAAAAATTTAAAAATTATTCAGGCCTGCTGGTGCACACCTATGCTCCCAGCTACTTGGCAGGCTGAGGCAGGAGGATTGCTTGAGTCCAGGAGTTCGGGGCTGCAGTGAGCCATAATTGCACCACTGCACTCCAGCCTGGGCAACAGAGTGAGACTCCATCTTACTTGCTGTCTAAAATAAAATAAAATAAAACAAAACAAAACAAACACAAAGAAAGAAAGCATGTACCACAGTGCCCAGCACACAGAAGGTGCTCAGTAAGTATTAGTTTGATCTAATTTGCTGTGGTATGGATAAAGACCCTCCCTCCGGGCTCTCTCTACACACATACCCAGCACCCCCAGTTGTAGAAATCTGAGATCTTGAAAAGCTAGAGACAAGGAAATAGTTCCAGAGTGCAGAGCTCCTCATTGCTTGCCTTGTACCTCCTAGGTCTGTGACAGCAACAGGCACTGCTACTGTGAGGAGGGCTGGGCACCCCCTGACTGCACCACTCAGCTCAAAGGTAGCATGGGGGTGGGGGACAGGGGCAGCTGGGAGGGCAAAGCGTCTCATGCTTTATCTTTCCCCCTCAGCCCTCTCTTTCTGACCCCCCTTTGCTGCTGGTTCCCTGAGTCTGTGCCCCTTGACCCTTTCACTCTCCCTGATCACTTGACTTCACTCCCTGCCCCCTGCGCCTTCATGGATCCAGAGTTCTTAGCCTTGTCCTCCCGTAAACCTGACTTCCGCCCACAGCAACCAGCTCCCTGACCACAGGGCTGCTCCTCAGCCTCCTGGTGTTATTGGTCTTGGTGATGCTTGGTGCCAGCTACTGGTACCGTGCCCGCCTGCACCAGCGACTCTGCCAGCTCAAGGGACCCACCTGCCAGTACAGGTATAAGCATCACCTCCCTGCTACCACTTCCTTCAACTGGGGACAGTGCTGAAGGCTGCCTCACCTCTGCAGCCCCTGCCACCTGGTTCTGAGCCCCAGGCCCCTTGGACCTTAAAGTTGCTGACTGCCATACCCCACACCTCCCTTCCCTATATGTGCCCACAGCTTTTTACCTCACAGCTGTGACCCTGTGGGGTGGCTGGAGTGCTAGGGCCATTTCTCCCCAGGAGCCCCTGTGCTGGATAAGTAGGGTCTTCCCTCAAGCTAATAAATACTGCCCCCCACCCCAGCCCTACCACAATTTTACCTAAACCACACATAAGTGCCTGCAAAGGGTTAACCCCACTCAAGGATGGCATAAGGTAGAAAACAGGGTCTGAGGCTGGGCCCTCTCCCTTCTTGCCTTTCCTCATGCATAGGGCAGCCCAATCAGGTCCCCCTGAACGGCCAGGACCTCCGCAGAGGGCCCTGCTGGCGCGAGGCACTAAGGTGAGTCCCGGATGCCAGAGGAAGGGGACTCCACCTTGGCCGGGCATCCAGCTTGGGCCCTGGGGGGTGCGCATTAAAGGCTCCAGACTCAGAGAAAGGCTAGCACTGCCCAAGAGTCAGTCGAAGGAGTCAGGGCCAGCCCTGCCCTCCCCTCCCCTGGCTACAGGCAGAGAAGCTGAGTCCAGAAGAGTGGGGAGGGCAGCCAGCTGGAGCAGGAGCTGCTGGGCTCCATCCGCTGGCCAAGAGGTGGCTTTGAGAGGTGGGTCTATCCATGCCCCCAGCAGTGACCCCAGGAGGGCACAAGGGCAGTGGTGCTCAGAATGGCCTTCCGTGGGCCCAGGTCACCATGTCAGAAGGGCTGGTGAGCATCCCCGCCCTGAGCCCTCTGCTTGGATGATGGGAGTGTGTGCACACCTCCTCCCCACTCGCTCCCCATCTGCATGCACCTGCGTAACTGCATGCACAGCACCCACTGCCCTGGGCCCCTGCTGGCCCTCCCTGGGCACTGACCCTTCTCTGCCCACTCTGTCTCTCTGCTTCCTGTTCCCCCTCTGTGCCTATCTGCCCCTCCTGCCCCCTCAGCAGGCTAGTGCTCTCAGCTTCCCGGCCCCCCCTTCCAGGCCGCTGCCGCCTGACCCTGTGTCCAAGAGACTCCAGGTAAATCTGGGCCAGGGCCCGCCCTGAGCCAAGGCAGGTGGGAGGCTTGGTACCCAACTGCAGTTCTCATCCCTGCTCCCTGCCAGTGGTGCTCTTCATTAGGTGATGGGGTGCCCCTCAGCTTTCAGACACTCTGAGCCCCAGAAGCAGCAAAGGGTGAGCCTCCTGCCTTGGTTTCTACCACCATCTGGTGGTCAATGGCGGGACTGCAGTCGGCCAGGGACTCCGCGGTTGACCTACACCTTCCTCCCCTGAGACATCAGCAGGCATGCCTCCAAGCCCTCTGCGCATGCCCTCATTCTCTCCTGCCCCCTGGCTGACTTTGCATGTTGACTTGAACCCCTCTGGGGAATCTCGATGCATGTCCACAGCCCCTGGTTATGCTCTCACAGCCACTGCCACTCTCTCTGTTCAGGCTGAGCTGGCTGACCGACCCAATCCCCCTACCCGCCCTCTGCCCGCTGACCCGGTGGTGAGAAGCCCGAAGGTAACGGTGGGGGGAGAAGGGCACGGCCTCTCCCCCCACCTAGGGCTGTGGTGCTGGTAGCCATGACGGTGGTGGCCGTGGCGAGATGCCCCCTCAGTGCATGAGGGCACATATCCCGGTGGTGCCTTTAATGGTGACAGGTTTGTTTGCAGACAAGGGTGACCGCTGGTGCTGCCCCCAAGCTGGTGTTCCCCAGCACCAGTGCGTTGGGGGTGGGCAACATGACACCCCCCCACACCTAAGCCGGCCTCCTGCCTTCTCTCCCTCAGTCTCAGGGGCCAGCCAAGCCCCCACCCCCAAGGAAGCCACTGCCTGCCGACCCCCAGGGCCGGTGCCCATCGGGTGACCTGCCCGGCCCAGGAGCTGGAATCCCACCCCTAGTGGTACCCTCCAGGTAGGAGGAGCCCTGGGGATGGGTGGGCGGGGCAAGTGACCTGGGGGAAGGGGGCCTCTGACCCTTTTTTCTTGGCTTCCCGCAATCCAGACCAGCGCCACCGCCTCCGACAGTGTCCTCGCTCTACCTCTGACATCTCTGGACGTTCCGCTGCCTCCAAGCCGGACTTAGGGCTTCAAGAGGCGGGCGTGCCCTCTGGAGTCCCCTACCATGACTGAAGGCGCCAGAGACTGTATGCGGTGTCTTAAGGCTCCGGGCACCGCCACGCGCTGTCAAGCAGCACTCTGCGGACCTGCCGGCGTAGTTGCAGCCGGGGCTTGGGGAGGGGCTGGGGGTTGGACAGGGTTGAGGAAGGTCCGCACAGCCTGTCTCTGCTCAGCTGCAATAAACGTGACATCTTGGGAGCGTTCCGCAGAGTTTGCCTGCTTCTAGAACCCGGGTCGCTCCTGCTGCGGTTCCAGGTCTGGCCGCCAGGAGACGCTGCCGCCTCAGACGAGGGCGGGCTGTGTGGGGCGGGGGTACCAGAAAGGGTCGGCTTGTGTACCCGGGATGCTCGCGGCTTCCCTCTGCCCAGACTGGGGTGGCTTTCGGCGCAATCTGTCAAGCTGTTGGACCTGCCGTCCCCACTCTGACCATTGGTTGGGAAAAGTGGATCTGGCTGATGTTCTCAGAGCCTAGGAGCCAGGGTGGAGCGGGGCGGCGGCTGCTCCCACGATCCCAAGGCCGTGCACCTGCCTCCTCCCCCTCCGCCGCCGCCACCTAAGGGATCGGGAACAAAGGTGCTTTGTACAGGCCGCAACCACCTCATTACTTCGTCTTAGGGACTGGGGCCGCGTGGGCCCCCAGCCCGCAACGAAGGTGTGGAGCGGCAAGGGACAGACGCCAATCCCAAAGTAAGCATCTAGCGCGCCACCTAAGGCTCTTTAGGGAAGGTGGTCCCAGAAGCTGTGTTGTCCCTTCCGCTTGCACTGTCCCTAGATGTGCAAAGAAAACGGGGCAGTGCATGAAGGTGGTTGGACAGGCTTCATGGATCCTCGCCCGCGCCTCACTTTCCCCTATCTGGGCTAAGGTTATGTACCCTTATTTAAAATCTTCCAAACTTCTAATAAGGCAGTCTACCCTGCACTAAAGCAGACACGAAAGGGATGACCTCCCTAAAAATACTGCTGTTGGAATACGTCCTTCCTTCCCGCCCCCTCGCAGTGCGGTGCAGCTTCAGTGGAAGCTTTGGCGAACCTGGCGCGCGCTGCGGTGCACAGAGGGTTAACTGGAGTTGGCGCTGGGGGGGGAGAGGAGGAGATGCGCTCCCATTGGTGGAAAGTTATCCAGGGGCGGGGTCAGTGAATCTCCGTACCCCACTCCCCTTTCCGCAACTTCCCTCTTCACTTTGTACCTTTCTCGCCTCGACTGTGAAGCGGGCCGGGTCCTGCCAGGCCAGACCAAATCGGACCTCGGGGGCGATGCGGCTGCTGCCCCTGCTGCGGACTGTCCTCTGGGCCGCGTTCCTCGGCTCCCCTCTGCGCGGGGGCTCCAGCCTCCGCCACGTAGTCTACTGGAACTCCAGTAACCCCAGGTAGCCGGGCCGAACCGGGCGAGCGCCTAGCCAAGTCTGCGCGCTCCCGGGCTTTGCGCGCGCCCGCCACCCGCTCTTTGCGCGGCGCCGCCTGAGCCTGGCCGCGCGCCGGGGCTCCTTTGTTTGAGCCGGCGGGGGAGGGGCGAGGGGCGAGGCGCGCCCTGGGTCTCCCCACAGCCCGCATGTGTTGGGGGGCAGGCAGAAGACCCCAGCCCCAAGGGTTGTCTAGGGGATCTTGGAGCATGGAGCTGGGGGGGGGCCTTTGCCCGCACTCCGGGCTCCGCCCCCCTCGCTGCTCTCCTGGCGATCCCCAGCCTCCCGCAGGCTGGAGCTGTGGCTGACCAACTTGAGAGCGAGGGAGGGGGCTTTACTCTTGTGAAAGAGCGTGGGTTACTCTCCTGCCTGCTAGGTCTCACCTCTGCCTCTCACTCTGTCTCCTGATCTCATTTACTATCTCTGCTTTCATCTCTGTCTTTATTCGTCCTTCTGTTTCTTTCCAGTGTCAGCCCTGCCCTTCTAGCCGAATCACCTCTGGGCAAGTCTCGTGACCTTCCTAACCTCATTTATCTCACCTGTATAATGGGCTAATAATACCTAGTACCCTGGGAAGTCTGGCAGGGTAAGTGAGGTCATGTATGTGAAAAAGGCTCAGGCTGTACAGATATAAACTATTATTTCTCTCTCCTGAGCTGCCTGCCTTTGAACCTCAGTATATTTTACTGTTTCCATCCCCCTCCCCAAGTCTCCCTGCCTCTCCTATTTCCCATCTGTTTTTCTTTCTGATTTTCTACTTGAGACAATCTGTGACTCTATTCATTTCTTCACTCACTAACATTTATTTATTAAACACATATTGTGTGTGCCCGGCCCTGTGCTGGGTTGCAGGGGATTAACTATATAGATGAGAAAATCAAGACTCTGCCCTCTGGGATTCCACAGACTCTCTGGAGAACAGGCGCAAACAGGAGAGCCTGCGTAAAGACAGGTCATCACAATACCAGTAACAAGTGATAAGATCCTTTGTTGTCCTTGGTCTCTGAATTCTATATCTCTGTCACAGACAAAAGCTTCTGAATCACTTGGAGGACCTGTTAAAAATTCAGGTTTCTCACCTCCCAATCTTAAGGTTTCTGGCTCATTCATTCAATCCACAAATATTTGTTGAACGCTGTCTTGTGCTGGGCACTTTTCCAGGCACGGGGGATGCGGTAGAACAAAACTTACCAAGACCGTGGCCTTGCTCAGCTTGCGTTCTGGTAAGTCTGGGCTGGCTGAGCCCAGGAATCTTCATTTCTAATCAGAACTGATACAGGTGGTCCTTGGACCACTCATTGGAAGCTTTTCCTAAATCACGCTTCGCTGTGTTTGTGGTATGGGGGGTGGTTCATGCAGCATTCGGTACTGTGGGGAGCCGCCCCTTCCAGCCCTTCCCACCTGTGCTGGCTTCCCCAGGCAGCTCCCAAGAGGTGGGGAAGGGAGTCCCGAGAAGACTGAAGACTGGGTAGTATGTGGACTCCCCCCATGCCTGGCACTTGCTCCTCCTGGCCAAAAAAGGAAGGCACCTAGCACCCACTCCCTCATTCTTTTTTTTTTTTTTTTTTAATTTTTAGAATTTAGAGACAGGGTCTTGCTCTGTCACCCAGGCTGTAGTGGAGTGGCATAATAGCTCACTACAGGAGCTCGTGGACTCTAAGGATCCTCCTGCCTCAGCCTCCCAAGTAGCTGGGACTACAGGAGTGCACCACCACTCATGGCCTTTATTTATTTATTTATTTATTTATTTATTTATTTTGAGATGGAGTCTTGCTCTGTCTCCCAGGCTGGAGTGCAGTGGCGCAATCTCGGCTTACTGCAAGCTCTGCCTCCCGGGTTCACGCCATTCTCCTGCCTCAACCTCCCGAGTAGCTGAGACTACAGGTGCCCGCCACCACGCCCGGCTAATTTTCTTTTTATATTCTTAGTAGAGACAGGGTTTCACTATGTTAGCCAGGATGGTCTTGATCTCCTGACCTCATGATCCGCCCGCCTCAGCCTCCCGAAGTGCTGGGATTACAAGCGTGAGCCACCGCGCCTAGCCTATTTATTTATTTATTTATGGTAGAGACAGTCTCACCATGTTGCCCAGGCTGGTCTTGAACTCCTGGCCTCAAGCGATCCTCCCACCTCGGCCTCCCAAAGTGCTGGGATTCAGATGTGAGCCACCACACCTGGCCTCCCTCATTCTTTTTTTTACCATGACATTCTTTTCACCCTTGGGTTGAAGTCAGTCTAAAGGACAGTGTTCCTCACTTTATATCTGTGTTTGAGGAGACCTTTCCCAACCCCTGTCTCCACCTCTGTGTCTGCAGCTGCACTGTGTGCAACTGTACCTCCTGCCTCTCTGCCCAGCTTCTTCACTGCATCCATCCACCTGACATTGATCAAGCCTGGTGCTGTACCACGTTGAGTGTTGGGCACTGGAGCTAGAGAGGTGTGTGGCAGCTCCAGCCTGTAAGACAGGGTGTGGCGACCCTCCTTCTCACATCTAAGCTGTGTGGTTATGGGCACTGCAGGTCTTAGCCTCTCGGAACCTGTGAATCGATCATCTCATCCATTTCTTGCACTCTCTTTGTCTCTCAAGAGTTGTCAGTCTGGGAACCTCAGGCCTTCCTGAGCTGCTCCGTTGCACATGAGTGGAGGAGAGGCTGGCAGGGGCCTCTGAGAAGGGGTGTCTCTGGCCTCCATGGCCATGGTGTGGTGCCCTCCGCTCCTCAGCCCACCCGTGTGTTATGCCTGCAGGTTGCTTCGAGGAGACGCCGTGGTGGAGCTGGGCCTTAACGATTACCTAGACATTGTCTGCCCCCACTATGAAGGCCCAGGGCCCCCTGAGGGCCCCGAGACGTTTGCTTTATACATGGTGGACTGGCCAGGCTATGAGTCCTGCCAGGCAGAGGGCCCCCGGGCCTACAAGCGCTGGGTGTGCTCCCTGCCCTTTGGCCATGTCCAATTCTCAGAGAAGATTCAGCGCTTCACACCCTTCTCCCTCGGCTTTGAGTTCTTACCTGGAGAGACTTACTACTACATCTGTGAGTGGCCAAGGGCACACTGGACACCTCTTGTGTACCAGAAGGGTAGGGAGGGGGAAGGAGAGGCCTGGGAGGAGGAGGGGGCTGGGTCTCTAATGTACATTGGGTTGGGGTATGGGCTGAACTCAGGACTGAGGAGGGAAATGTCTAGAAAGGAGAAAGTAGGAGCTAGGAAAGGGGGCCAGGGAGATGAGAGGACTGGACGGGGCCTGATACATGGGTGTGGCCCCAAAGTAAGGAAATGCTTTCCAGGGACCTGGAGAGAAGAAAAGCTGGGAGGGTCCGAAACAGTCTGAGGCATACAAAGGGGTGACTCCTTGTGCTAACTTCTTCTTCCCACTTTCCCACTACCCAGCGGTGCCAACTCCAGAGAGTTCTGGCCAGTGCTTGAGGCTCCAGGTGTCTGTCTGCTGCAAGGAGAGGAGTAAGTGGGTTGGGAGCATGGACCCTACTGGCTAATGTGGGGCCTTGGGAAGGAGGGAAGGAGTGAGAAGAATCTAGGAGGATCAGACTCCAGGGGTCCTGGTGAAGCTTCAAGCCGTGGTCTCTTCTCCCCATTTAGCCTTGAGGGAGCTTCTACTGCACCATCCGCTCCCCACTTCTGTTTTGTTTTGTTTTGTTTTTAGATGGAGTCTCGCTCTGTTGCCGAGGCTGGAGTGCAGTGGCGCGATCTTGGCTCACTGCAAGCTCTGCCTCCCGGGTTCACGCCATTCTCCTGCCTCAGCCTCCCGAGTAGCTGGGACTACAGGCACCCGCCACCACGACCGGCTACTTTTTTTGTATTTGTAGTAGAGACGGGGTTTCACCGTGTTCGCCAGGATGGTCTCGATCTCCTGACCTCATGATCCGCCCACCTCGGCCTCCCAAAGTGCCGAGATTACGGACGTGAGCCACCGCCCCCAGCTCCCCAACATTTTTTTTGAGAGACAGGGTCTTGCTGTGTTGCCCAGGCTGGAATGCAGTGGCACGATCATACCTCACTGCAGCCTTAAACTCCTGAGTTCAAGCGATTCTCCTGCCTCAGCTTCCTGAGTAGCTGGGATTGCAGGCATGTGCCACCACAACTCACAACTGGCTAAATTATTTTTTATTTTTTGTAGAGATGGGATCTCACTGTGTTGCCCAGGCTGATCTTGTACTCCTGACCTCAGGAGATCCTCCTGCCTCCCAAAGCACTGGAATTACAGGCATGAGCCACCATGTCTTGTGTGGCCTCACAGCACACTTTTTTTTTTGAGACAGAGTCTCGCTCTCGCTCTGTCGCCCAGGGCTGGAGTACAGTGGTGCGATCTCAGCTTACTTCAACCTCACCCTCCAGGGTGCAAGCAATTCTCCTGCCTCAGTCTTCCGAGTAGGTAGGACTACAGGCGTGCGCCACCCAGCTGATTTTTTTTTTTTTTTTTTTTTAGTAGAGACAGGGTTTCACCATGTTGGCCAGCCTGGTCTCAAACTCCTGGCCTCAAGTGATCCACTCGCCTCAGCCTTCCAAAGTGCTAGGATTACAGGCGTGAGCCATCACACCCCCGACATACTGTACACTTTTTTAAGCTGGGCCAAGAGAACGGGGTGTCCAGGGGCAAGGCCCTTCAAGGTCTTAGCTGAGTTGGTTGTCTCTATTGGCAATTTTGGGGAGGCTTGGAAGTTGGGGCTTAGAAAGGATGAGGTCGTAGATCATGGGAAGGGAGTGGCTGGTTTGGGAGGCCCTGGAGGATGGGAAAGGAGGGAACTGCTAATGGGAAGGGGAGGAAGGAGGCTGGTAAAGTGGGAGGACTGATCAGTGCTACCCCCTCCCCCTCACAGAGTCTGAGTCAGCCCATCCTGTTGGGAGCCCTGGAGAGAGTGGCACATCAGGGTGGCGAGGGGGGGACACTCCCAGCCCCCTCTGTCTCTTGCTATTACTGCTGCTCCTGATTCTTCGTCTTCTGCGAATTCTGTGAGCCAAGCAGACCTTTCCTCTCATCCCAAGGAGCCAGAGTCCTCCCAAGATCCCCTGGAGGAGGAGGGATCCCTGCTGCCTGCACTGGGGGTACCAATTCAGACCGACAAGATGGAGCTTTGATGGGGGAGATCAGAGGGTCTGAGGTGACTCTTGCAGGAGCCTGTCCCCTCATCACAGGCTAAAGAAGAGCAGTAGACAGCCCTGGACACTCTGAAGCAGAGGCAAGACAAACACAGGCGCTTTGCAGGCTGCTCTGAGGGTCTCAGCCCATCCCCAAGGAGGACTGGGATTTGGTACGATCAAATCCTCAAGCCAGCTGGGGGCCCAGGCTGAAGACCTGGGGACAGGTGGATTGCTGGACCAGGGCAAAGAAGAAGCCCTGCCATCTGTGCCCTGTGGGCCTTTTCCCTGGGGCAGCACCTTGCCCTCCCCAGGGGGTCACTCACTTGTCTTCTATGAAGACGGACTCTTCATGAGGTTGAATTTCATGCCAGTTTGTATTTTTATAAGTATCTAGACCAAACCTTCAATAAACCACTCATCTTTTTGTTGCCCTCCCCAATCTACTGCCCTCAGGCCCCTTCCCTGATAGCAGGACTCCCTGTGGCCTGTGCTCTCAGCTTAGCTTGGCCTGACCTCCATGCCAGCTGTGCTCAGACCATCCATGCCAGGCCTCAGTGGGCACCCCTCTGGGCAATGTGGGGTGGGTGCCAGCAGCAGCTGTGGAGCTTGGCACCCTCTCTCACCTCCCCAGCCGGCTTCCTGTGCTGAGGAGGGGCAGATGCTCCTGACAGCCCATCCGCTTGGGGCCCTGCCCAAGTCCTGGTAGCACCAAGCAGGACGCCCAGCAAAAGCAAAGCGTAGTATTAATAGCATCTGGGTTTCAGAATGCCTGGGTCGCTGAGAGCTGGTCATCCCTCCCCCTCCCCAAGGGCACTCTGGGCGGTGCCTGGCCTAGAACTGGGAGGGTGGGGTCAGATCAAAGCCTCCTTCCCCAGCGGCCTCTTTGTTCTTAGCTTTTATAAGGAGGAGGAGGAGGTGGGGCTGAGGAGGGAGGGCCCCCTCTGCTCTCAGCCCACACTGTCTCTTCCACCTCTGGTAGGCGAGGCTATGATCCCCACAAGGCCAAGTGGGGCCCTCTTTCTGAATGGTATCCTGGGTGGTGCCTGGGTAAGGGGCGCCCCTTCCCCTGCAGCTGTACTTTACCCGCCCTGGTGCCCCGCAGCCTCCACTGGCACGGTGCCGGCCCGCCTGGCACCGAGCCAGCGATCGATAGGTGGATGTTGTGCTGATTAGCTCGGCCCGGCTGCGGCAGCGAGAGGCAGTGTGTGAACATGGTTAGGGGGTTGTGGGGGAGACGGCGGGGTGGGGGGAGGGCAGGAGGGAGGGCGCTAGGGGTCAAGAGACCGACACAGGTGCTAGGGTTTGCGAACCCCTCCCCCACCCCTTTGCACACCTAGGTCAGATCCCGGTCTCTCTCGGAGGGGGCGGGGGCCCTCTCCCCCACCACCATGCACCCGTTTCGGCTGCCATCGTTCATGTTAATTCCATTGCTCTGGCTGAGGCCTTCGGTGGAGGGCAGCACCGCGGGCAGAGCAGACTCCAGTCAGTCCCTTCCCCCATTCGAGGCCACCTTTCAGAAAATGCCTCTTGTAGGTAGGTGCGTGTATCAGGGCCTTCACCCCAAACCTTGATCTTTAGCGGGGGCGAGGGTCTGGGGCGCGAAGGAGAGGGTGTAGTCGGCTGAAGGAGAAGCTATGGGCTAGGTCTTCAGGTCCTGGGTTCAAGTGTTCAAGTTCCACGTTTACTGTCATCCAGGAGGGTGTCTACACGTTGCCATGGAAACCGGCTTACTGCTACCTCCGCCCCTCCCAAGTGAAGCCATAGGCGGAGTAGACTGGGAGCGACTGGTTAGCAGCCCCTTCCCTGGATTGAGAACTGTGGGGGTCTCACCCGGCTCCCAGCGGCCCCAGGCCACCCCCCTTTTCGCAGAACCAGGCGGGCGCGCTCGCTCCCGCGGCTGGGGCTGGCGCGCGGATGCGCCGCTGATAAGAACGCATGTGCGAAAGAGACGCGGGGCCCAGTCAGCTTTCCCCGCACTCAGACGCACTCCCTAACTGTCGGGCGCTCCCACTGACACGAACACCCCCCTGCCGGCCGCCCAGCCCCTTGCAGGTGCAAGGACGGATGCCTCAGCGACCACGGGATCCGGGCTGGGGAGGTGGCGGGCGGGAGGGGGGGAGTCTTAAACTTAGGCCCGCCCAGCCACAGGCGCTCAGGCCAAGCCGGCCTTCCCTATACACACTTTCCTCATAGCATGCGCGGGCGGCTGATTCAGTCCCGGGGCGCGTCCCCATGGAAAGCCAGGGCCGACTCCACTCATGGGGCCGAGACGGGCTGCAGGCGCTGGGAGGTCTTCCAGGCACCGGGCCTTACCCACGAGAAGTTGAGGCGTGTTCCAGGGCGCAGTTCCAGGAGGCTGGGCAGGCCTGCAAGTTTTGGGGCGTCACCGATCTCCCCTAAACTCAGTAGCGCTAGGCGGCTCAGGGTGGGGCCCTCAATTTGCTGGGCCTGCCCTAGTCTCTCCCGAATAGATGCGAAAACTCCACTCATCTTTACCTCGCCCTGTCTCCCTGTTTGAGAGCCTGAGAGTCTCTGCGACCGGCAATCCTGCTCCACACTTTCTGGGGTTTCAAATCTCCCTTTTCTTCTCCAGATTCAACCCTGAAGTTTTGTTCTTTTTCTGTCACCTCCCCGCTTTTTCTTCTTCCCTTTTATTAGTTCCTTCTTTCCTTTATTTTTCATTCATTCAGCACATTGTGAGCTTCCAGCGCGCCTTTCTTTCAGTAGGCCAGAGGCTAGCTGGGGTCGTCGGGGGATCCCCAGCGGTGACGCCATTGAAAAGGGTGCACTCTGGCTTCCAAACAGCCAATAGAATCCCGGGGCCTGGGGCATGAGGTCATCAGCAGTGATGCCCATTGGTTCAGGTCTGGAAGTGAGGAAGGGGTCCCCATAGCAACCGACGGTGCGTCCGAGTGCAACCTGGAGAGTAATGTTTGCCTGAGCTGCTGTGGCAGCTTGGGTGGGTGCTTGGGATAGGGTGAGGAAGCTGGGGTGGAGCTCAGCTTCCCAGGTCCTGCAGCCCTAGCCCAAGCAAGCTCTCATCTCTCTTGAGATCCTTTTTCTTTCTCAAAGTAATGGTCAGCACCACTTAACGCAGAAAGATTAGGAGTAGGTTGGTTATTGGCGACAGCACTGGGGTGCAGAGCTGCTGCCACCAGGAATGTCAGTACTGAGATCCTGTGTTCATCTGCATACCGTCTGCATCTCATTTGCATTCTCTTCATTTAAGGTCAAACTGGGCAGACATCTCCACATCCCCAGCCCTGTCGCCTGTCTGTTTCTGGAATCTATCCCTGAGTGGCTCTGTAATCTGTCCCTCAGTTCTCCACCTTCATACCCCACCTCTCCTCCCATTCTCCAGTGTCTGTTGGGGATGGATGGGGCAAAGCCAGCAACAGAAGAAAGGATAAGGAGTTTGTTCTCCCTCTGGATGTTTGGTGACAGATGGGGAGTACTGGTCTATACTGCTTGGCCCCGGCTGGGTGGAGGGTCTCCAGGGCCAAATCACCCACATGCCTGGCGGGGTGCTGGAACTAGGGATGCCTGGTTCCAGCAAGGGGCAGGCCCGCCCACCTGTCTGGTGCCAAGGCAGCTTCCTTCCTCCAATTAAACACTAATGAGGTGTCATTAACCCTTACCTTGCCTGCCAACCCTCAGGTTGAACTCAAATTCGTGGTCTCACACTGAGGGAAGGGAAGGAAAGGAGGGCTTCTGGAGAGCTGAGTGGTGGTGAGGGGACCAGGAGAAAAGAAGGCAGGGTCAGAAGCCTGAGTAGCATGCACAGTTTTCCGCTGTGGGCTTCTGAAGAATTCTAGAAATGGGTGTCCCACTGTCAGAAGGCATTTATTCTTTTGTTCCTTGATTCAACAATTATTAAGCACCTCACCTACTCCTACTAAGTAAATACTAGGCTGCATACTAGATGCTGGGGATACACACTTGTATAAGACAAGATCGCTTCCCTTAAGGGATCTTCAGATTACCCAAGGAGACAGACTGGCCAATGAGTAATTATAATGCAAAGTGAAAATGCTAATATAGAGCTATATACGAAGTGTTATGGGAACACAGGGAAAACGGGTCGTCAGAGAAGGCTTTGATTTTGAAGGACAAAGTATATGGCAGAGAGGGGATGTGTAGAACTAATAATGTCTGTGGGTTTGACACAGTGTGGGTCTATGTTTGGATGTGTTTTCAGGACTGCTGGTGTCTGCCCTCCCAGAGCGGCATGTTTTGCATCTGTATGTATGTGTGTGAGTGTGTATGTGTGTTGTGTCTGGAATCCCTTCTCCTGAACACATTGTGGTTTTATTACAGATCAATGTTTGCTGTGAAGCTCTTGAGCAGATTGGCCTGAACCTGCCCAGCCCAGGGGAGGGGAAGTGGAGACTGATGTTGGCTCCTTGGGAAAGGGTGGGCAAGCACCATCTTCACACCTGGGGGTCCAGACCCCTGGCTCCCCAAGTGGCAGCAGGCTGACCAAAGAAGGCGAAGGGTTGGGCCCCTGGCTTTGTAGGGTGTGCCCAGGCTGTAGTCCCCTCTGTCCCTAACTCCTCAGAGGAGACATGGGGGTTACCGCTACCACTCCCCACCAAGATCTCAGGCCCCCTCCCCCAACCTGTTCTTCTTCTGTCTGTGGAGGAGCAGGCCAGCTCAGACCTGTTTGCTGGCTCTCCCACAGGGAGCGGATCCTTTCCAGGGGACACAGAGGGCTGGGGAATGCTGGGGCCTACTGGGCGGCCGCCAGATACTCCACCCTGGCCCTCTGAGGCTCTCTCCATCCTGGATTCTCCCCACCCACTCTGGGGTGCCACTCTTCTGGTTTTTGCCCAGACACAACCATTTTTGTCAAGGAAGCCTTCAACCACTAGGCAGAGGGTGGGGGCTAGAGCTCTGGCAAGGAAGACTTGTTGGGGGTGGTGGTGGTGCTACTCAGAGACCTCTGCTCCAATCTCTCTGCCTCCTTGCAGTCACTTTCTTCCTTCCTTTCTTTCTTTTTTAAGAGACAGGGTTTCACTCAGTTGCTCAGGCTGAAGGGCAATGGTGTGATCATTGCTCATGGCAGCCTCAAACTTTTGGACTCAAGTCATCCTCCTGCCTCAGCCTCCCAAAGTGCTAGGATTGATTACAAGTGTGAGCCACTGCATGGGCATTGCAGCCACTTTCTTTTATTTATTTATTTATTTATTTATTTATTTATTTACTTTTTTGAGGCAGAGTCTCGCTCTGTTGCTCAGGCTGGAGTGCAGTGGCACGATCTCGGCTCACTGCAAGCTCCGCCTCCCAGGTTCACGCCATTCTCCTGCCTCAGCCTCCGGAGTAGCTGGGACTACGGGCACCCGCCACCACGCCTGGCTAATTTTTTGTATTTTTAGTAGAGACAGGGTTTCACCGTGGTAGCCAGGATGGTCTCGATCTCCTGACCTCATGATCCGCCCACCTCGGCCTCCCAAAGTGCTGGGATTACAGGTGTGAGCCACCCGGCCATTGCAGTCACTTTCTAGAGAGCTAAACTTTGGTGAAAGTCTGGATTTAGGAAGACTTTTAAGGCTTAAGGAGAGTCTCTGGGGTCTGAGGAGAAGGTCAAGGACCCCTTCTTCCACACTGTCAAGAATAGAGACTTCCTTTTTTGACTGTAACCTCTTCTCATTCCATCTAATCTTTTCCTACCCCTTGCATACTTTCTAAGCCCTAGGTCACATCTCTCACTATGTTAGCTGTTAGGAAAGCTTGGAAATGAGGGAGAACAAATGGAAAAGGGTCTGGGCTGGTCTAGGTGGGCAGACCTCAGTAGATAACCTCTTAATTATAAGAAACGCTCCATTAATCCAGTGCCTCTGGGATCCTAAACACTGTGTTAAGTGCTTCCCAGGCATTATGGATCTTAATCCTCTTAATGACCAGCTCCCTGAGGTGAGGCATTATTATCCCCATTTCACAGATGAGGAAGCAGTCTCAGAGAAGTTAAGTGACTAGCATAGTTAGCGAGTGGCAGAACTGGAATTCGAATCCAAGCCCAGGCTGTTCACTGCTAAGCCAATACTGCTGCCTCTCAGCTTTTCTAGAGGACTCACACACACCTCTAGTGTAACACCCCAGAGCTGCCTCCCCACTCCAGGCTTCTTGGCTTGCTGGACTCATTAGAGGGATCAGGACATGACCAGAATCAGAGGTGATTACACCCCAATGCCACCCACCAAGCCCTGCATCCTAATTTCCTGTGAACTGGACCACATACCAATGCCTATGTTCCCTGCTGTCAGGCTTGTATGTGGTTCCATGTCAACTCATGGATGTTAGAGCATCCTCAGAGCCATGCCGACACACACACTTGCTGGGACCCAGGTTTCCTGGTTAGGACTGCACCAACAGCCTGCCTGGGCTGGGGCCACACACACGGGCCCTGTGCAAGGTGCAGAACCTGTGAATATTTCATGCCTGGAGCTGGCAGCTGCCTCTCTTGCTCACACGTGTGCCTGATCTTCCCTCTCACAGGCTCCTTGTTTATTTGTTTAATGAATTATTTATCCATGGCCCTGCTTCCCTCCTGACCTCCCCCTTCCCCAGGCCCTAGCCTCCATGATTTATTGAACACGGCTCAGCTCTGTGGTTGCCACCTACTGTCCCAGAAGTTGCCTTGGGCCACACAGCCTGAGAGCTCCCTCTGTCCCACACCTGCTCAGCTCCCTGCTTCCTTGGCCCCTGAGGGATGGAGGAGAGTGAGGCGCCATGTCAGAGTCCTCCTAGGAGCTGAGCTCAGTGTCCCAGGAGAGATCTTGGCAGCCAGCAGTGTGCTAGCTAGCTCCTTACCCTGCAGATAAGGAGGAGGAGGCCTGAAGCCCTGAAGACAGGACCAGCCCCATGGAGGGAGCTCCAACCTCCACAGAGGCCCTCATCCAACAGAGAGGTAGTTCAGGGCCCAGGCCTTAGACACCAGTTTTTCACACTATAGGTTGTGATCTATAGTGGGGATGGTAAAGTCAAGAAGTCAATTTTATGGGCTTCAACCAGCTTTTTATTTTACTGTTTTTAATTTTAAAACTAGAACAGAGGAAAATATCATTGTGTATCCTCTGTAGTAAGGGTAAGTATTGTTTCATGAAACTTATTATTTCAGTTAAATGTGTGTGTGTATGAGTGTGTGTGTATGGGAGAGAGAGAGAGAGAGTGTGTGTGTGTGTGTGTTATTGAACTGCAGTGCAAAATATACTACTACTGTGGTGGATCACAGTCAGGAACAATTTGAGTTACAGTTACACGCAAACGTCTAGACCCCACCAATAAGGCCTGGGTCCTTCCATGACTCACATGCCACAGAGAGAAGCCCAGGCCTTTAGATTAGGCCCTGGGCATGTGGACAGTGGCTCAGATCTTATACACAGGGACTCAGTCCCTAGAGAA